>NW_008246054.1:6093475-6104435 GCF_000691975.1 Corvus brachyrhynchos
AAGGAGAAAGCAAGTGAGATAAGGGCAGCTGCTTCTGTTACCTTTCCCTTCATTCAGGCTCTTCAGGAAAGGCTTAAGCTTCTTCTCATAGAGGATCGCACCCTCCGTGTGCCGCTGCCGCAGCACCATCCAGGTCTGCTCCAGCCGGGCGATCTGAAAGGAG
The DNA here is from genome assembly GCF_000691975.1 of Corvus brachyrhynchos. Lineage (NCBI taxonomy): Eukaryota > Metazoa > Chordata > Aves > Passeriformes > Corvidae > Corvus > Corvus brachyrhynchos. The sequence continues at coordinate 6,093,639 of NW_008246054.1, forward strand.
ATGGGGCAGGTAGAAGGTGCTGGGGGCAGCACAGCTTCCAGGCACCAAGGAGAACAGCCTGACCCTGGAGCTACAGTCCCCAGCCTTGCACACAACAGTGCCTGCTGCTCCCAAAAACAGCCTCCTCCACCAGTGCTCATGGCCAGATACGGCACATCCCTGGCACTGAAGCTAGGCTTAGGATTTCTCCCCCTGCCTGTGCCCCAGGACAGCAACTTCCCTGCGTTGCAGCAGCCTTGAAGATGAGATGCAGGGAGGGGGCAGCCGTTCCACCTCCTTTGTCCAGGCAGGAAGCAAGACTTCCCAGCTGGGCTCAATTTAAAATTGAATTTTAATCTCTTTTCATCTTCCAAAGGGAGCAGTGTGGCCCGGAGACGCTGCTGCCACAGCCTTGAGACTGATTGGTATTGTACCGGAGGGCAGATTCATTTCCTCCCAGGAACACAGCCCAGCACAAAACAAAAAGCCCAACCACCGAAAAACAATTGGATCCTGGCGGGATTAGGCTGCCTGCTCTGTGGAGGGGATGGCTCTTCTCCTTCCCTGCTTGCATCCCAGCAGATGTGGCCCCATTCCTCCTACCCTGGGCATTTTCCCCTTTCACCCATCCCAGTGACTGTTGGAGCCTGCAGGACACAGGGAGAGGGATGCACTTTGAGCAAGAGGCTGAGCCCAGGCCATGAGGACGAAAGGAGCGTCGCCCTACCTGTGTCATTTCCAGGGCACTCATCACAGCTGCAAAACTGAACATATTCCCCATGGTGCTCTTCAGCTCGGCAGCCAGCTGGATGGTTTTGTGGAGCAGGGCCGCCCGCTCCTCCGTGCTGCCTGTGCAGCCCAGGATGTCCACGGCAATCATGATGGACATAGTGTGAAATCTGCCAAGGGGTGAGACACAGAGCAGGGTCAGCATGGGGAAGGAGGGTGCTCTGGGGGCTTAGACAGGACTCCTCCTCTCCCTTCCCCCATGCCAGGCTGGGAACACCCAGGGGAGCTGGACCAGGCCACGCAGGGCAGGCTGTGGGCTCATTTTGGCCGTGCTGTGCCGTACCGTTCCAGCAGGTCCAGGCGGAGCTGGTGGCCGTGGGGAAGGGTGAGCAGCTCCATACCGGAGCTCACCCCCATGAGCCGCTGCATCTCCACCGTCACACCCAATATCCGGGCGACCTGGGAAGGAAGGTGAAAGCTGATTAGACCTTTGTTAATTGAGGAGAGGCTGAAGTGTCCTTGGGCAGTCTCTTGCCCCAGCCCAGCCTCTGCCTGCCCTGGCTGATACAGCATGGCAGAGCCCAGTAGGGGGGCTCCAATGCTCAGGGGTTGCCTGATGCACTGATCCCTGCCAACCCAGACTGGAGGGCAGCAGTGCCCATCCCTCCCTCCTGGCCCTGGCCATACCAGGCAGTCCACTTTGGTAATGTGTTTGGCCAGTGTCTTCACGTCCACCTCTGCCAGCAGCTCTTTGACTTTCTTTAGCACAGTCATCTCCAGAGGTTTGTTATCCAGGGGGATGAGCAGGGACTGGAAGGCAGCAGGGTTGAAGGAGGAGGTTGTTTCCATGGTAGGGGGCACAAAACCCATGAAGTCCAGCTCTGCTTTCAGCCTCTGCCCTGCCTCTGCTTCCCCAGAGCTGTTCTCCACAGTCCCTCTCTGTCCTTCCTCCACCTTTAGCCTCTCCACGTAGCTCTTTGTTGGTAGCTGCTTGGTGTCGTGGGCTGGCCGGTCCCTGCTGATGGGCGAGGTGGGGTGCAGCTGGCAGTAGTGCCCCGTGTCTGGGTCGCTGTAGCTGTTCACGGAGGGAGACGGGGAGGCGCGGGCGTACCCATGGCAGGGAGTCGAATGGGAGCTGTGGGCAGGGTCTGGCAGAGGTTTGCTGTTGTTCCCATGGCACAGCTGGGGTTCACTAGACCTTCTTATGACCGGAGAGGCTGGGGTGATTCCAGATGCTTGGCAGGCATGTGGCTTTAGCCGTGTGACTGTAGGGAACAGAGGAGTCACTTATCAAAGCCCGGAGATGCACACACACATAGGGACCATAGATGCAGCAGGCCAGGGACACGGGGCTCAGGAAAACCCCACTGCAAAAACAGAATAACCTGGTCCCAGGACAGCTGCACAATGATGCAGTTGAAGACTGGCTGAGGTCCTGTCCCTAAGGTCCCCCTCCTCAGGTCCCTGCATCACAACAGTGCCAAGTCCAGGCTGATCCACAGCCCCACTGTCTCCAGAGGGATGGAGAGGGGCAATGCATACCTGTGCTGTAGGCAGGTGATGCTGGGTTTTCAGAGATGGGGGACATCGGGGAGTGCAGGTCTTGGATCTGGTCCACGCTGACAGCACAGTTGCGAATGATGTCTCTGTGGTGGGGCAGGGACACGCTGGGGAGGGGGCAGAGGGTGCAGGTTAGTCCCTTAAAGCACGGCCTGGGCAAGCACAGAGGGACTGGGATGAGGGTTTGCTGCCCCAACACCTCCCTTGGATCATCACCACCTTCCACAACTACCCATAACAAGCTCAGCTGGAGCAGTGAGCGGGCAGTCCTTGCAGCAGCTGGGAGCAGAAGGGGTCACTACCCACTGACCCCCATAAATCAGAGACAGACCTGCATGCAGGGACCTTGGTCCTACAGAGGAGAGCAGAGCAATGCATCAGTATGCCATGCCAAGGCATGGTCCACTCCAGGGTGCTGTGGGGAAGTGAATCTGTCAAAGAAGTCATGGATGGTAGTTTTCTAGGGTTGTGCTGCGAAGTGGTATCTAATACTGTGTGTATTACTCTAAGTGGGAGCTCTGTTGGGCTGGTTAGGTGAACTGTTGCTCTGACTCAAAGCTTAGTAGAGCTGGAAAGTGCCTGGAAACGGGACTTGGGAAGTTGCATAACAAGCAAGGCGGTCTTGGGCTGGTGGGGCAGCAGTGGTGGCCTGATGAAAACACTGTGTGTCAATGGTGCTGCAAAAGATGCTGAGTGTGGGGAGGGTTGCAAGGAGTTATGGCAGGTAATTCACTGCCCTCCCTGCTGTGAGTGAGGGCTGGGCTGCTGTGATGTGGTTGGTCTTGAGCACTGTGCCTCAGCAGTGGGAGGAGGATGGGACAGCAGTGGCAGTGATAAGGGATTTGGGGAAAATGTGAGTGATGAGGAAAGACTGATGGATCTGCGCTCTTCTTCTGGAAACACATATGCTCTTCTGGAAGTCTGAGTGTTTCCCTTTTCCCAGCCATAACAGTTGGTTGCCTGTTTTCTGCTGGTGCATTCTCACCCTGTCCTTGGGCTCAGGTCAGGGTGGTGAGAAAGCAGCTTGGCTTAACAACAGGCTGTGTCCTGCTGGAGGCAGGAGTAGACGGGTCTGCCCTTGGCTGCTGCATGTGAGGATATGTGTGTGGCCCTGCCTTCCCTGCAGGGCTCTGGGCAGTCTGGGACTGCCAAAAGTAAGCCATACAAAGGAAGTCTCCTCCTCCACCTCTGGAGAAGCCCAGCTGGCCAAGGAAAATGTGAACAGCTCAGCTTTGTGAAGGCTGTGATCCAGGGTCTGTGCAGACTCCATCAGCACAGCCCCATCAGTCTCCTCCTGCCCACCAGGCTTTCAGCTCTACTTGGTAACTCCTTGAAAATGCTGAATGGAAAGGGCTCTGAAACTAAAAGGGCCATTCAAAACCAAAACCAAACAACAAATGCTGTCTTGGTGTCTGGGACTGACTCTCCTCTTACGTTTGCCTGGGAAAGCTCAGCTCCATGGCTCTAACAAGCCCTGACATGCTGGTAATCCTGGACTGGGTGATTGTAAAACACTCTCTGGCTTCTGGCCTGCAATGCTAAAGTCATGTCTGCTCACTGGGCGTCTGCTGTGGTAGCTCAACATGGCTGGCAGCCAGCCTGGGAGAAAACCCCAGTTCCAGCTGAGTACTGGTTCTTCCCATGCCTCTGCTGGTCTCTTTCTTCCATCCCTGATCCCAAACCTCTGCACCCAGAGAGCGGTGACTGAGCATGCCCTGCCTCCTTCCTGAGGCTGATCCTCTGCTCAGCTGAGCTGGGATGAGACTGCATGCTCACCTGGTTGGGCACCCCTCAGCCCTGGTGATCTTGTCTGCAGTCAGACCGTCTGTCATGGTGATGCTCCTCCTCTTGATGTGCCCTCCTTTCTGGGTGGAGGGGCTGTGGGGTCCCCCGTGCTTCCCGTTGGCCAGCCCGTAGCTGGCTTCCAGGTACCGCAGGGGGAAAGTGCGGTTGATGGGGCAGTAGATGATGGCCCCACTCTGCTCCGAGATGGCCTTGCGGTTGCCCACGTAGAAACGGACAAGGGCAGGCACGTTATCAAAGCTCTCTTGCTCAAAGAGGTACTGGACATGGGTATGGCCATCGCTGGACTTGACTGTCACCTTGTTGATCTTGAAGTGCAGCGGCTCGTTGCGCCAGCGGCACGTCAGCACGTAGTCACCCAGGCTGGTGAGCGAGTCACGGATGAGGAAGTCGCCATTCCTCTGCACAAGGCTCTCAGACACCTGTCAGGGGGATAGGGCACAGCTCAGCCACAGCCACACTGGATGGGCCACGGGGCATGAGTGGATGCTCTGCTGGGGTGTTATTTGGGGCACTGGTTTTTCCCCTCACCCCTGGCCCTGAGCCATAGGAGGGCATTTGCTGTGGCAAAATCAGGCAGCTCAGAGTTAATGAAGCTCTTGACCAGAGGTTTCCCAGAGGAAAAGGCTGGTGGTTCCATGTGGCCTCAGACTGCTCTCCCACAACATTCCAAGTAAAGGGTGCCCGGAGCCACCCACCTTCCCCATCTCACCTCCCGGGGGATGCGGCCGTGGTACCAGGCATGGCTGCGCAGGTCGGTGCTGCTCAGCTTCAGCTCCTCTTCCAGCTCCTTGTGAAGCTTTTCTGGTGATGAGTCGAGGATGTACTTCTCCTTGGAGAACTGTACAGGAGAAGAGAGAGTGTCAGACAGTGCAGCAGTGCAGGGACTGGGGAGGGAAGGGCTGGCAGGATCCCCATGTGGGGACTGTGGCACCTGCCAGGAGCACAACTGTCCCCAAAGGCCAGGTAACTCAGCTGTGCGTGAGGATTACTGCTTGTGGCAAAGGATGTAGTAATGTGCCTGTTGATGGCCAGGTCCTGTCACCAGGAGCACTTGGATGGTCTCCTGGTGGCATGTCCCTATTGTGCCTGGCCACCTGCACCTGGTGTGCTGCCTCTCTGCCCCAACTAAGAGCTGAGTGTGGCTGGGCAGGAGAAAACCTGCCCCAGCTCCCCCTTAAACATCTCTGGGGCTGAACTGCCATGGGAAGCACTCTTTCAGGAGGAAACCTGCATTATTCCTCCTTTAAACATCTACCACAGTTCCCCCTTCAAAGGGTTAACTCATTGCTTAGCCTGATGGCAGCATAAATAATAATGACAAATGTAAAGGGAACCTTCTGCATTGAAATTAGCTTTCAGAAATTAGCTTTCACCAGCACTGGTGCACCTGAGCCTGGAGGATGCAATTTGCCCCCTCCCTTCCCCTGGAGAGATAAGGGGTGATGGCATCATGTCTCTGTTGGCTGGAGCCTGCCTGCCTCCCTCCCTGCCTGCCACTGGGCCAGTGTTCCCAGCTGCCGGCATGGTGAAGCCAGTGGATGTTTGGGGAGCTGAGCACAGGTTTGAGGTTCCTGTGTGCTTCACCTGAGGCTGGTTCTCCTGGTTGACACAGTGGCTTTAGGATGCTCCTGCTGTGGTACCAACACAGCTGCGTGGTGGAGCAGGGCCTGGGAGCCAAGACTCCTGGGTTTCCTCCATATCCCAGATGTGTGCTGTCCTGAGAGGGGGATGCGTGCCTGCCATGGACTAAGAAGCTTGGATGGGGCTACTGGGGTGTCCTGTTCCTCTGCTCCCGTGAGCGAGGGGGGCTGGGTGGCCCGGCTCGCCTCCGGTGGCAGTGCCAGTGTGAGGAGGCAGCAAGGGCTGACCCAGCTCCTTGGTGCCTGTCGGGGCAGGATTCTGGTGATGTCTCGCAGGACAGGCATGGGCTTGAAGCCCTGCTGACACTGCTCTGGCACTGCCAGAGGAGCAGGCTGGCACTCGTGGCTGGCCTTATGTGGCGGCTGGTTCCCTAGAGCACAGGGGGCTGCAGCCCCATGCCAACACATCAGGGCCTTGCCTTGGAGCTGAACTCTTTGCCCGGTGCCTCATCCTCTGTGTCCCATATCAATTCCCTCTGCTTCTCTACTGGTTGTGAGCAAGGGAAAGTGTAGAGCACTGTGTACCCATTGCTCTTGCGGCGTTCCTGGGACCCCACAAACTCCCTCAGCAGGACCCTGACCCCAGGTCTCTCCTTCCCTGGAGATGTTCCATCCCTCTTGGTAGCTGCATTCATCTGCCAAACCAGGCAGAGATCCTGTGCTGGGGATCCTGCTCCAGCCTGGGGAGATGGAAGGAGGCAGTAGCAAAGGGCCTGTGCACTGCGACTGTGCTCTCCAGGGCTTGCCCTCACCAGCCTGGACCTGCCCTTATTCCTCCCTTCCTAACTCCTGTCAAGGCGAAGGTGCTGGGAGAGTGGAAGCAGCCTATGAAAACAGTGTGGATTGAACTCTGACTTGCTCATCCAACCATGTTTATTCCCCTTATGAGAGGGTCCCTTTGACTGGAGCTACAGGGATGTGTTGATTGCCCCCCCCGACCAAGGGCTGCAGGGAGCTGAGCTCTGCTGTTGCTCTGGGCCCTCCTGGAGACAAAGCCACCCGGTGCTGCTGAGCCCGATTAAAAATAAATGGTAGCTGGCTGATGCTGCAGGGGTCCGGCTGCCTCCTGGGGGGCCCAGGCCGAGCAGATGCTGTTTCCATGGCGATAAATCCATTGCCACAGAGCAGACCTGGCTTGGCCCAGGGATGGTGGGGGACCCTTGACTGCAGCACCCTGTGACAGGGTTCCCCCCCAAACACTGCTGTCTGTGCAGGCAAAAGTCATCAGAGCTGAGCTGGGAGCAGTTTGGATGACAGCTCTCCCCCCACCACCCCTAGAGCAGGGATTAGTGCCTGTTCTGCTCAGCACTGTACATCTGGGTTTTCCTCCAAATCCTCCCCATGCAAATGTGCAGGATAACAAAAACACAAGCCCAGCTGAGCAGTGCCTGGTGTCTCCGAGCCCAGATTTGGGCAGCAGCTGACTGGCATCCATGCCAGGAGCCATGAGCAAAGCTAGCAGGAGAGAACAGGAGGTTTGGGAGAGGCAAGGAAAGTTTTGCATCTTGCAGATAGGGGAGGGAGCCCAGTTGTGAGTGGAGGGTGTCAGGAGCCACCTTCTCCAACCATATGGAGGGCACTGTCCCTTTGGCTCCTTGGCCTGGCAGTGAGATCCCACCTGATTTGCAAGACCACCAAGAAGGCACTGCTTGGAGTGATTGTGAAGCTATAATGGCTGGGGAGACAGCATGAGACTGACCATGGGGAGCTCTTTTCCTTGGTGTGATGTGACTGAGACTGGTCCTTGTTGTGAGTCTCTCATGCTATTCCAACCTGCTGCCAAAATCAGCTGTCTGCTCCCCCTTCTGTGTGGGAACTGGGCTCCCCACAAGCCCTTGGTGCAAAATACCCCTGTGCTGTGGAGGGATGTGCTTCCTCCTGAGCCCTTCAGCAGCACTCGAGTTTCCTCCGCTCTGTTGGGAGCATGTCTCAGAGGAGCTGGGCTTGCCAGCTGGCCAGGTGCCGAGGCACTGGCAAGGCCTGGCATGGCACGGCCTGGCGAGGCGGCGTGGGCCAGCCGGGCGCTGTCAGGAGTGTGTAAGCGGATGTTTGAGAGCTGCGCTGAAAAGGCACCACTTGGCACTCCTGGCCATGCCAAGGAAATGTCTAAAGTTGCACGGCCCCATGTGAGGTCTTGCATACCAGTGGGTTGGGTGTGGGGAAAAGCCTGGACTCCTATTAGCATCTGTCTGGAGTGCATGGTGCTGGGCTCCTGCATGAAGGACCCAAGGCCTCTTCCAGCTGAGCAGGAAGAAATGGGGATCAGAGTGGTTCTCCAAACCAGCCGCACGAGACAAACCAGCTCAGAAGCTGCCAGAGATGATGCCAAGCTTTGCTTGAGGAATCCCAACCAGCAGCCAAGCTGGCTTGGCTGGAGAAAGGAGAGTGCCCCGATGGGCTGTTTCACAGTCCTGGGGCTGGGGAATCCTCTGGAGCAGCTATGCAATGGGGCAGCTGCCATGAGAAGGCAGTTCTTGAGGCTCTCCATCCCTGCCTGCTTCCCTGACTCTCTATGCTGCTTTCTTGATGGAGGAAGCGCTTCCCAGCTGAGTGGCAAGGACTGGAACTGGTAGTGGAAGGGCAAGAGCTGCAGGGATGGAGGGTGCTGATGCCTGTGGTACGTGTAAAACAGCGGCTGCCGCTCTGCCTGCTCTAAGGAGAGCTTCAAAGGCTGGCATTTGGCTTTCTCTCCTTGCAGAGGTAATCTTATGAAACTGGAGTGATTTCCATTCTGCTTTCCTGCTCTTCCCTCCCAACCTGGAGGAGTTGCAGATGAGGATGAAGTCAGCTTGGAGAGCAAGGTGTACTCACACCCCACCCTGTTGATAACATCTGACTAACCCCAAGGCACCAAGCACATCTGTTCTCCCTCCTGCTCATGCTGCCTACTCTGTGCTGGGACCCTCTCTAGGGAAATCCAAGCCTCTTCTGGAGTTCTCCACCCCTGCTCTGGCTGCTGGAGCAGCTCTGGGGCCTGGGAAGCAGAACTGTGAGGAAATGGAGTAACAAGCCATTGGGAACAGGTGTCTGGGGAAAGCCACAGACTTGCATGAGGGGTCTTCTCTGCTTCCTCCACACCTGGCAATGGGCTACTTCAGCGATGTATTTTGGAGCAAACATCCTTGCTGAGCATCATGGCAAACCCAAGAACCATTCTGCCTGCCTGATGCAGGACTGCTGCACTCACCAGTCCAGGTACCATGCAAAAATGGTTACTCCACCCTGCACGACCACAAGAAAATCCCAGCACAAACAACCCCCAGGTTGTTATGGGCTTGGTCTCCGTCTGCATGTTCTGCTGAGAACCAGCCTGTCCTGCTGATCTTGATATTCATATGGAAAAGAAATCACTTGTTCCTCTGTCCTCTCTTGCAATGACTCTAGGAACCTAAACAGCCTCTGAGAAGGCATCAAGCCTATCTGCCCACCCCATAGGTGACTGAAGGCATCTCTTGGTTATGTCACATCTCCATTAGTTCCCACTGAAGGCAGATCTCGGCTCAAGTTCTTTGTTCTGGAGTTCAAAGCCCTTCCTAGGACTAGTCCTGGCTACCCTCATGGTCTCCTCTCCCCTTGGCCATGCTCCTTTGTGGCAGCTCTGGAGCAATTCTGTCTCACTGGCAGGGGTGGGGTACAGCTAGCCAGGAACATCTGGGTGCTCTAAGATGGGACAAGCACCCCAGGTTGTGTGGCAGGGTGGCGGAGTATGCTGCTACCGCTGCCCTGGGGGAGCAGGTCTCCAATGCAGTGATGGTGTGTGTGTATACACACATTTCCATCTATCTATATATTACTTATCTCACTCCAAGACGGCAGCAGCGGCTGCTGCTGCATCCCTTTTCGGAGCTGCTATTGGCCAGAAATGATGTCAGTGCTTCCCAGGCTGGGTGCACCGCCATTGGCGGTGAGCAGGGATGCGGCTGTCAGCTGGAAGCGCTCCAGTCATTCATGGGGACTTCAGTGTGTGTTTGCTGGGCACGCTTGGACACAAATAGATGGTGAAAGATCTGGCAGAGCCAGGTGAGCACTTAGGGCTTCACTTTTAACTCTTTCTGGAGTCAAGATGGAGTGCCCTTCATCCCCTCTCACATCCCTGCACAAGAGCCAGATGCTCACCTGTCTCTCCCTTGTTCTGGCAGCAGCTGGCTGAAAGCACCTGCTCACCCCCTGCAATGTGCAGCCCAAGGGCATGTCCCCGTGTTGCTCAGTGGCCTTTGGACAACTGGAAAAAGCTCTGCTGCTTTTCCCTCTTCACCCCCACTAGCAATCAAAATCCCTGGCTTTGCGCTGAGATCAGCCGCAATCATGACAAGACTTGAAATGCTGCTTCTGGGCTCCGTCTTATCCAGAATAATCTCTAAAGCTCGGCACCTACCTCGCTCAGCAGGAGTACTGAATCAGACTGTCAGCTCTCTTGGCTGCCTTCTAACTTGCAGTATACTACAGCTCGTGCTTCAGACCAGAGCTTGGCTCCTGCAGTCCTAAACACCTTTGCTCTCTCAGTAAAGGAGGGAACCAATTCCCCCCATGGCCCTTGTGCGAATGCTAGAGTCCAAAAATAGGACACCTAGACTCATGTCTGGACAGTGGCAGTGCTGGAAGCACCACAGGACAGGTGACAGATGGATCCCAGCTTTCTCCCACCAGTCAGACCTGTGCAGTGCAGCACAGAGATGGAGACCCGGGCCAAGAAGCTGCATGTTCATCTGGGCTCGATCTCCCTCCTGTGCTCAGTGATGCTCCGGGCACATGCTGCCTTTTGGGGGATTCTAAATACTCCCCTTCATGAGGTCTGCTGCAGGTGAGGACTCCCTGCAGAGACTTTTCTACCTGTCAAAGCGCTGGTCCGGGGGATGTGGTGGCTTTGGCTGCGTCGCCCTGGCTGCGGAGGGGCCAAGCTCTGCCCCCCGACCCTCTGCTCGGCTCACCCCGCGCTCGCTGCCGCCTCGTTGAGCGCAGCCGGCGCGCTGCCCGCACCGGCTCCGTGTGAGCGGGGGGTACCGCAGGGCTCCCCGCATCGGAGCAGACCCCGGCGGATGAACGGCCGGGGGTCCCCCGTACGCTTCCCCTCCCGCTGCCCCCG
>NW_008246054.1:6104648-6116773 GCF_000691975.1 Corvus brachyrhynchos
TCCGCCCCGGCCCGCCCCGAGGGACCGCCCCGGCTCCGGGGATCCGAGGAAGCGGCACCTCGGGGGGAAGCGGGACCCGGGCTGTCTGCGCCCTGCGCGGGGGAACTGGGAACCAGCTCCTCCAAGGGGAACCTGCGCTCGCATGCCACAAAGGGAACCAGCATCCCTGAGGGGATCGGGCACTCCGGCTGCCTGTGTTCTGAGGGGAACTGGAAACCAGCTCCTCCGAGAGGAACCGGCACTCCCATGTCGCAAAGGGAGCAGGCATCCCTGAGGGGATCAGGCACCCCTAAAGGGAACCGGCAATCCCATGTTGCAAAGGGAAGCAGCATCTCTCAGGGCATCAGGCACCCCGGCTGCCTGTGTCTTGAAGAGAACCGGCACCTCTGAGGCTACCGGGCATCCCTGAAGGGAACCAGCACCCCGGCTGCCTGTGCCCTGAGTGGGACTGGTTCCTCCGAGGTGACTCAGCTCCTCAGAGGGGAACAGACACCCCTGAGGGGAACCAGCACTGGCTGCCGGTGCTCTGAGAGAAACCGGCTCCTCTGAGGGGATCAGACACCCTGAGGGAACCCAGAACCCTTTTTCTCCCCATCCCAAATCTGCCTGCTCTCCCCAGTGATGCCCATGGGTCAGGGACAGCTTTGTCCCCTCTTGCCCATCCTGTCTTCTTTCACCCCCACATGATGATACCTTTCTGAGGGATACACCAGTGCCCACCTCACATGGCAGGGAGCCGGCTGCCTGTTTCCTGTGTAGGCTGTCTCTGACTTGTGTTTAATTAAGGCTCTGCTTCGGTTTAATTAAGGCCACAGTATCACATATGGGATGTGCAAGGCAGCACTGATGACTCAAAGCATTGCTCCAGCCTTGACTCTTAAATAAATCCCCCAAACCCCTGCCTGAACCCACTGCTGGCAGCTGCTCTGTGCCGGGGACAGGCAGAGGCTCCCCCAGCCCTGGCAGTGACAGGGACCTGCTCTTTGCTGTTCTCCCTCCACATCTGTCCTGCACTGCATGGCCTGGATTTGGCCGTGCTTCGGGAACTGGGGGCTTCACCCTCCCATCTGCAAAGCGTGTTCTGGCCCAAGGACCCCCACGCCTCCCGGGCGACACTGTGACCTCGGAGAGGTTTTCCTGCTGCCACCAACCACAGAACTCGCAGCCTTCCTGCTAATTAATTCAAACGAGCCCCTCACAATCCCAGGCAAGGAGACAGCATCCGAGCCTGATGAGATACAGGTCCCTGCTTGAGCAAGCAGCTCTTCTGCGCAGAACAAAGAGCTCAGAGGTGCTGGCTGGGCTCTCACTCTGCCCCTGGTTTTGCAGGGGAGAGAGGAGACAGGAGAGCAGCACAGCTGAACAGCAGGACAGGCCTGAGGTGTGGGAGAACTGGTGGCAGCACGCAGCCTACGGGCAGGGAACATGGGGCAGCAGGTGCTCACGGGTTCCATGGGTGCCTGCAGCCCCACCAGCATGGGCAGGGAGCATGGACTCTCCTCCTCTCCTCCTGCCTGGGGCTGAGGGACAGAGCAGATGTCACTGTGCAGGGACATGCTGCTCCAAAAAGATGCAATGGTGAATCATGCTCCTGCCGGGGCTTCTCTCCTGTGATGGGCTCCATGGTTTCCTATTGAGGCTTTCACCAATGAGTGAGCAGGAGCCTCATGGGGTGCTGCAGGGTGAAGTCTTCCAGCTGTGCCTGTGCTGCCCCTCCTCACAGGGAAGCTGAAAATCCCTGACTGAGCTCTCATGAGGATGTGTGACAGCTCTCCAGATAGGTAACGTCTTTCTGCAGCTCCTTCACCTGCACAAAGGCCAAAGCTGGGCTGGCTGGGATGTTGAAATAGAGAGCTGGGCATGCATTTCCCCGGGCAGCTTGGAAACACCAGCCCTTAGGCTATTATTAAAGCACATTAATTACCAAGTGCTTATTGATCCTGGCTTTCCAACCCTCTCTAGCTCCCGCTTGCACCTCTAATCAGGCCAGACCTGGTGATAGGAGCACCAGTCCTGGCCATTTTGCAGCTGAAGCTCAAGGGCTGATGTTTGGCAGATCCTTGGTGCACACCTGGATGCAAACCTGCCTATCAGCCTTTGCTCATGAGGGCTTTGCAACACATCCTCTCCCTCTTCCTGACTCTCTCATTCACCAGCTCTTTTCTTCCTGCCTTTCCTTGGCTCACCCCTCACCAGTGTTTCCCCTCTGCTTGTTTCCCTCTCAGCTATACGGACCAGTGGCAGATCCCAGCCCCATCCTCCCTTGCTCCACAGACAGGCACAGCAGCCTCTTTCCCACCCTGAATCCCACAGGACCTGGGGCTGAACACCCTGCAGCTGCACGGGCTGCCAGCCAGTCACAGTGCCTGCAATCAGCTGGAGTGTCCCTGTCATCCCGGTCACTCACACTCCAGATAATTACTTATTTGACTAAAATAGCTGCTGTCACTGCAGCCATCAGTTGCTTCCCTGGCCAAAGGGAAGTGGTGTATAAACCACAGCCCATGGGCTGTTTCTGGACACGACGGGGATGGATGAGAAATAACAGCCAGATAGCTTAGGTCCAGGATCTGACTGGATGGTAGGGAATTCTCCTGGCTCACCAAAAAGTACTTGATCCCAAAGGCAGAGCCATACCCATTGCTTCCCACCTGTATTGTTTTAGTCTATTAAATCATGACCCATAAAATGTGCCCATCTCTGGGTGCACACACAGACAGTGCCAGGGAAAACACCCCAAACTATTCTGTTCCTCCCCTCATCCCTCCTTGCCCCCACAGGACTTGCCTATGTGAGCAGGAGTTTTTCTGCACATCTTGAGGTCCCCATACCAGGGCCCTTCTCTGCAGAGGCCAGTGTATTGGCTTTGCAGGGGAAAATGAACTACATCACATACAGACCCAATACACCCAGTCAGAGCTTTGTTGTCCTGGCACAAGTCCCACTTCCAGCCCTGTGAGCTCCCATTCTGCCAGTCCCACATGGCTTAAGGGCACAGAGAGGAGAACATCCCACCCAGGGAATCGCTCTGTTACACGTCAAAAACTCATCTGGCCGCAGTGCCCAGAGGCTGCCAGTTGCCAGATTCGGTGTGTGGGGTCCTCATCAGCCCCAGGGATGGATGTGCAGGGAGGTGACCCCTGTTAGAAGCAGCAGATGAGCTCAGGGTCCAGCCAGCTCTCTCCCAAGCTTGCCAGTTGATGCTGCCACAGAGGGTTCCCACATTTCCACATCTGGCTACAGCCACCACCAGGAGCCCCAAGTCCAAAAGACGAAGGCGCAGGGCTCTGTGCTAATTAGACCACCCAAGCTGGGCACCTCAGGTCACTTCTCAATGACCACATCTGCCCAGTGGCAGACTAGATTAGATCCCCACTGGGCAACTGGACTCAGGAAGCTTCAACCCTCCTTAAACAAACACCCCAAATGCCATGGCATGGCAGTGACCACCCTGTCACTTCAGTTGGTTTCAGTGCTCTGTGCCCAAACCTCACAGCATCCCTGTCTGGTGCCCCATTGTGCCAGCAGCCTCCTGCAAAAGGGCTGCTCTCCTCCAGAGCCAGGCGCCTCACTAATGAATTTCTGGCCAGACATGAAGAGTCCTCAGGAATGTTAATAGTTTGCTGGAGGATAAGCAAGAGATTTGGAGAGATTTACACCAACTTTCATGTGACAGCCATGAAAGTGGCTCAAACCCTTCCGTTTCTTTACGTGGGGGCGGAGGGAGGAGGCTGCGTCTGTGGGTGTTCACAAGTATCCGGGAACATGAAATGCAAGCAGCTCCTGTGGGAACAGCATTGGGGGCACCACATAGGGTTTGTGTCTCCTCTGTCTTCCCTGGCCTTGCCAGAAATATCTTCCAGGGCCAAAGAGAGAGCCCAGAGGAGAGGAGGGGTGCAGAACTGAGCACCCTGCTGGTGTAAGACCTGGACAGTTCCAGGGCCACCATCCTCTCTCCACCCCTGGCACCCAGCAGGGACAGGCTGTGATCATGCTCCGTGTCTTACCTTCACGTATTCACTGCCAGACTCCAGGCCATCGTGGTGGCTAAAAGGAAGAGGAACAATAAAAATACATAAGTAAAGGGCAGTAAGTTGTGACATTCAGGCCAAAGGCAGTGGTGGAACAGCTGGGGGAGTTGGGGTCTGTGCCTCTTGTCTTGCTACAGTGCCAAGAGCATGGCCATGGTTTTGGGAGAGGTTCCCAGGGCCCCAGCAGTGTTCCTGCCTGCTCTGTGCCCATTCTCAGCACAGGGCTTATCCTCCCTAATACGATCAGGGGAGAATGAGGCCTTTTTAGAGGAACTCTCCCCAAATCGGCTTGGGACCTTGTGAGCTGAACCAGGGAGACCCAGCAGCCAGGCCAGGGTCCCCGCAGGTCACAGTGCTGGGGGATACATGCCAAGGTGGGGGGCCCTGTGTCCTGTGCCCTGGCAGAGTTGCATTCCCAGTAGGCAGCTGTTGGGACATGCCACCCAGACAAGCATTTCTGACTTTGTCTATGGCTTTGTGCGACCCTACAGAATTCAACTCCCACCAAAGCTAGGCCTGAACTGTAATGTCCTGACTGGGACTGCTTTTCATGCTCTTATAGGTCCAGGTATATGTCTGTATGGAGGCATCCCAGGGGAACAACAGAGAGTTCAAAAGGAAAGAGGCTGGAACAGCCTGAGCTGGGATGTGCTACCTTGAGGTCTCACCTTTCAGAATAAAATACAAAATCCAGATGTCCTTAACCAGAATCCAGAACCCATTGCCTCCCCAGTGCCAAGCTTCAGTATGGACATCCCGCTGTTTGCCAAGGTCTCTTGCCTGAGCACAAGGCAGCAGCAGGGGCCTGGGGATGGCAGGCTGCCACCCCAGGACAGGCAGCTGCAACTAAGGAATAGCCAAATCCAAGGGCATCATAGACCTGGGATGTCCCTTCCCTGCCAGGAGCCACCTCGTCAGACACACACTGGGAGCTGCTGAGGGTCCTGCACACAACCTCCCCCTGGGACCCGCACTGGTAGCAACTCTGGGGAGCCAAATTCCATCTCTGTGGGCTCTCTCCAGGTTGAGGGTGGTGCCTGGTGGCCTCCCCAAAGGGCAACAGGGATAGCAGAGGCAACCCCTGCCAGACATTTTTCCACTGGACATCCCCTATGGCATTACAGTGGGTTGTGACAGGGTCTATATGAGCTCCTCGTAGTGTCCAGCCCTCCAGAATACAATTCCCACTTCTGGAACCCTCAGAAGTCTTTAAAAAATGTGTGGATGTGGCATTTAAGGACACGGTTTAGTGGTGAACATAGCAGGGCCAGGTTGACATTTGGACTCAATCTTAGTGGTATTTTCCAACCTTAGTGATTCTGTGATTCTCCAAGCCCACGCTGCAGAAACCGCATCCCCTGGTGTCCAGCTTGGGAGGGGAAGAAGGAGCTGGAAATCAAACCCATACTTTTTTGGAGGTGAAGAAAATAGTGGAGCATTTGGGAGCAGGGATGGATGCAGACTCCCCTGGGCAGCTGTGGGCTGCCTGCCCACCCGGGCACTGCCTCCCCAGCCTGTTTGCCCTTCACACGCCGCAGAGCTGCCTGGTGCTGCGAGAGCCGTGAGAAAAACCGGCAGGAGGATGGGGGGCCTCTGGGCAGGAAGTCGGGAGCATGGGAGCAGCTGGGAGACGCTGCGAGGGCCCGGACAGGAGAGGCCCCTGTGCCGGGGAAGGGCAGCAGCTGGGACCGCAGCCCCCCTGGTTCTGCACATTCCTGGAGGAAACGGCATTTTTGGGGGCAGACGAGCGCCTGGGAGAAATTCCAGGGCTGCCTTTCGAGTGCAGCCATGGCTGAGCTGCTGGGACCCGGAGCTACAGCAATGAGAGGGGGGGGTTGGTGGGGTGGCTGTTCCCTTTGGGCTTGGGAAGGAATCACCGTGACTTGCAAATGTGCCAAGCTCCAGGCTGGCTGCTGGGAACAGTCCAGGAGGATCCGGTGGGTCCAGCCCTGGTTTGAAGCCCAGGGTCTGCCTGCCTTGGAACACTGGTGCAGGCTGTACCCCGGGGGAACCAAATTTGGGCACCTTATGCCTCAGTTTCCCCCTCTGTAGAGCTGCATTGAGGGAGGTTTTGGCTGGCAGTGCTGCCAGAGGGGTCTGCAGGGAGTGTCAGGCAGTGCCTGCGGGAAGCAGCGTTTCCCGTGCCTCACGCGTGGGCGCCCAGAGGGGCCTGCAGGGAGTGTCAGGCAGTGCCTGCGGGAAGCAGCGTTTCCCGTGCCTCACACACGGCTGGGCGCACAGGGAAACCGAGTCATGTCCGCCCTGTGACCTGCCAGCGGTCATCTCCCGTTAGTCAGCATGTCTCTGCTGGAGTCACAGCCACCGCCTTGCTCTGAGCAGCTCCACAGGCTGGGTGCCACTCCCTGTCCCACAGCAGCACAACTTCCCCCCTCACAGGCCTGATTCTGGGAAAGCCCTCCTGTGTATGAGCATCCTCAGCCCATCCTGTCTTGGGGACTGTCTTTAGCAGGAACACTCCAGGGGGGCAGGTGAAAACGTGTCCCAGGGCCATGTTTGTTCCTCCCCAGGGAACACGCTGCTGCCATGGCCTGGCAGGAACAGACTGTCCCCATCCCCAGGGATGTGCCTGCGCAGGAGGAAGGGCTGGGGCGCAGCATTATCCCGGTCCCACTTCCTCCCACCCATCCCACAGCAGGGCCTGGCCTTGGGATGGCTCTGGCAGATGGCTGGTCCTTGAGGCAGGGGCTGTGGCAGGGGCTCTGGGTTAGAGTGTGGAGGGGCAGAAATAACCCTGATGCCAAAACCTGCTCTGGTCACTCTTGTGCCTCAGTTTCCCTGGCAAGCAGCAAGGCTACACCCATCATCAGGAAAACCACACAGGATGCAAAAAAGCATTTGGCCCCCCATTTTTGGGACCCCAAGTCCCCACTCCCCAGATTCAAGACACCCAGGTGACCCACCCCTGTTCCACTGCTGCTTGGTTCCCAGCCATGGTGGCTTGGGATCTAAGTAATTTCTGGGAGATGGAGGGTCTGGGTGAGCCCTCTGCACCCTCCTCGAGGTGCACTCTGCCACTGCTGGGGCTCTGTGCTCACTGAAGGATGTGGCAGTGTCA
Organism: Corvus brachyrhynchos; assembly: GCF_000691975.1. Lineage (NCBI taxonomy): Eukaryota > Metazoa > Chordata > Aves > Passeriformes > Corvidae > Corvus > Corvus brachyrhynchos. The sequence continues at coordinate 6,111,756 of NW_008246054.1, forward strand.
CCAGCCCCCCAAACCTCCGAGCCTCTGGCCCTCCGAGCTGGCCGCTGCCCCTGGCGCCGGGTCTGCTGTGGTTTCAGCAGCTCTTTCCTTGAGCAAACACCACCACGGGCTGGGGGCCTCGGCACCCGAGCAGCGGCTTCGGCATCTGCGTCGAAATTTTCTGCCCGCCCCAAGCGAAGCCCCTTCCCAGCCTCTTCCTCCCCATCCCCTCCGCTGTGCCGGGGTGCTAGGGGTGGCCAGGGGGCCGGAACCCCTTACCTGCCCTGTCCCAGGGTGGGAAACCTCCTGCCCAGCGCTGTCATCGGCCCTGCGGGATCCAGCAAGCGCCTCTGCTCCGGGATGGGGAGAAGTTCTCCCGCTCGCTCTCCCGCCTTGCACTGAGCGTCGGGACTTCGGGGCGCGCAAGGCGGTGGCAGACCCTCCTCCTTCCCGTCCCAGCCCTCCTCCGGCCCTCCCTTCACGGCCGGCAGGAATGTGTGGTCGGCACAGCCCGGCTCCCACCGCCGGCACGAATTTCTCCTCCTCACCCCGCTTACTGGGGCCACCCGGACCTCCCGAACGCTCAGTGTCAGGAAAAGGAGCCCCCGGCCCCGGGGCGGTGCAGGGGGAACAGGGACATCAGGGGCCACTTGAGTGCAGAGAGAGGAGAGTCAGGCCAGGGAAAGGGGGAGAAATGTTTTCGGGAGAAATTTGGAGTCGCCTTTGCCTGTGTCCCTAGTCCCACACCCTGCTGGGCTGGGGTCGTATTTGGCCCCTTATGCCCAGATGCCCAGGGGCAGGGGGCTAAAAATCCCTCTGGTTGATTCTGTGGTCACAACCCTCCAAAAAATCCACCCTGAGTCATCTCAGAGGGCTGAGCCTCAAGTTGCCCCGGAGGGGGGAGATTGTGCCTGGAGTGGGGGTGTGTGTGCCCGGAGTGCGGGTTTACTGGCAGGTGATGAAATGGGGACAGTGTCTGGTTTCAGGATTTGCCCGTGTGCCTTGGGAGAGGCAGTGCTGCTCGGGAGAGGGGGAAAGGATAGAGGGGGTGGAAAAGAGGAGAGTGAGAAGCGGAGAAGGCTGTAACAGTGCTGGTGTGAGCTCTCCGCAGCAACACATCCTGGTGCTGGAACGCAGCCGCCTCAGGACAAAGAGGTGCCGGGGCAGAGCGGGGCTGCAAGATGTTTCCACCCCGTCCGGAAACAAGAGGGAACAGGAATCCCACAGGAAACCTCGTTCCCATGGAGCCGCTGACCTGACCATGCTCCAGCTGCGCTGTCCCACCGGCCAGGTGCATCCCGCTGGCACTGTGGGCACGGGGGGACATTGCAGTGACCCTGTTGTATCCCAGCCCCCTCCTCTTGCCCTGGAGGGGCAAAAAGGGGGGTCTTAGCAGAAGGCAGAGCAAACCTCAAAGGGCTATACCTGTCTGGGGAGATCTTGTCAGGATGCTCTTGTCCCTTTTCCAGGAGATCCCCATCAGTGGTCTCTGCTCCTGCTGCTGCATCAGGGTTTGTGGTTTGGCTGGGGTTTGGAGCCAGGCTGGAGCTCGGTGCCTCTGTCCTAGGGCAGGAGACATTCCCCACAGGCTCCTGGTCTGTTCCGGCCATCACTGCCTCCAGGGTGTCCCCAGGCTCAGCCTCTTCCTCCTCCTGCTCTGCTTGTCCAGCAGCTGGGGGTGAGTCTGTACCTGGGCCAGGGGTGCTGGACGTCTCAGGGCACTTGAGGCTGGGGAGCTGGGCTGTCTGGGGAGTTTTGCTGTTGGGAGTCCATTTCTCCTGGCAGTTCTGGCTACTCTTCTCTTTGCCCAGGCTCTTCCCCGCCTTGCCCAGATTCAGCCTGGGCATGGTGCCCATGTGGCTGTACATTTCCGATGATCGGGCATAGGGGCCAGGGCTCTTGGGCACGGTGTTGAGATCATCCTGGATGCTGTCAAAGGGCTCCCCTAGGAAGCCGTGGGGAGGTGGGAGATGTGGCCTGAGACTCTCGGGAGAGTTGGGGACCGCAGACATGCGCCGGAAGGTGAAGGAGCGGGGGATGCTGCTCAGGCTCCCAAAGCCCTTGAACTTGAAAAACTCTGGCAAGGAGAAAGGAGTGGTGAGTGTAGGGTTACTGCTGGCACGGTGTGATGATGGGGGGTCCTAGAGCCCCTGGTCCTGGGTTGGGGTGGGCATGGGGCACTGTGCAGCCTGGTGTCACTCTGTTACACCCACATCTGCAGTCCCAGCTTGGCATGACATCCCCGTGGTCTGGGGTGTATGTGATGCTGCTTGAGGTGTCTCTGCTGGGAACCCGGAAACTCTGCCCTGGTCCCTCGGGGAGCAGAAGTCTCCTGTGCCCTGGCAAATCTAACGGCTGCATCTTCCCACCACAGCTGAGGGGCGAGCAGGTGAGCAGGCAACTCTAGAAATTATTTCAAATCTTTTCCTCCTGCCTGCTTTCCCCAGGGGACTCTGGGCAGGGCTGTGCCCATTCCCACAGCCTCAGGGCAGCCCTGCAGGATGCAAGAATGGGACACACAGCATCTCCCCGGGGGATGGGGGTCCTGAACACACATGACATGCCCACATGTGCATGTCTCGCCAGCACGGTGGAGCAGGAACCAGCCACGGGCGCTGCTGCGGGCGGGAGATAACCTCCCCACTTCCTCGCCCGGCCCCTCGCCAGCTCCAGCTGCCACCTGCAAGTGCTGAGCACGAACATGCTCGCCGGAGAAATATTTGTAACTCCGGCAGGCGGCTTTGCATTTCACACCTCAGCCCCAGCTCAGCTCAGTGTGCTGCTGCTGCAGCGCAGCCTTGGATGGTGCTGGTGCCGGTGCTGGTGTCAGCACACGGGGTGAGCCAGCCTGTGGCCGCAGTGCTGTTGAGCAGGGTTTCCCTGCCTGCTCCGAGTGCTGTGGGCGGCCACCGGGGGTTTTGCAATGTTGATGCCGCCCTGGGGCTCTGCGAAGCACGGCGGATTTGCCGGGGCAGGAAGCGACACGTTGCAGAGGTGCTGAGCAGGGACCCGGGTGTCCGGGGCTGCTCGGCCCTCAGATTCCCACCTGCAGCCTCTGCGGGGCATCCCTGCAGCTGGACAGGGCGAAGGGGCTGCATCCCAAAAGCCCCTCTGCAAGGCAGAAACCTCGTGGCCTGAGTGCAGTTAGAGGCAAAACTACTTTGGCAAAACATCCTCTTGTAGTCCAAGCATCTTCTGCTACTTGCTGCTCCTGGCGCTGCTGCGAGGTGGGAAAGCCAGCACTGGGCACTTTCCCCATCTCCCCACCACTCTGCCACAAAGGAAAATCCCAGCTGGGATGGGGCCGCGGGTTTGGCTAGTGGAGGGGTCCCGGGGGAGCGGAGGGACTGGCTCCCCTCTGGCGCCGGCCCCGCAAAAAAAAAGCACAACCCAGTGCTGGGAATGGGGTGAAGGCCTCTGCAACCTCTCCCTGGGGTTCCGGGGGAAAGCCGAGGTCTGTGAGAAAGTGCAGAGCTCGCTCCCTGTGGGTATGGAGCACTTCCTCCCAGAAGAGCCAGTGGGAATCCATTCCCAGGCTCCCACCCTGGCTCCTCTGTGTCATCCCCATCCCTGTGCTGCTGGAGCACCCTGGGTCCTAGCCACCCTCAGCCCCCAGCACCAGCTGGTACCCCAGCTGTGCACCCTGAAGGGTGTGATTTAGAGTGAAGACCCTTAAACCCTGCTGTGCATCCCTCTGGTCACATCCCAGCATCCAGCACAGGGCTGGGCTGCAGCAGACTGGTCCCAGTCCCAGCACCCAGCTCCCGAGCCAGCACCAAGCCCTGGAGATGGAAACCCCCAAAGCCCCTCACCCCAATGAGTTTCCTAACAAGAGCAGAGCCTGTCACAGCTCCAAACATCCCTGGATGGGATGACCCGGGGAGCGTGTGAGCACACACTCACACTCACACTAACTCTCACACATCCTCCTACCCACCGGGATGTCCAGGTGAGCACCCCATTGCCCACCCACCCTGTCCCGCGGCCACTTACTGAATTTCTTGAAGCCCCCTCGTTTCTGGCCCTCGGCCATGGCCGTGGTGCTTGGAGGCCGCAGGGACCAAGAGGGACAAGAATATAACTGTGAAGCCCTTCCCTGCTCGCTCCTCCCTTCCTGCCCCCCCCGCAGTCAGTCATCACTCGCTCAGCGTTTCCTCCCGTGTTGTCATCTGCTCCCGGCCCCCCTGCTGTCCCTGCCTGCCCTCACTCTGTCCCCACAGTTCCTGCAGTCCCCGTGGCTGCTTGCACCTGCCTGGCTGCTCAAGAGCCACCTCTGCACCCCGTTTTGGGCATGTCTGGCAGATGTGGACACCCAAAAACCTCTGAGTGCCAGCCCTAGAAGAGGGTGCCCGCCCTAGAAGAGGGTGCCCGCCCCGTGGAAGAAGGTGCCAGCCCTAGAGGAGTGTGACAGCCCTGTGGATGAGGTTGTCAGCTCTGTGGATGAGGCTCAGCCCTGCAGACAGGACTCTGCCATGCACATCTGGTGCTCAGCCCCTGAGGGTTGAGAGGTGGGTGGCATCACTGCCAGCATGAGCACTCCCCATCAGCTGTTCTCTTGTGCTGGGGACATTGGCGTGCTCCACAGGAGTGTCTCCATGCAGGACAAGGTGGCCTGGACCCAGCAAGGATCCGGTATCCATGTTTCCCGTTTCCAGGGAGCTGGTGGTTCTCATGACCAGGATGCTGGCAGCCACCTCTGCCACAGCTCTGTCCTTGGCTCTCTGCACTCTCCACTTTGGGGACCAGTTTCGAACAGCCCCAGATCGAGCTCTTCGTCCTGCACATGGACGGGGGAGGAACTCGGGGTCCCCTGAACCGGACCCTGAAGTCCTCCTGCCTGGCCATTGCATCCCTACGTCACAGCCGCGGCTGCAGGAGCAGAAGTGCTGCTTAACTCCTGACGTGTTTAAGCACACACGGGGCACACGGCAATGCTCTTTAGGGCCACCGGCACCGGGAAGCGCTCGGTGCTCCCGGGCCACGAGGAGGGACAGCCGGGGAGAACATGGCGGTGGCGCCGCGGACTGCAACGCCCACAA
>NW_008246054.1:6116851-6124050 GCF_000691975.1 Corvus brachyrhynchos
ACGATCGGTGAGGGCCCCGCCGGGTGCTTGCCGCCCCGCCCCTGCCCCCCCCCGTCCCGGCCCCGGCCTTCCCCGGCCTCAGGCCTGCAGCCGGGGCCCAGCCCCGCGGCCCATCCGCGCCAGCCCCCGGGTGCTCCTTGCTCCGGTGTCCTTTCCCCGGTCACCCCTCTTGGCTTCAGAGAACCAGTGTGGCTCTTGGGCCCTCTTTTCCCCAACCTGAGACTCCGCTCTCAGTTGTGGCAGAGCAGAGTTAACCTTGAAAACAGTTATGGTGGGGACCTGTAACTTGGCTCCAGATGTTCACCTTGGCTCCACATGTGCAGCCTGGCTCCAGATGGGCAGCTTTTTGCTCAAAATGTGCTACGTTATTGAAAATCCTTGCAAGGCTGCAGGAGCTCTGCGCTCTCTGTTGGTTCAGTGAATCCTGAGGGCCTTTGGCTCGGGGGGAATGTGGCTATATTGGCTCAGCACAGAGTTCTCTGTATGGTGCTTTAGTGTGTCTTGTTTGGGCTTGTTCCTTGTCAGGAGCACCTGGCTCCTTTCTCCTTGTGCTGATGCCATGAAGATTTTTTGCCTTTTCTTTTACACCCCTGTTACACCTTTTTACAACTTCTGTAGTCTTAGTGCCTTTTGCCTACATTCTTAGACTTGTTTGTTCAGCTAAGAGACCCAACATTTTAGAAGCTTCATAGGTAGAAGATAGTGTGCCCCCAAGGTCCTCTCCAGAACACATTCTGTAAACTAAGATAAAACCATCCAGGGGAAAGCTCCTTGGGGAGGGGGGCTCATTCAAGCCTCTAACTGGGGAATGTTTGATAGATATGCTAATTAGTAAGACCTATAATGTTATACCAGATCTTTTGGGGGTGTGCATTGCGGGGTGCATATCGGTGCATTCGATCTGGATGTAGTGTGCCTAAGGATCCTTAAAATAAATACCAAGGTAAAATCCCTTTTTCCCTTCTAACTGTGTTTGACTCTTGATTTTAAGACCAGGAAAAGGCATCATGAGCTGCTCACAGATTTCTTTCTGGTTTTTTTTACAGGGAAGTTTTCAAAGCCAAACATCGCCAGACAGGCAAGAAAGTAGCACTGAAGAAGGTGTTGATGGAAAATGAGAAGGAAGGGGTAAGTGTGGGGCATGGCTGGATTGGGCCTGTTGTCAGCTGGGCTGCAGAGGCACATGGCAGCATTGAAGGGACTGGGCTGCATGGGATGTCTGCTGGGAAGTGACGCTTCCCATGTGTTTCTTCTCCTCTGGGAAACCCCAGCACAGGGCTCCACACTGGCTGTGTTTGTGGAAAAACTGGGTGATGTGTGAAGCACATGCTCAGGGGTTGGGGAGAGAGTTAACACCTTAAACAGCGAAGGTAGCAGCCAGAGAGGCTGTTCTGCAGCTCAAGCTGGGCTGTATCATGTCCTGGTGTGAATGTGGAAGCTGAGGAGAAGAGGGCAGGACCTGCCAAGATGCATGGTCACACCTCTCCTGTTCTCTAGGCAGAGATGGCCTGGTCTCTTGCACCTCCAATCTCCATTCTCTGTTTCTCTTTTCCAGTTTCCCATCACAGCCTTGCGAGAGATTAAAATCCTCCAGCTGCTCAAGCATGAGAACGTTGTGAACCTCATAGAAATCTGCAGGACCAAAGGTACTTTGTGGGGTCTCCCTTGTGTTAATGATGGCTTTTTTGAGCCCTGCTGAGCAGGCAGGTGTCTTGTGCTGGGATTGGGATGGTCTAGCTGAGCACGGGCCTCTGTTCCTGCCTGTGACATCAGGTGACAGGTCACTTATCTTGGAAAAGAGTTTCTAAATGAGTCAGGATGTTGCTGAAGCTCGGCTGGAAAAAGCTGTTGTAGTCCTGCCAGGATATGCCTGTGCCATGGCAGTGAATGCTGCCTGTGCTGGGATACTCCCTTCTGAGAGGCTTTAAATGAACCAGCACTGGAGAGACTTTGGAGCAGAAGCTCCTGAGCCTGGAGCTGCCTCTCTTGGTTGGCTTGTGATGGTTTGTGGCAGCTCTGAGCTGATGACACAGCTCCAGCTGAGGCTCACTCAGCATCTCTTTCTGTGCATGACATAACTGCTCGTGCTGGGAGGACTGGGATTCCACATGGGCAGTTCTGAGCTGCTCTTCCACCTCCTCACTCCCACCTGGTGCCATGTGCCCCCACTGCTTTGCAGGCTCAGCACACCTGGCCTGGCTCTGCTTCCAGTAAAACTGCTATATAACATTTGCTAGAGTTTATACATCATTCTCTTACATGGATTTGCACTGGAAAAATACTTTGGAAAGTGACAGCTGGTGTTACAGGCTGCCCTTCCCTAGCCAGTCATGTCAGTGAAATAAGAACAAAACTGGCCAGTATCTGGTGTTTTTAAAAAAAGTCCAGTCACTGAACGGGCAGAAATCTGTGGCCTAGGACTGGGAAATTCAAGTTACTTCAGTATTCAATTGTAGATTAATTGTGTAGATTACTGTCTGCATAGGTATGAGTAAAAACACCAATGACAAGTTAAGTTTTAATTCACTGTGTGATTAAAAGAGCTGTGATGATTGAGTGTCTGGCATACCAAAAGTAAATATTTTTGTAGACATGTCATTTGTTCCCTTTTTGCTTATGTTTTGTTTGTATTCCAGTTTTCATCCAAATCTACCTTGACCTCAGTTTACAGTAAAGTAGAAATGTTTCATTTACCGTTCTCAAATGTGAGGCTTTTCTCTTTTTGCCTTGGAAAGGTGTGTTTGTGCTGTGTCCGTGTGAGGAGCTGCAAACCCAGGCAGGCACCCTCCTGGCTGGAGAGGAGAGCAGTGTGCTTCTGTGGGGGCTAAGCTTTTCCAGTTGGAGATGCTGATCAGCAGGTTTTGCTGAATACAGCTGATGAAAATCAGCCTCTCTTTTTAATAACATTTTGCATGTGTGCTCTAGGAACAAGATTGAAATCGATTGCTTCACTTGAGGTCTGCTGTCATTGACTTCAAATTGCAGTTGGAGTTTTATGTCAGTTTGATCAAGATCAGTCCATTTTTGCAGATGCTGTTTGAGGTTGCAGGAAATCTCACTTTTTAATGTGAGATTAGGCAGATTTTCTGTGTTTCTGCATTTTTCCCAGGGCTGTCTGTGGGTGCCTCCTCTATTGCTGGTGCTTGGCTGGCAACCACGGCTTGCAAGGAGGAAACCCCACAGCCGTTTTGTGCCCAGAGCAGCACGAAGTGAACCTTTCAAAGGTTGCCATGCTCTTTCCTTGCCTGTCTGATGACATCCACTGCACCAGTCCTCATCTCCTGTTCTTGTGTTGCTAGTTTTGCTTAGTTCTTCTTTAGGAAGGACCTTGAGGCCTGCAGGCTGTCTGGTTCTCTGTGTTCCCGTGCCCTGAGATTCTGTGTAGGGGGTGTTGTATGAGCAGCAGGGTGGTGGGAGGTAAGAGGAGCTATGACCTGGTGAAAGGTCCTTCGCTGACAGCCCCTCTGTGCCTCTCCTGCAGCCTCTCCGTACAACCGGTGCAAGGGCAGCATCTACCTTGTGTTTGACTTCTGTGAGCACGACCTGGCTGGCCTTCTCAGCAATGCCCACGTCAAGTTCACACTGTCAGAGATCAAGAAAGTTATGCAGATGCTCCTGAATGGACTTTACTACATCCACAGGAACAAGGTAATGGGACAGACTCCTGTTGTGCTCAGAGGTGGCTTTCCAAGGAGCAGATGTCTTAGTACAGGCTTGTTTTCCACTTCTGCAGCCTGAGCATTGTGCTGGCCCCAGGCACCCAAGGAGGGCACTTTATTCACTTAACTCTTCAATGTCTGTCCTTGTACAGATCTTGCACCGAGACATGAAAGCAGCGAACGTCCTTATCACGCGGGATGGAGTCTTGAAGCTGGCAGACTTTGGGCTGGCTCGAGCTTTCAGCCTGGCTAAGAACAGCCAGCCAAACCGCTACACCAACCGCGTGGTGACCCTGTGGTATCGGCCCCCAGAGTTGCTCCTAGGTAGGAGGAGCCCTAGGTGGGCTCTGCCAGCTTCTTGGCCCTTCTCGGCCCTCTGGGAGACTAACTCAGCATCTCCGTTTAGGGGAGCGGGACTACGGCCCCCCCATTGACCTCTGGGGCGCAGGCTGCATCATGGCAGAGATGTGGACCCGCAGCCCCATCATGCAGGGGAACACGGAGCAGCACCAGCTCACCCTCATCAGCCAGCTCTGTGGATCCATCACGCCGGAGGTGAGGGTGAGAGCAGGGATGAGGTGTGGAGAGCAGGAGTGTGGGCAGAGTCTGGGACCAGGCACTCGGGCCTCTTCCCTGCCCTGTGTGCTGGCTGCTGTATGCTCCCAGCAGTGGAGTGTGCCTGCTGCTGCTGGCAAGGAGGCTTGAGAATCTTCTAGCCTGTGTTTTGGGGTTGTCACTCACACAAACACCCTAAATATCTGCTTAAAGAAGAGTGGGGGTTTTTATTCTCAGGTGTTTTGCATTGGTCACCTTGAAAAGCCTCTTGAATTCTGTCTTGTGATTTGCGGCATCAGCTCAGCTCTGGTGTGAGCACCCGGCCCCTTCTCAGCTTCTCCTTTATCAGCAGCTCGTCCTGCCCTCTTGTGGGGAGCAAGCTGAGGGATCTCAGCCCGGACTGGGATCTGCGGGATGTTGTGCTGGCAGCTGCAGGGTCCTCATCCTGATGTCACATTCATTCTGTAAAGACACTGGATGCACTTTCTTTGGCATGTAGATACCTGCTGTGGTCTCTTCCAGATCTAGATAAGTGCTGGTGATTGCAGCAGACTTTGCTTTCTAAAGATAAACAGTGCCACAGCCAGGTGATTATTTAGCAATCAGTTCTGTCACTTTATCTTTCTGGATGTGGTAGCTGGCTTGAACCATGCTGTCCAGTACTCCTTTTGTGGGGGAACCAGAAATCTTGGAGCATTGTTTCAGCACCAGGAAGACTGCCCTGACTTGTCCACATGTCTCCAGGCATAAGTGCAGCCTTTAGTGCCTATGTGTTGCTGTGAGAACAAGGTCTGCCAGCTTGGAGGTTATAAAATAGAATTGTTACTTCAGCAGACCTCACCCTGGTTTGCCTGAGGGTGTTTGAATCAAAAATGGCTTGTCCTTTCCATAACTATTTCTTGCCAACGCCTTTTCCTGCCCCTTCCCAGGTTTGGCCGAACGTGGATAAATACGAGCTGTACGAGAAGCTGGATCTCCCCAAGGGGCAGAAGCGGAAGGTGAAGGATCGCCTCAAGGCCTATGTCAAAGACCCCTACGCGCTCGACCTCATCGACAAGCTGCTGGTGCTGGACCCCGCCCAGCGCATTGACAGTGACGACGCCCTGAACCACGACTTCTTCTGGTCGGACCCCATGCCCTCAGACCTCAAAAACATGCTGTCCACCCACAACCAGTCCATGTTTGAGTACCTGGCCCCACCACGCAGGAGGGGTGGGCACATGCCCCAGCAGCCGGCGAACCAAGGCAGGAACCCAGCTGCCACCAACCAGACTGAATTTGACAGAGTGTTTTGACATCCGGTAGGGTCCTGGCTGGGCTTCCCTGCATTGATCGGAGATGTCCTGGCGAGGTCTTTTTGTCTGGGAAAGGACTTTTTTCAAGGTGAAGTGACTGATGGCGTTAACAGATCTTGGCCATCTCCTCTCGGCCACCTCCGAACTGTGTGACTTGGGGAGGTGACACCTGTGAGCTTGACATTGTTTCCTTGCAGTTTTGTCTCAGAACCTGATTTTGTTTCCCAAAAGTCTGTATTGGTTACATTAAACTTGCAGATCAATTGTTATGGACCTGGTGATGGAAAAAGTGTCTCCGTCCCTGCTGGGGCTCTTGGAAAATTGTGCGGGGACTGGCAGGACTGGTAGTAGCTGCCCTGTGTGGAGATGTCTCAGCTCTCTTGGTCTGTTGTAGCTCCTGCATGGAGTATCCTCTGAGCACTGAAGCGTTGATGTAGGACAAGGCAGGTGCTTTTGAGTCATCAGATGTGCCTTGGGGAAGGCAGAGTCACCCTAGATAACATGACTAGCTCTCCCTGGAGACTGGGATCTAGCCTAAAAAAGGGCTTATTGAGGAAATCAGGGAGGTGGCAGGCAGAGCTGGATGCTCCATGTGGCCAGGATTTACAGTGGGAATCGCTGGTCTCTGTGACAGCATGTGGCATCCATGCTTTCTTCATTGCAAACCACGATTGGGAGTCATATTGGATACACCCAACCTGCTGTGGGCAAGCACTGGCCTGTGCCTGAGGTGAGACCTGCCCTCCTGCTGTCTGCAGGGATTTCAGGATAGCGTGTCAGGGCTGGGCACACTGTGCTGGGAGCAGGGGGACACTCATGTGTCCCCTGCTCTCTCCTGGAGCTCTTTGCATGAGAGACTACAACAAGACCACTGCCTTCTTTGGGTGCAGTGACTAGCCTGACACACTGAGATGACCTGTGCACACCTTATGCCAGAACTTGTCAGGATCAATTCATAGAGAGCAAGTGATCCTCCACAGCTGCTCTGTTTCCCATGGCTGTCAGCTGTAGCCAGCCGTCTTCTCCCTGAACCCCATGGATGGCAGATCCCAAGAGTCAACATGGGCAGCTGGTGATAGCATTTGGCACTTGGTAACTTGTCTGTTAACAATAAGAGACAAAAGCCGTGTCGTGGGTAGTGTAAGGTCGTGTGAGGAAGCAGTTGTGAGTGGGGCTCTTCTCAGGATAAAAAATGGGCATGATAAAAGACATGTACAAGGTACCTCTGTCTGTCTTGGTTTTGGGCTCTGAAACAGTGTCTGTTTGCGGGGGGGACGACTTTATTTCTTTGGAAAAATAGTCGATTATGAGCAATAAGCCAGTTGACTTGTGCCGTTGTGGATAAACAGGATCCTGTCCCAAACAGCTGGTGTGAACCTCCTGTCGCTGTGCTGCCTATGGACACAGCAGTGCCTGCACGACAGCACCTGGCCTTCTCGAGGGCACTTCGGGCTCGGGCACCCTAAGCCCCCTGTCCTGCTCCTGGGCAGCCGGTGGTGGTGGGGGAGAGGGGAACAGCGCAATCAGCGCTGCGTGGATGAACACATCAGTACCGCTGCCACGAGCAGAGGAGGCTGCTACGGGCAGCCTGGGGGCTCCGCCCGCGCCGGGAGGGGCTGCGGAGCTCCGGGGGGGTCCCTGTGCCCCGGCTCGGGCGGTGGGGGCTGTAGGGCCATGTGCCTGTGCTGAC
>NW_008246054.1:6124814-6134966 GCF_000691975.1 Corvus brachyrhynchos
TGGGCCAGGGTCCGGCTGCCTGGGTGGAGTGTCCCCACACTGGGGACGTGGGTTGGTGCCATGCCAGGTCCCCCCTGCAGCACACGGCGTTGCAGCGCCAGGCTCACGTCCCCTTGGCGTGGGTTTGGCGGGCTCGGTGACCTCTTGTCCCAGGAGCACCGTGCAGGTGCAGCGTTGCTGCTTCGTTAGCGCCGCTCATTAAGCACCGGCAGGATGGGGGCGCACTGGAGCGCGTCCCGCTCCCGCCGGCGGCGACCTTGTCCCACTGGGCAGCCGTGGGTGCCGGCGCTGGGCTGTGTTGTGCCCCACCGCGGGGCCAAGGGGCACCTGGGGAGGGGCGGGGAACCTCTGCCCATAAGTAGCCTGTCCCCGTGACAAGGTCTGGTGCTGCCGGCACGTTTCCGCGGCACCATGGCGGAGATGCTGCCGGCGTGGGTGACCAGTGACCCCGCCGAGGGGACTGAGCCTGAAGGGGTGGGTTAGGGTGCAGCGGGGTCTGGGCAGACTGGCCCCTGGCTCTGTGGGGGTTGGCACGGCCCCAAGGCTGCGGTGATGGGCACCATCCTGATTACCCTGGGGGTCTTTCCAGGATGCAATCCGGATGCTCAACACCCTGCAGACCAATGCCAGCTACCTGGAGCAGGTGAAGCGGGAGCGTGGTGACCCCCAGGCCCAGCTGGAAGCCATGCAGGGCTTTTTGGAGAGGAGCGGACTGAAGGTGAAGAGCTGATCCCTGTCCCTGTTCCCCCTGTCCTGTCAGCAGTGCCACCATGCTTGACACTGGCTGCCACGGGGGTCTCACAGGGTGGTTGAACTCTTACAGGTCGAGGACCTGGATCGACTGAACATCATCCACGTCACGGGGACGAAGGGCAAGGTGAGGCGGGTGGGCGGTGCTGTGGGGGATTGGGGGGCTGAGGGGGGGCTGCTGGTGTCCCTTGCTCTGTTTGCCCCTGCTCTGGAACAGGGGGTTTAACACCTCTGTCTCCTCAGGGCTCAGCATGTGCCTTCACTGAATGCATCCTCCGCAGCTACGGGCTGAAGACGGGCTTTTACAGGTGGGCATGGGGGTCAGGAGGGTTTTGAGGGGCCAGTGGAGCTGTGCCTGACTCTTCCTCCTGCTCTGTACCCCCAGCTCCCCTCACCTCGTGCAGGTGCGTGAGCGGATCCGCATCAATGGGCAGCCCATCAGCAAGGACCTCTTCAACAAGTACTTCTGGCTGGTCTATAACCGCCTGGAGGAGACCAAGGTGGGGGCAGCAGGGTTTGTGGGGGTGGTCCCTCCCTTGGGTCCCCTGCTCCCAGGGCCATGTGCTCACCCTCACCCTGCTCTGCCTGGCAGGACCCGGTGCATGCCAGCATGCCGGCGTATTTCCGCTTCCTCACCATCATGGCCTTCCACGTCTTCCTGCAGGAGAAGGTCAGTGGTGGTGGCCTCCAGCTTGTGACAGAGATGTCAGGTTGGTGGGGACCTCAGGGAGGGGGGATGTGGGATCCAGCCCGCACTTGGGGCAGAATTTGTGTGGGTCAGGCTATCGTGGCTGTAAACAGGGGATGCTGTGCCAGGTGCATGATTCTCCCATACATAGCAGGGTGTGCTTAGGTGTGTGTTTGGAAGGGGTGGTGGCAGGGACCCATCTCCACCCACATCCCTGAATCCATGGGGACATATGCTGCTGGTGGCTCTGATGGCTCCAGTGTCCCCGTATCCCCAGGTGGACCTGGCGGTGGTGGAAGTTGGCATTGGCGGCACCTATGACTGCACCAACATCATCAGGTAGGAGCTGGCAGGGCTGAGCCTATCCCCAGGGCTGCCAGGGCCTGATGTCCCCACAGTGGAGGGCGGAACAGCAGGGAAACTGCCGTGCTGCATCCCCAGGGCACCGGTGGTGTGTGGGGTCTCCTCCCTGGGCATCGACCACACCAGCATCCTAGGGGACACCATGGAGAAGATCGCCTGGCAGAAGGGGGGCATTTTTAAGGTAAGGAGACCTGGTCTTCTCTCTCTTGTGTTTTTGGGGTGTGTTCCCCCATGTTCCTGAGCACCCCCATGTCCCTAAGCACGCCCATCCTTCCCAGCCAGGTGTGCCGGCATTCACCGTGGCGCAGCCGGAGCGGCCGCTGGAGGTGCTGAGGGAGCGAGCCCAGGAGCGGAAGGTGAGTTGGTGGCAGGGGCGTGGATGGGGGGTGCTCCATGGCGGGGAGCTCAGCCTCCTCTCCCCGCAGTGTCCTCTCTACCTCTGCCCAGAGCTGGATGACTTCGAGGAGGGCTGCCGGGCGCTGGAGCTGGGGCTGGCGGGTGCCCACCAGCGCTCCAACGCCGCCCTGGCCTTGCAGCTGGCGCGGATGTGGCTGGAGCGCCGCGGCTGCCAGGGTAAGGTGGGGGGACGGGGACAGGGGGCCTGACCCCACCAGGGCCCCTGAGTGGGATATCTGTCCTCCCTAGCTCTTGGGGAGCTGAAGGAAGTGCCGCCAAGCACCGAGCTCGTGGGGAGGCCAGTGCCAGTGGCGCCTGCCTTCCGACTGACTGATGCCATGATTCAAGGTGCAGTATGGTCATGCTGGGACCCCCCATCGCCATGTCACAGGGCTTAGCGGGGCCATGCTGGACCCCAGCCACTGCCATGTGTGCTGGAGGGCACAGTCTGCCCTACACTGGATCCCCATGGGGGTGCCGGTGTTGGGGAAGGTATGAGGGTCCCAGCCATGCCCTGTGTTCCCCCAGGCCTGCGGGACACAGAGTGGCTGGGCCGGACTCAGGTGCTCTCCCATGGCCCTGTGACGTGGTACTTGGACGGAGCTCACACCACCAGCAGCATCCAGGCCTGTGTCCGCTGGTTCCGCCAGGCTGCCCTCAACCAGGACAAGCCCCATGAAGTGCTGGGGAAGGTATGAGGGTCCCAGCCATGCCCTGTGTTCCCCCAGGCCTGCGGGACACAGAGTGGCTGGGCCGGACTCAGGTGCTCTCCCATGGCCCTGTGACGTGGTACTTGGACGGAGCTCACACCACCAGCAGCATCCAGGCCTGTGTCCGCTGGTTCCGCCAGGCTGCCCTCAACCAGGACAAGCCCCATGAGTAAGGAAAGGATGCAAGGGGAGGACGCACGTTGTGGGGGTGTGGTGGTGGTGCTGGAGGTCCCCTGGGGGCATGGGCCACCTGCCCTTTCTCCCTGCAGTGGTTCTGAGGTGCGTGTGCTGCTCTTCAATGCCACAGGCGACCGGGACACGGCGGCACTGCTCAAGCTGCTGGTGGTGAGGTTTGGGGGGCACGGGGGGGTCACTGTGCCTGGATGCCTGGATTCTCTGCCTGTCTTGGGACCCATTTTGCTGTGGGTGCAGGGAGCCGTGAGGTGGAGCTGGCACCCTGTCTGTCTGTCTGTCTGTCTTGTCTGCCCACCCTGCTGTCCCGGGGTGTATCCCACCTCAGCTCCCCCCTGCAGGGGTCTCATAGCCCTGGGTGTGGGGAAGGGACTTGGATCACCCTCTGCCCCATCCCCTGTAACCCCACTGGTGTGGGACTGGTCCCAGTGGAAATCCCATGGGTGGGTCCTGAGGGTTCCCACAGTGCTGATTCCTCCTGTCTCTGCAGCCCTGTCACTTTGACTACGCTGTTTTCTGCCCCAACTTCACGGAGGTGTCGGTGGCCAACAACGCAGGTGAGTGCTGGGGAGACAGGGTCTCCCACAACCCCCCATCCTGATCCTTCCCCAGCTCCCCCTGCAATCCCTGACTGCTGTCCTCATCACTTCCAGACCAGCAAAACTTCAACGTGACGCTGGAGAATGCCCTGACCCGCTGCCTGGAGAACCAGCGGACGTGGACAACGCTCCTGGAGGAAAAAGTGGGCCAGGACCCCTGGCTCCCATCTCCCCTGTGGGTGGGGGGGCTGCTGCAGCCAGCCCCTACCCGAGGCTCCCTGCTCCTGGTGCCCCCAGCCCCACGACCGCTCAATTCCCCAGCCCTCGTGTTCCCGTGCCTGGCCCAGGCGCTGCAGTGGGTAGCACAGGGCCGGGACCCCCATCTGGCAGCCCCCACAGCCTCGGGGGCTCACCCCCACCCCGCAGCCAGCAGTGGGGCTGTGCTGCTGCGGGAGGCAGCCATTGTCCGTGTCCTGGTAACCGGCAGCCTGCACTTGGTGGGGGGGGCCCTGCGGCTGCTCGACCCTGCACTGTCCCAGTAATGGGGGACAGGGCTTTGTACCTCTGTTTACTTGAAGCAACAGTTTTGCCCCCATTGATGCTCAGAGGCATCTGGAGGGTACGTGGGACCTCCCCACCCCATCCTGGCATGGCTGTTTTCACCCCAGTGCCTTTTGCCTGTGCCCTTCCCGGGACACTGTCCATGGGGGGATGTTCCTGGCCTCCATCCCCTCCCTAGTGAGACTGACTGGGGGGACCCCCACGGTGTGGGGGGCTGCCTCAAGCTGTGATGAGGTCCCAGTGCCTGGGGGGCTGGTAGGTGGGAGCCTCAAGCTGTGGCAAGGCTTGGCATCAGGGCGCGATTAATTTAACATAGGGAAGATTTTTATTATTGATAAGAGTTTGTAACTTGGACAGGGAGCTGGGGGCGTGGTGGGTTCTGCCCGTTGTTCTGTGGGAGGGCAGCAGCCTCGCACCATCCTCCACAAATAAACCTCTTGCTGCTCCCAAGGGTGCCTGCTGCCTTCTAGGGGGGATGCAGGAGGGGCACGGGGGTCACCCCAAGTGCTGGGGCATGTCCAGGGGGCACCCACTTCTTCCCCCCCCCATTTGATGGGGAGCCTTGTGGGAGGCTTTGGCAATAGCTGCTCTTTCTGCCTCCCCACTGCAGCGGGGGACCCCAGGGGGGTTGCAGGGTGCCCCCCCCCGGCATGGGCTGCCCTTGGGGGGCCAAAGCATTCACTGAATGAGTAATGGAGGCCCCCTCTGGGCTTGGCCTGAGGTTTGGGGCAAAACATCAGCTTAGTGGCACTGGGGTGGGTCCCTAAGTCCGTTGGCCGGGGGCTGCGTGGGCTCAGGGGGTCCCGGGGGCGTCAGGCCATGCTGCTGGTAGAGCAGGGGGTGCTCTGCGTGCTGCCGATGCTGTGGTTGGTGCTGCTGCTCTCCGAGGCCGGCGCCGTGCTGGAAACCGGCTGCAGTTTGGAGATGGGACCTGGCTCACACCGCCCGCCACGGGGAAACACCAAGGGGAAACCACACTCAGGGCAAACAGTGGTGGCCTTGGCTCAGCCCCATGGGACCTTCCAGCCCTCATACACAAACCCTCAGGGATCACTCCCCAGCTGGCCCCACAGCCCCTAGGATGGAGATGAGCAGGAGTGAGGACAGATGGCAGAGGGGCCCCCAGTCAAGTAGGAGGGACCCTGAGGAGCTGTAGACACCTGGAGCAGGGTTATTCCCCTGTAGCATTGCCAGGACTGTACAGATGAGGGCAGTGGAGCAGCCTGGCTCACCTGGGGACTTTGGCCAGGAGGGATAAATGGGCAACCCAGTAAGGTACATGCACGTGGCACCCCCATCCCACTACGGGGGTCCCCAGCGGTGGTGGATACTCACGGGTGTGTGAGTAGATGTACCAGAGCCCAGCAGTGAGGAGTGCCCCGATGAGGAAGGCACCAAAGGTGATGCCCAGGACAGCGGCCAGCCCCAGCCCACGGTCTGTGGGAGGATGAGACTGTCAGCACTGCCACTCCCATTCCCACTGACCACCTCCCTTGCCCTGAACTCACAGCTGAGCGGCCGCCAGGCATCCTTCACTGTCACCTCCAGGACCTTCTCGAAGATAGTGTCGTTCTGTGGAGGTGGAGGTTGGGGTGAGAGGGGGAAGACGTGCACCCCTATAGGGTGACAGAGCTGGGGGCCCCCAAGCTTTTCGTGGACCGGGGAATGCTGCTCCTGGATCCATCACCCAATGGTGTGGGACAAACCCATCAGGCTGCTACTGCCGATGGGGACCAGCATGGTGGCATCACAGGGTGGGGGGTTACACTGACCTGCAAGCCAGCCTTGCACTTGAGCATGGCAGAGAAGGGAATGTGTCCATCCTCAGGAATGGTGTAGGTGAAGCGGAAGCGCCAGACCTTCCTCCCATGGCTGCTGGGAGGGCCCTCCAGCACGGCCACCCCAGCGCCACGGGCCTCCCCACCCTGCACCAGCAGCACTGCCACCTTCCCTGAGGCCACCAGCCAGCACTCCTTCAGCTGCAGGTCAGCTGGGTGATCCATCCACCGCATGGACGCCTGTGTGGGGTGGGAATGGGGCACACCGTCATGGTCACTGGCCCAGAGATGGCTGGACTGCCCAGCCTGGGCACCGGGACAGTGGCAGTACCTGCACAAAG
This sequence comes from Corvus brachyrhynchos, assembly GCF_000691975.1. Lineage (NCBI taxonomy): Eukaryota > Metazoa > Chordata > Aves > Passeriformes > Corvidae > Corvus > Corvus brachyrhynchos. The sequence continues at coordinate 6,131,133 of NW_008246054.1, forward strand.
GCCTCCTTGTTGATCTCCAGCTCCGTCTGTGGTGCCTCGAAGGCAGCGGTGGGGAAAAGGCGCAGGAAGAGCTCCCGCGGGATCTCGCACTGGAAGCCCACCTGCAAGAGGGAGCAGCACTGAGGGGGCACCCAGCACCCAGCCCACAGTGACACTGGCACCTTCTTCCACCCCTGGGCACGGCGGGAAACCCAGCCCTTACCCGCACACTCCGGAGCACTGCATCCTTGGCCAGGCTGAGGATGAGCTGCAACAAGGCAGAAAGGTTGGGTCAGTCAAGTGGTCCCCATTGCCAGGGTCTGTTTTCGGGATGGGATGGGATGGGATGGGATGGGATGGGATGGGATGGGATGGGATGGGATGGGATGGGATTGTCCCACCCACACACTCCCCCTCCATCTCAGCCCTGGGATGCAGTATGATGTTTCCAGCCGTGCAAAAGCAAGGAGGTCCTGGTGGAGAAGCCCCAATGGCAATCACTGAAGCTCTCATGGTCCATCAGTGGGACTGGGGGCAACATCCCCAGCCAGCCCCCCTCTCACCTCATTGTTGGCATAGCCCCTGCCCTCCAGTGAGGTGCCACAGTGGCTGAGGGGGCTTTTCAACATGAAGTGGGTGGCATTTTTCTCTGCCTGGCAGCTGATGTCCCTCAGGGTGATGTTCACCACATCCTTGATTGGCTGGGAGGAAAGCACACTGTAGTCATCCACTGACTGGAGACAGTCCCGTGCCACCCACCCCAAGCACCCAGAGGAAAATGCAACTTTTGAGTGATGTTGGTGGACATTGGGACCCCTCTCCACACTCCTCACCTCCAGGTAAGACCTGATGATGACGATCTCCATGGTTTCATCTGTGCACTTCCAGGGCTTGAGTGTGAGCAGCACCTGGTGGGGCAAGTCTGGGGGCTGTGTGATGACAAGGGGGGTGGTTGTCACAGGTGTCTTGGCCATCTCTGCAGGACAGGAAGATGAGTGGGGGGCTGAGTGGGAGTGGTGGGAGCCCCCATCCCGCCCAGCCCTGGGGTGCCGGAGGCCTCACCGTGCCCCTGGATCTCCAGGCTGATGTGGGTGCTGGCAGGGATGGCAGAGTAGGATGCAATGACACTGTAGTTCTTCTCGAAGGCTTTAGCGATGAGGTCCTGCTCTGTGTCAGGCAAGAGAACCCCAGGGAACAGCGTTGGGAATAAGGGCACCATCCTGTAACTCCCAGAGACCTGCAGTGAGGAGGAAAGGGGGGAACCATAGAGGGGCTAAGTGGAGACCGGATAGCCGGGGGTGCATGAGGCAGGGTTCATCCCAGTTATGAGGGCTTGCAGCAAGGGGGCTGCCACTTCCTCATGTCTAATGTCTCCAAGTACCCTCCTGCCACCCTCCCCATCCCACCAGCATCTCCTGGGCACCTGGCAGACCCCTTGGTGGGGGTGGTGGGGAAGACACGTTCCCCTCAGCCTACCAGTAACTGGATGTAGCACTTCAAGGAGAGGGACCAGGTGAAGTTGGCCTTGCTCTGCAGGATGAGCATCTGGTTGCCGACAGATTTCTCGGGACAGCTCAGAGACAGGTTCACCTCTTTGATGGGGGAGCTGCAAAACCACAAGACCTCCCTTCTCAGCATTCCCCACCAACAGGTCCCACATCCAACTCGGGATGTGGGGCTCTGCCTTTGAGACACCCTAACACTTTCCCAAGCATCTCCAAGCATATCCCACCACCTGTCCCACTGCTGGCACCGTGGTACCTGGGCTCCGACTGCAGATGGATGATGTGAGCAGCCCTGGAACTCTGGGCGTCACTACGTGAGCAGCTCTTCACCCCGTGGAAGAAGACCTCAGTCTCAAGGTGCAGAATGGCATTGAAGTGCTCCTGGGGAATGCATTCTGGAGGGCTGCGGGCATCTGTGTAGGCGGTGGGGTCATCTAAGTCAAACTGGGCTCAGGGGGTGGGGAGAGGCTCAGGGCCAGAGGCATCAGTCCCCATGGCATCTCCCCGGGGAAGGTGCTTTGCCCCAGGAGGTTGTTACCCTTCTGGAGCAGGAAGATCATTGCTGCCCACTCCAGCCCCCCAGTGCTAGCCCCAGCCTCACGCACCTTCTCCCAGGTGGAGCTGGACCCTGCGGGGGTCCTGCAGCTCACTGTATGATGTGATGCCCCCGTAGGTAGCCAGAGCCCAAGTCAGCAGCTGCTCCTTGCTGGAGACCATGGGTGGCTCAGGGTTTGGTGCTCCGATGGCCTCCGGGCTGAGATGGGCATCCTGTGGGCCAAGTGACAGCCTAAGCCAGGGTGAGGGGCAAGGCACATCCCTCCCTTACACAGGCTGGCATGGGAAAGCAAGGAAACCTTTCCCCACAGTGTGCAGGGTACACATGTGAACCCTAAAACAGGTGAGTGTCCCTGGAGCCTGGGCTGGGGGTCACCCTGGATGAATGGGGATTTTCGGGGCCATGAGCTGGGAGCAGCGAGAGCGGCCAGTGGCACGTGGAGGGCTCAGCCCACTTTATTATTAGCCACAAACAAAGCAGGAGGTTTATTTTGCTAACAAAGCGCCTGACCCCGGCTCAGCTCACTGGAGCCAAACCCCATCTCTGACCTTCCTCCCGCCAGCCGGAGGAAATGGGAGCTTTTTCCAGCCCTGTGCGTCATTCCCTGCCTGGCCAGCCCAGTGCTCGGCGCCGCCAGCAATAGTCAGGAGCATCCCCTCCTCCCTGAGGCACCACAAGCATCATGTCTGGTAATCAGGGGGACCAGTGACACCCTTAAACACCCCCATGGATGGCCCCAGCCCTGCTTCCCCCTGGGATTGCTCCCGATGGTCTGTGGCACTCACGGTGCGGATGATCAGGTTTGAGCACGGGGAGGTGATGCTGGCAGAGCAGCGGGCACAGAGGAGAACGAGCACTGCTGACCGGCTGCAGGTATCATCTCGTGGAGTGGCTGTTACCATCAGTGGGACAGGAGAGGCCTGGGGTGGAAGAGAGAGTGTCACCACCATGCCACCAAGCCCCAACTGCTGTCACCTTCCTGGCTGCCCCCTGGAGCCAGAGGGAGCAGGGAGAGACCTCAGGCTGGCCCTGAGGATGAGCCATGCAAGAGGCAGCCATGGGTGGGTTTAGGGGGCAGGGATGCCACATGGGTGTGTACCCACACTGGCAGGGGCAAACACTCCCTGGCTCCCCTAAGCAAGGGACCAGCGGTATCCCCACCTGGAAGATGGTGGTATCCCCACACCGGTGTCCAGGACACCCCACATAGTGGGGTCTAGACACCCCCTTCTTAGGGACCAGGGCATCCTTGAGTTAGAGATGAAGTAATCTCTGCACTGGGTACGAGGATGTCACCCCTCTGTGGACTGGGGTATCCCCACACTGAGGACTGGAGCATCCCTGCACTGGGCTAGGGCATCTCCACCCTGAGCACTAGAGCATCCTCACTGTAGGTACTGGGATGTCTCCCACTGAAGACTGGAGAATCCCCACCCTGGCCACTGGGACATTCCCCTGGCAGGTTTCCCAGCCCTATCCCAGCATGGTGCAGCTGCTCCAGGCTCAGGTGCAGAGATGCCTGGGCACAGTGGTGGCACACAACATTCCTTGTGGCTAGCACTCCCTGGTTGCCTCCAGCCAGAAATCCGGATGGGGAAGTCAAAACTCCAGGTGCTAAATTTGGCAACTGCTGCCTGAATAGCAGCTCTCAAAGTTCTGAGCCAGGCAGTGGGCAGAGAAAACCAGCCGGGGACTGGGTGGGTGGATGCTGTTGCCAGTGCCGGGCACAGGGCTGGTGGGATGAGGCTGTGGGCATCCCGGCCTGGCCATGGCCCCGTGGCAAGCGTGGGTGGC
>NW_008246054.1:6135173-6136563 GCF_000691975.1 Corvus brachyrhynchos
TCTTCTATAAGTGGAGCCGCGTCCCTGCCCAGCTTCCCCTGCGCGCCACAGGGCTCGGTGCCGCAGCCGTGACATCAGTGCGTGTCCCCTGTTGCTGCTGGTGACAACCCCGGGGCACCCCCAGCCCTGGCACTTATCCAGGATGCCAAGGCCAGGTCACACCAGGCTAGGCCAGAGGAGTCCTTGTAAAACCGACCCTCCCCAGCGCCTCCTGGCCTGGCTCCCCCTCTGCTCCAAAAGCAGAACTGGGAGAACTGGGAGGTGGCAGAGAGGGGGGAGTGTGGCGCCGGGTGGCCCAGGGCTGGGCCAAAATCGGGTGCTGGGCCCCAGCCAGCTTGAGAGAAGCCAGGCTGTCCTACAGAGCTGCCATGCAAACCCATGCGCTGGTGCAAACCCACCCAACAGTGCCAGCCAGTACCAGCGCCAGCCCTGCCACTGCCCTGCACCATCCTTGCCCCAAAGCACCCACAGTGTGGTTATAACCCCCGGTACGGCCATGCCAACATTGGCAGACAGGTTTCTGCTTGCCACTCCTTCCTCCATCCCTCCCTTCATCCCTCCTTCCATCTCTTCCTCCATCCTTTCCTCCATTCTACCTTCCATCCCTTCCTCCATTCCACGTTCCATCCCTCCCTCCCGCCCCAGTGTGGTCACCGCTGGGTACCCGTGGCTCTGCTCAGGTCCTGAGCCAGAACCAGGCCACCTTCCCCAGGGAAATGGAGTGTCCTGAGGTGTCCAGCACAGGAATATCTGCTTGGCAGCATGGGCTATTAAAGAATTTGCCTCTAAAGTCTTTAAAGCCCCATCAGGGGCAGACATGCCCATGGCTGTGCTTGGAGGAGAAGCTTGGAGAAGGTGCCATGGAGGAGGTTAATCCAGGTCCTTTCACTGCTCCTTAGTTAGAGGAAAGTGTTCACAGCTGGGACACCCTGCCTGCTGAGGACAGTGACAGGGTGACAGTGCTGTGGTGACAGTGTGAAGTGACAGTGTAAGGAGATGTTCTGGGGGGATGCACTGGGACCCCTCTCGCCCACCTTGGACCACCTGACGCTGAGGACATGGACTTCATGGCCAGTGTCCAGGGAGCTGTTGCTGACGCAGCCCCGTGGCACCGTGCTGGTGGCATAGGAGAGGATGATGGGTGGCTCCGCTGTCACCGGCTGCAGGTCACAGCCCTCGGCTCTCCCGGGGCCTGGGAGGAAAACAAGAGACTGTCAGTCCCCGCCGCACGGATGTGGGGTGACACAACACGGGCTGACACGATGCGGGAGGGGGTTGAAGGTCTGCGCCAGCGCCGGCACTGCCCCTGCAGCCTCAGCCCCCGGCCCGGCGTCAGCACGGCCCCACCGTCAGCACAGCACCCCCGGGACCATCTGCTACCTGTTTGCTC
>NW_008246054.1:6136764-6140040 GCF_000691975.1 Corvus brachyrhynchos
GGGGCCGGCCGGCGGCTGCCAAGGGAAATCCTGAGCGCAAACAGCCATTTGAAGGCCTGATCCTGTAAATCCCCACGTGCCTCGACAGTTTCCTCTGTCTCAGGCAGCCCTGCTGTGGCTGGGCTGTCCTCAACTTGGCCCCGAGGAACCGTCTGCACCCATGGGTGCTCCCTTCCAGAGCGCTGGGCAAGATGGACCCCCGTGGTCACGGCTGGGGGCTTTCTATGGGGCAACAGTGCCTGGGATGCTGTGTTTTCCTTTGGAGGTGGCCACTGAGCTCTGTCCCTTCCCACTCCATCTTTTCCCATCCCTGGCGGCTCCAGCCAATGCACAGGGAGATGTCTGGACTGCACTCTGGGTCCACCCAGCCACCCGCACTGGACTGCGGCTAGAGGGTGTGATGCTCCAGGTCACTGAGTTTTTAGGATGCAGCACCTGGCAAAGGGCCACTCGTTCCAAGCCATGCCCATCATAGTGTCCCTGACATGCATCTCACCATTGGGGTGGCCTGGCTGTGGTGCTGGGGTCATGGCACAGACCCCTGGTGACGCTGCTGTGGGCCCACTTATTGTCCAACGCTTCCTCCCCCCAGAATGGCGGCCGTGTGGCCGGCAGCATCGGGAGGAAGATAAACAGCCGCTTATCTGGGCGCCACAGGCTGTGTCCCTCTTCCCTTCCACTCCTGCCCTGACGGCACTGGGCATGGCTGTGTGGCCTCAGCACCGCTGGGCAGAGGACAGGCAGCTCGTCACTCCTTGGGCAGCATCTTGCTGGGAGGTCAGGCAGGGCTGGGGGCCGTGGCTGGGCTCAGCCCTGGAGCAGGGCAAGGATGCCAGCGGAGGGGATGCGGGGCAGCGGTGCCAGTTGGGCACTGTCTGTCCCTGGGGAAAGCAGCGGGCTCCAGCATTATGTCAGGATCAGATAAGGGGGCTCAGCTGGGCCGCTGGGGCGATCAGATAAGGACACTGTTATTTTTGTAGTCCAGGAAAGGGAAAAAAAATTAAAAGGAAGAAAGAAAGAAAATCCACTTTATGTTTTTCCAACCTGCACTCTCCCTTGCTTTGGTGCAGCTGAGATCAGGGAATGGGGATGATCCTGCTGTGGCTCCCCCGTGGGTCAGGGGCTGGGGGGGCAATTCCTGGGGTTTTGGGAGCAGATGAAAGGCCTGGGCAGAGAGCAACACCGGGGTGGGGGGCACAGGTCAAGGGTGGCTCTGGCGGCACAGGATGTCCATGGGATGGGCAGCGACATTTTGGCACCCTTGCATCCGGCTGTGTTGCCTCGACACTTGTGTAATGTGCTGATCCCGCTCAGGAATGGGGATGGACCCTGCACTGCAAACCTGAGAAGGAATTCTCATCCTCTGAGCCACTGCTGGCTGTTGGACCATGCTGAGGTGGCACTGGGGCTCAGATGATGGGGTGGATGGATCAAGGCGTTAGGCCTGACTCAAGCCACATCATTCCAGCCACTCTCTAAGTCAGACAGGTGCCAAGAAGCCTCTCCTCAGACATGGGAGGGGACGACCCAGAACATGCTCACCCCATGGGGAGCAGTGCTGGCCCCTGTCGAGGGGGCACAAAGTCCCTCACCTCTGGAAGCTGGTTGTGTCTGTGAGACACCCTGACAATGCACCCACCAAGAGCACCCCAGTCCCACATCACTGCGTCCACCATGGACATCCCAGCCCCATAGCACTGTGCCCACTGTGGGCATCCCGGTTCCACGGCACTGCACCCGCTGTGGGCACTCCCAGCCCCAGAGGTTCCTGTGAGGAAGAAGCAGCACCTGGACAAGGTGTGAGTAGCACAGGTAGGCAGGGTGGGGACCATATGTCACAGCTACGCAGGACATGGACCATATAGCACAGATACTCAGGATGGGCACCATATGGCACAACTACCTAGGACAGTGACAATATGGCACAGTCATATAGGATGGGCCTCATATAGCACAGCTGCATAGGGACCGTATAGCTTCACCACATAGCACAGGGACTGTGTGCCACAGCTATGAAACATGGGGATCATATAGCACAGATAAATAGGACAGGAACCATAGGGACAGACACTCAGGGTGGGGACCATATGGCACAGCTATGTAGGACTCAGCCCATACAGCACAGCCCTGTTAGGGTATGTATGGCACAGCCATATAGGATGGAGACTGTCAGGGACAAATACAAAGGTCATGGACACATGGCACTGCTACGCAGGACACAGATGACATTGCACAGGCCTGTAGGATGGGGACCAGATGGCACAGCTGTGTGGTATAGGGACTATACATCACAGACAGGAAGGACAAGACCTCTGTGGCACAACGGCACAGGATGTGTAGCATATGGCACAGTTATAGGATGGGGACTGTACAAGAAATCTACAGAGGACACAGACCTTACTGCACATCTACATAGGGTAGGGACACCATGGCACTGCCATAGGGCAGGGACAGTGGCACAGCTATAGGATGGGGACCGAGCCTCACAGTTACACAGGACACGGGACTTACTGTACATCTACAAGGATGGGAACTGTATGGCACAGCTATAGGGGACATGGCCCATATGGCACAGCCTCACTGGACAGGGACTGTCTGGCACAGCCATAGACAGGGTTGTGATATGAGAGAGTGGGCATCAAGCCTGGCAGTGGGGCCACCCCAGCAGCACCCATGAGCACTGGCCCCAAGGTGACCAGGAGGGACCAACCCAGCCAGGACACTCAGTGTCGCTGGCCCCAACCTCTCCAGGCAGCTGCTGCCTTCCCAGTTCCCTTCCCCTCTGTTGGTGGGCCATGTCCCTGAGTGCCCCAGGTCCCTCTCCCCCAGCTCCATCAGCACTGGCGTCCCTCCTTGAAATTCCCCCTGTGGCTTTGCAGGGATCTCAGGGTGGCTCTGACTGCTCTGAAGGCGGATAAGCCCCCAACTCCCACATGAGGCTTTAAGGGTTTTTTCCCATTTCTCATCCCCTGCTCCATCCCCACATCCCATGTAAGGTTTTAAGGATTTTTTCCAATTTCTCATCCCCACCTCCTGGTCAACCCCTCCATACTCCACAGTGCCGGGAAGCCACCAAAGCCACCCCAGACCCCCCGTGTGCCACCGTCATGGTCGGGACTCAGCCAGGGCGTCTTCAACACCTCCCACGCCCCGGTGACGCAGCCGGGATTTCGGGGGTCCCAGGGAGCGGCAGGGCTGTGCTGTGTGCGTTCCGGGAATCGGGGTGGGTTTGTCCCTTCCCACATCGGAGCTGCTCCCCAAAAGCTCCTCTCCCGG
>NW_008246054.1:6140456-6145226 GCF_000691975.1 Corvus brachyrhynchos
GGAAGCGCCCCAGGCGGGGGGAGGGCACTGGTACCCGGGGTAAGTGCAGCCAGGGACTCCCAGGGCTGGCACTACTGAGGGGGGGGATGGGATACAGGGGTTCTGGTCGGGTCCACCCACCCAAATTATTCCCGAGCTGCCCCCAGTGATGGGGATGAGGGCCTGCCCCAGGCCATGGGGACAGGCGCTGGCCCAGGCGATGGGGAAGAGGGCTGCCCCCGACATTCAGCTCCCACTGCTCCCAGCCAGCACCCTAGCAGGGCTAGTCTCAGGCTAGTGGGTCCCCCATGGCTCTGGACGCCCACTCTGGTGGGCAGGGGGAAGCCCCCGAGCACTACTGCCTGCCTTGCCTGTACCCTTGGCCCGGCCACAGACGGGGCTGCCCGGACACCCCTACCTGGCAGGTGGGCTTGGGGTCAGGAGATCCCTTGGGACAAGGGGGCCTGGGTGAGTGAGTCACGGGCAAGGGGGTCACAGCTGAGCACCGCCGAAGTGGGAGCCATGAGGTGGCTGGGGGAACCCCGGAACCCCCTTGCGCACTCCTGCCCCATTCCTCCCCACACCTCTCTGCTGGCCGAGGTGAGAGCTGGCACACAGCTATCAGTGGGGCTGAGACCCTCACGCCGGGGGTGGGCGCAGGTCCCCGGGGGTGGTTTTCATCTTGACTCACGGTTCACGGGCATGGGGACAGAACGGAACGTGCCAGGGAAGTCAGCGCCTGTCCCCAACAGCCAGGATGTCCCCGGAGATGTCGGTGACCCGGGGTGAGCAGCAACCATCTCCCATGACAGAGCACTGCCATCTCCTGGGGACCGCGGGGACGGGTGCTCACCCGGGGATGGGGACAGCGATGGGGACCGGGACATGGCACAGGATCCCCTGGCTCTCCCGCACCCCTCTCCCTGCAGTGACACCGCAGGACAACGACCAAGAGACCCTCGGTGATGGACACCGGGATGATGGCAACCACAGTGTGACAGAGGGAGGGTGACCATGACATGTGCAGCCCCCTGCACCCCATTCAGCCCAGCATCTTCCCCCCTTGCAGCATATGGGATGGCCTTGGGCTTTCAATCCAGAGGAAAAGCATCTAAACCCCAACACCAAGCACTAAGGGCAGTACTGGCAAGAAGGGCAGGGTCCGAGTCCCACTCCTTTGCCCTGGGGAAACTGAGGCATACTCACAGCACACTCAAAGAGGGCTGGAGGCACAAGACAGATGGGTCTCCCCACTCCCCAGCTTTAGGCCATGGTGTCCCAAACCACACGACCCCCCTATCCCCTTGTCTCCAGCAGCATGAGGCAACCACTCGCTGGCCCCAGCCCTGGATCGTTGTCCTGGCAGCATCCCAGCTCTGGCCGGATGGCTGCATCCTTCCTGCCCGCCTGCCTCCCCGCAGTGCCCTGGGCTGTGCTGGTGGCTCGTGGCCCTCCGAGCACGGGCCTGACTGGTGAGTTTGGGTTTTTGTCTTGGGGAGTTTTGTTTTTTCCCTGCTGGCTTCCTTTCTCCACTCTGACTCCTTGGCCTCGTGGCCTTGGCTGACCCCAGTGCTGCCGCCCCTCCTGCCCTCCCAGCTCCCTGGCTCCGTGCCCAGCTCCCAGCAGCCCAAAAGTAAGCGGTGGGGGGCCCTGTTGGGGTTGCAGCTCTGCTGCCTCCTGCCCTCACTGTGGCTGGGTATACCCTGTCCCCAAGCTCCACCGCAGCCCCTCTGCTATGGCATTGTGCCTGGGTGATTCTGTGGGGTGCTGGGGAACCCCCTCATCCCCTGTCCCCCATGCCAGCACCCCCAACTGCTCTGTCTGTTGGGGTCCTGTGACTCACCACCATGGGGGGTTACCCACCCAGTCCCCCAGCCACAAGGACACCCAGCGTGGTGGCCGGGCTCATCTGGGTGTCCCCAGCACATTCGTTATCCTCTGGGATCAGGGCTGAGAAGTGGCACTGATGGCAGTGAGTGTCCAGGCACAGCAGGACAGGGAGCACCCCATTCCAGGGCATCGTGCCAGCACAAACCATCACAGCGCAGCCACTGCATACCCCAAAAAACCCTGACAGCCAACAGAAACAAGGAAATGCCAAGGCATGAAAGTGGTGGAAATCCCCATCCCAAATCCCGTCGCCTCCAGCCCCTGGCAGCCAGCGGGAGAGCTGAGAGGAAGGGACGCATGTGCAGGACACGACTCAGACTTCTCTGTGTGTCTGGACACACACCCAGAGCACGAGGGGGTTCAGCAATCGGGACAGAATGAGGGTGGCTGGGACTGGCTGGAGGATGCAGGAGCAGGCTCCCTGCAGGCCACGGATTGGGAAGCCAGGGCAAGCGGCTGGGATGCTCCCTCCCTTCCTCTGAGCGCAGCATCCCACTGCCCCGGTGGGATAAACACCCACTTCCTGCCCTTAATCAGCTCCAGAGGGGCAGGGGGGGACAGAGGGTGAGAAAAAAAAAAACCCTCTGGAAAGAAAAACTCATTTCCTGCAACAGAAGAAAAAGATAAAGTCTGGATTCATTAAAGTGAACTTTACTGGGGAGAGACGGGAAAGAGCCAAACACAATGTCCTTGAAATTTCCTCCGCGTGGCTCTGTCCACGAAAACAGGATAAAGCCGCTTCCGCTGTCTCTGCTGGAGTGCACTGGGGGGAGTGGGGCCAGGGGTTTGGTTACAGGCAGTCGAGGTGGGTGCAGACCTGCTGGAAAACCTCCTCCACGGAGCCCTCGGCATTGAGCTGGGTACAGAGGGGTTAGCTGAGGGACTCGCTCGAGGGCTCTCATCCGAGAGCAACTGGAGCTCTTCCAAGGATGCATTTTGGCCATGGGTGAAGAGACCAGGGCTCATTTACGGCAAAGGGGTGCAGGCCACCCTTGGAGGGGGTCGTGGTGGGAATGAGAGGGCTCAAGCCCACCCCAAACTAGGCAGGATTGAGTTTTCCTGCTTCCCTCGTCATCCCCATCCATCACTTCCCCTCCCCTGGGACACAAGCCCCAAGGCGTAGGGCTGGATGGTGCTGGCATCAGCCACATTCCTCCTTACCTGGCGGACGATGCCTCTGCTCTTGTAGAAGGCAATGACAGGCTCAGTGGCCTTGTAGTAGGTCTCCAAACGCTTCTTGATGGTCTCCTCGTTGTCATCCACCCTCCCGCTTGTCTCACCTCGCTTCAGCAGGCGTTTCACCATTGTGTCCTTCCCCGCATCCACGTAGAGCAGCAGTGTGGGGGGGGCGATCTGTGGACAGAGGGGACACACTTGTCACCACACTGAGTTGGTGTGGGTCTGCTTTGGTTTGGGATGGTAGCGGTCCCCACACCATCTTCTGTCTCCCTCCGCATTGTAGGAGGCAAAGGGACACTGTGGCCAAGCCCTGGCTCCCTGCCATCACCATCATGTCAGCACTGTTGTCACGCACTATCAGCCTGAGGACACTCTGGTCCCTCTCACTGTGCTCTGGGCACAGGCTGTCCCTGAGGCAGGGGGACCTGCTGCCCAGTTTAGACCCTTCTGGGATGTGATCTTCGCTGGGATGGAGAGGCCAGGCTGCTGCTGGATTGAGTCCCTGTGCTATGCTGGTGTGTGGCATGGCCCAGCATAGCACAGCACGGCACCAGCTCTCACCTTCTTTTCAAACTCCTCTCCCTGCTTCACCTCGCGGGGGTAGCCATCGATCAGGAAGCCCTTGGACACGTCTGCTTTGGCCACCATGGCATCCCGCAGCATGTCCAGCACAGTGTCCTGGAGAGGGGAGGACAGAGCTTCTAGGGCTGATATGGGACAACAACTCCCACCCAGCATTCCCAATCCCTGCTGCAAACCCTACCCTGGGACAGCAGGGCCAGAGATGCCTGAGTCATGTGTCAAGCATTACTGTAGTATCTGGTGTCCCCACTGCCACCCCTGCACACCCCACCATGTGGCAGCTGGTGGCTGGTGAGGACTCACCAGGGGCACCAGCTCTCCTTTCTCCATGATGGCCTTCAGCTTCTTGCCCCGATCTGAGCCCGAGCTGACCTCTGCCCGCAGCAGGTCCCCCGTGGAGAGGTGGGTGTAGCCATACTTCTGCACAATCTTCTCACACTGTGTCCCTTTCCCTGAGCCAGGGCCACCTGCAAGGCACATGTGTGCCCCAAGCCATGGGTAAGGAGAGGGAGGGGTACATGGGAGCAGCAGCACAGACACACAGGAGTCCTCAGAACTTGGTGACATGTTGGTTGGTCTCCCGAAGCCAAGCACCAGGTGAATGGACAGAGCTTCTCCAGAGGTTGCCAAGTGCTTGGGGGTGGCATGGGCTGCTGGGAATTGGCATGTGGGCACCACACCCTGATGGCACCCAGGGCATCACTGCCCTGGGCGTCACCGTCCCATTGGCACCAGGGCATCCCCACCCCCATCTGGGATGTCCCTGTCCCAGTAGCTCCCAGGGTATCATGACCCCTGTCATTGCTGCCAGATGGCACCCAGGGCACCACCACTCTATCCAGGACCCAGGACATCACTGTTCTATTGGCACCTGGCCATCACCACTGCCTGATGGCACCCAGGACATCACCACACCCTGATGACATCCAGGGCATCACCAACCAAGGTTTTATCACTTTACCTCCCAGGGGTTTGTTGTCACATCAACCCCCAGTGGTTTACTGTCACCAGACACCTCTCTGGTGTCAGCATACTCCTGGTATACACCTCTCCTGGTCCCAGCATACCCCATGTGGCCTCGAAGAGCCAAGCTGGAGCCATGGCCATTCTGCAGTGCCTGGGAATAGACAAGTCTCAGAC
>NW_008246054.1:6145579-6148017 GCF_000691975.1 Corvus brachyrhynchos
CTGTCATTGCTGCCAGATGGCACCCAGGGCACCACCACTCTATCCAGGACCCAGGACATCACTGTTCTATTGGCACCTGGCCATCACCACTGCCTGATGGCACCCAGGACATCACCACACCCTGATGACACCCAGGGCATCACCAACCAAGGTTTTATCACTTTACCTCCCAGGGGTTTGTTGTCACATCAACCCCCAGTGGTTTACTGTCACCAGACACCTCTCTGGTGTCAGCATACTCCTGGTATACACCTCTCCTGGTCCCAGCATACCCCATGTGGCCTCGAAGAGCCAAGCTGGAGCCATGGCCATTCTGCAGTGCCTGGGAATAGCCCAGTCTCAGCCTCCACCCCTGTCTCCCCAGCCTAGAGGTACAGGGAAAAGGCCTGGGCTGACCCCACCAGTGACAGGACCTGGACACAGACTTACCCACCACAAAGATGATTTTGTGCTGCTTGAGCTTTTCTGGAGGAGAGAAAGGAAAAAAATAATTATCAAAAGCCAAAAGGTCCATCGGGGAGTGAGGTGTCCCCAGGGGGTGCCAGATCCAGGGCAGGCATCCCTGGGGATGGAGGGGACCGATCCCAGAGTCCTGGGGGAAGATGGAGAGGGAAGCAGACGCGTGTCCTGGTCACCTGGGCAGGCTGGGATGTCTGGACACATCTGAGCACAAAGACCCCATGGCACCTCGGCCATGGGGCTGGAATCCCACTACCACGTGGTGTCCCAGAGGTAGTCATTGTCCACGACTCCACCGCAGGCAGGGACTGGCCTCATCCATCCCTGTGGCCGGCGTGTCACCCCGGCAGGCTAACAGGGGCTGTGGCAGGCTTGGCTTGGCACGGCCACCTTGAGCACCTGGCACAGCCCCAGCAGTCTCTGGACCCCAGCATCGGTCCCTGGACCTGGTGGCCAACGTGCAAGTGGCACTGGCCACCCCATCCCCAGCACCCTGGCACAGGGTTCTCACCACCTGTGGGATCTGTGCACCAGCTGTGGGGTGGGGTGATGCCAGGGTGTGATGCCACAGGGGGAAGCAGAGCTAAGAATAAAGTTGAGCTGCTCTGGGGCCACTTTCCCATCTCCTGATTACAGCTGGATGAAATTTCAACTCCTTGGCACCCAGCACTCCCCAGGGCTGGGGATGGAGCCAAGTGGCTGGCAGGGACCAATGGGATGTGGGGTGTGTGTGGGGGCTGGAGGGACACGGGGGATGGACAGAAGAGAGAGAGGCAAGGGCATGGGGGAGGGGTGGAGGGGAGGAATGCAAGGAGGACCAGGGGCTGCATGTAATGGGGACAAATGCAGGGGGGACAGAGGGGACAGAGGAAGAGAGGGAAGGGGAATGCAGAAGGGGTGGATGCAGGGGGGACCAAGGGGGTACAGAGGGAATGGATGCTGTGGGGATGAAGTGGATTAATTCCAGGGGGGATTGATGCAGGCAACCAAGGGAATGGATACAAGGGAGACAGGGAGATGCAGACGGATCACTCACCTGCCGACATGCTGCCGTGGTCTAGGCACGGAAGCACTTAAGGCTGCAAGGGAAGAGCAGGATAAACAACTCAGCACATCAGTGACACACGGGTCACCAAGCGTCTGGGGAGAGAAAGGGTCTCCCTTTTTGGCTCCAAGGACAGGCTGGGGAGGTGGGACGGAAGACACAACTCCTGGCTTCTCCCTGAAATAGGGAGCTGAGGATCTCTGCTTCTGCGGCCATCACTCACCTGGCTCCCAGCAGTCACCCTCTGCATCCGGCTGCGGTAAGGGCATCCCCATGCCGGGTGACGCGTGGTGACGTTGCCGGCATCCTCCCCTGCCCTGCCCACATCCCAATGCCTGGGGTGCTGCCCAACAGCCGGAAACCCGCTCGGGATGCCCGGTGCCACCAGGACACCAAGGGATGACGGCACCCCCAGCTCCCCACGGGCTGGTTTGAGCGGGGTGTCCTAAGGAGGGGCTTGCAGCACCCCACTGCACCCCCAGGACTTCGGGGGGGTGTTTGGCCCCCCCGCCTGCTCACACCCAGCCCCGCAGCACACGACCTGCTTGGCCACAGTGCGTCACCCCAAACCGGCTGGACGAGGAGCAGGGATGGGGCATTCTGCGACCAGAGGAGCCGGTGGCCGCTGACAGGTCGTGTTACAACCTCGAAAGGGCAGAGGCTAAGAATGGCCGGACTGAAACCGGCACCGGGTCACGTCCCACCAGCGCTGCGGGTGGGGGATGCCTGAGGGTCCTGAGATGGCCCCGACGAGGTTTGGGGGGTGCAGGACCCCCGGGTTCCTAACTGTGGGGACGCTGAGACCCAAGACAGCTGGCACCACTCTTGGTGGGGCGATGAGACGCTACGGGCAGCCCCGGCTCTCAGTGCGGGCTGGGCGCCTGATCCAGTGTGGTGCCGGTCCCATGGGTGCAGGGTGAGGGTGATGTGGAGG
>NW_008246054.1:6148869-6153583 GCF_000691975.1 Corvus brachyrhynchos
CTTCAGTGGGGCCCTCACCCTGCCGGGTCTGGGGTCTCCGGGGCTCCCCGCGCCTCCGCCCCCAGCTCCTCGGAGGAGAATGCTCTTCTCATCACTGTCCGCATGTCGCCTCCCCTTTTCTGCCCCCATTCCGTTCTCATGTCGCCATCCCTATCCCTAATTCTCATCCCTGTCCCTAATGTCCCCATTCCTGTCCCCATTCCGGTCCCATCCCATCCCTACTGTCACCATCCTTGTCCCGAATGTCCTTATGTCCCCATCCCATCCCCATGTCCCTATGCCCCCACCTCCAGCTTGCACATCCCCCCAGCTCCAGGGGTGTAAAACCCCGGGGCTGTTGTATCCTTGTTAAGATTTGATTAGTGAGAGATGCCGTATGCCAAAGCCAATAGTACAGATTTTATTTAACAACAAAATGAGGTAGAGAAAGAGAAAGAAGTAGAAAAGGGGTGGGGGAGAGAGAGACATCGGTCAAGCAGAAGATTGTCACCACCCGTGGATCGCTCAGCATCCTTTTAATCCTTCACCCTGGTCTTCATGGTAGTGGGGATCCCGAAGTTGTTGAAAACTTTTCACTATCTCTACCTTTTTGCAAATGAAGGCATTAATGCTCATTGGCTATGTAATTCCCTTATTCCATTGGTTAAATTATTCCCTCTCTTCTAATGCTAATTAATCCCATGTTCAGTCTTTGTCTTCGAGTAGATTGTGATCCCCCTCCTGCCAGAATTACCTTTCACCCAGCTGGAGCTGATTCCACCAGTTACTGGGTTGGCTTTTCCTCATTATCAGTGACACATTCTTCTCGCCCAGTTTTGTTTACCATCCCCTAATCTGAGATAATGCTTGGACAATAGTACCACCTTTATCTTATCTCAAATTCCTTTTACGATGCCTTAACTTACATAGAAGTCTCAGGCATTTTAGGCAGGGGGAAGAGGGCCTTCGGTGGCTGCAGATGCTGTCTATCCCATAACTTGGGGTGACCAGTGATGTGTGTATGAGCAGTTGCCCCTCCACAGCTTGCCACCGTGGGAACCCTTGTCTGGATGTGTTACCCAGGATGTGCCAGACCAGGCCTAGAGCCAGTGTCATCATCCTGCTCCCTTCTGTGCCCATCTCACAGCAAAGTTCTGTGGCAACAGACTTTGAGACAGGCAACGGTGATCTCCAAGTCCTTGTACTTACCTGCCCTTCCCTCCTCCTCTGTGGCTGCAGAGACCCTGTCCCAAGACCCTGTGACCCCAGGGCACCTGGCTGGGAGTGACACAAGCTGGGGAGGTCTCAGCTGCCACCTGCACTGTGGAGGTGGCTCAGAGCTGGAGTCAGCCAGGGACTGGACATGGATCCCACCTGGACATGCTGGTCACCCTGCCTGACCCAGGGACAGCACTGCTGTGGGCTGGGGATCACTGCCAGCATCCCCAAAAACCCATCCAGACCCAGGGCTCAAGGCAACAGACTGCAGCAATATTTATTCCTGTACAAACCATTACAAAACATGGGCACCCCACTGCTTCCCCCAGCACCGAGCCCCCCAAAACCCCAGCCACAGCCAGAGGGAAACTGTGAAATGGATTCCTGCCAAGGCTCAGGACCCAAACATGCCATATTTAGTTGTTTTTCCCAAATTAACGTCTCTGCTGCTGAGAAATTAATAACAAAGTCCTGTCCCAGCCACAGGGTGCCAAGAGGCATCACTACCCCCCATTACCTGACCAGTTTTTAATTGTTTATAAGCAGCTGCTGGCCCTTCGTTACCACTAAAGAGCAGTTCCTGCTTGTTCCTTTGTCCAGGAAACCCAAGTACAAACCCCAGGGTTAGAAGTGGGGAGAAAAAAAGCCAAAACCCCCAAAAAGCTCCCAAAAATTCCATCTTTCAGTTAGAAAAGGTTTTGGCAGTGTGGGGAGCAGCAGTGCTGGGAGAGGCTAGTGTTTTTGGGGTGCTGGGGCAGGGAGGGTGGCAATGTCACCCCCACAGGGCCCCACAAAAAACTGTGGGGTTCTGCTGAGAGAAGGATGACTGAGGACTGGGATGAGGGGGCTGGGGACGGCAGAGGGGGGCTGAGCTCCAAGAGGGGGTTTCCCAACCCAGAAGGTTGGGGGAAACAGTCTCTGTGGTGACCCCAGAAGTGATGCAACCCAAAACTGAGCTGAGAGGACCTGGAACCCCCTTGTAGGCTCCCAGGGGGTGCAATCTGCATGGACTAGGATGGGGCAGGATATCATGCCCCAGTACCCTGCACATGGAGCGGGGGACACCCCAATCTTTACATTCACTACCTGGCCCCCAAAAACCAGCTCAAAACCCAACACATCCCAGGTGCAAGGAGCCACCATGCACAACAGCAGTGGTCCTGTGGGAGGCAGGTGGTGGCACCCTGATGCCTGGCTCCCACTGCTCCCAGGAGGATGCAGGGGAACCCTCATCCATCCCAGATCCAGGGGTCTGCCCAGCAGGCATGAGGCAGCCCCTAGGTCCAGGTGGGGTGGGAGAAGGTGATGTTGTAGAGGTTGGCCCAGCTGGCAAAGACCCTCTTCTCAGTGATAAAGCGGTGGTGATTGCCCCTGCGGCTCCGCTCATTGTGGATGTAGGTCGTGCACTCATCGGGGCCCTTCGGCTCGTAGTAGTGGTAGGGCAGGCGGCGAGGTGGGGGACGGCGGCTGCAGTGGGGAAAGAAACATTGGGTGAGCCCCATGGTGGGGTCATGTGCTGGGGTGGGGGCTTGGGGGTCTCCTTACCCGCAGTAGCTGGGTGGCACCATGCCATAGACGTGGACAGCGTCACACAGCTCCACCGCGATCACCATGGTGAACCAGCCGGTGCTGAGCCATGAGCGAGACTTCTCCCTGGGGAGGAAAGACAGCAGGAAGGATGACAGGGGCGAGGTGATGAGGATAATGGACCCTGTCAGTGTCCCCAGCCTGCCTCAGGGACCCCCAGCTCAATGCTGCGGCCCATGAAGCAGCTCCAAGAGTCAGCTCTGTCTTGGGAACCTGGAGAAAGGGGGACACAACACAGGAGGTGGCTTTGAGGTACCTGTCCTTCCCTGTCTCACCCCGAAACAGGTCATCAAACTGCTTCATGCGGCCGGGGGAGACAACGTAGGCTGTCATGTTGGGGAAGGAGGTGCAGACGCGCTGGATGATCTTCAGGAGACTCTTCTGCATCTTGGTGGGCGGCCCCCAGAAGATGAAGATGGTCTCTGGGGTCTTATTGACAAACTCCTGGGGCCGCTTGAGGACACGGTAGAGGCTAGAATGAGCCACCACACGGAAGCTGGTCTTGTTGCCCACATCAGCATTGTAGCCTGTGGTGGGAGCGTCGTTCATGCGGATGGTGCACTCAGCCCCGTCGATGACCGTGCCCAGGTGGGTGCCCAGGAGGTGGCTGGAGCTGGTGACAATGACGCATTGGTGGCAGCGGGCAGTCAGGGTCTGGTGATGACAAGTGCCGTGGGCAGGTGACTTTTGGTGTCACCGTGGACAGGGTATTACTGTCCCCTGCAGAGCCACTGTCCTCTGCCAGCAGAGAGACAGACCCTGTGTCACCGCCGAGGCTGGGCCCTGCTGCCCAGCTCGTACCTTGTTCCCACAGACTGGCAGGTACCCGCTTTTCACGCCCCACTTCTTGAGGTCGGGGGGCCGGCGGGCTCTGCCCCGCAGGCGGCTGTAGGGGAAGACCGCGTTCCCGTTGCCAGAGCTGTAGATGATCAGCAACATGATCAGGGCAAAGAGGACCCCCAGGGCGGCGGCACGCTGGCTCTGCGGGCGGGGGGATAGCGTCAGCCGCTGCCCCCACCCCACGGGTGTTGGCATCCACCCCACTCCCACGGCATCTCCAGCAGGATGCCTGCTGTCCCCAGGG
Source organism: Corvus brachyrhynchos (assembly GCF_000691975.1). Classification (NCBI taxonomy): domain Eukaryota; kingdom Metazoa; phylum Chordata; class Aves; order Passeriformes; family Corvidae; genus Corvus; species Corvus brachyrhynchos. Next base: position 6,152,738 of record NW_008246054.1, read on the forward strand.
AGGTCCCCGGGGTGATTCTCTTGGCACTCACCGTGCTACCACTCATGTCTCCGTGCCGGCCTCAGCACACAGTGATTGCCGGCGTCCTGCGAGCACCTGCAAGGCACATGGTCATCCCCAGCCTGGCCCATCATCCCCAGGCTGCCAGGCTGGTGGGGGTACAGGATCAGGTGTACACGGGATAAATCTCCAGGTCCCCCTCTGAAGAGGAGAACAATCCCCCGGAATCAATGAGGGGAAAAGAAATGCTGTGGGCAGAGGCTGGGCAGACTCCAGGATCCCCACACTAAGCTGGTCTCCAGGGAGGATTATCCTCCCCTCGTGGGGATGAAACCACTCAAACCGCAGGGTTAGGGGGGGTCAACCTGCTGCTTGTGCCGTGAAATTCCATTAAAACCACCACCAGAGCAGTCTTGGAACAAGAGGGAATGTAAGGAAGTGAGGCCTGCCCCAGTCAGTGCAGGCATGGGCTTGCATCCAGCAGACCTGCAGGGACCTCTCCAGCCCCGGGACCCACTCTAACCTCCACTCAAAGCGGGTTGACCCAGTTTAGTTTTGGGAGCCCTGGTTAGTGAGCCCCAGCCATTCCTGCAGCTCTCCAAGCAAGTGGAAATTTAAAACCACTGAAGCTTCTTTACTAATTGTCACAAGGAAAATTATGCAACAGCCTGAGATCAACCCCTGGGGGGAGCTGACACCTCGAAACGCTCTCAGGGCTAGAGGTGGTGCCAGAAGGTACCAGCCTGCCCGGGGAGCCCAGGCCATGGCCGGACGTGGTGCTGCTGGGGGGCTTCGTCGTGCAAGGGCTGGGGACGCTGTGGGACCCCCACTCCTGCACCCCACTTC
>NW_008246054.1:6154139-6156899 GCF_000691975.1 Corvus brachyrhynchos
CGCCGCCCAGGCCGGGTCCTAGTGCCGCCCTCACGGGATGCGGAGCACCGCCGGGTCCTACTGCCGCCCTCCAGGGATCGGGAGGGCCGCCGGTCCTAGTGCCGCCGGGACGGCCGCCGGGAAAGGCCGGGACTAATCCCCCGGTCCCCGAGGGCACCGGTGCGGACAGCGCTGCCCGGCTGTGCCAGGAGCAGCACGCCGTGCCTGAGCCGCTGCCGGGCGCAGCGCATCGCTGGGATGCCGGTCTCCCCCGCGGGGGCCGGGAGCTCAGGGCCCCGCGCTGGGGGGCTTCGTGGCGCAGGGAGGGGGCTCCACCGCTGGCAGGGACCTACATCCGTGACGCCTGTCCACAGGGATTCTGGCTCCGCTGTGCCGGTGATGCCTTGCCCTGCGTAGGGCTGTGGCAGCTCCCGCAGTTCCTGGACCACTCGCTCCTCACTGCACCCCAGGATGCCTGCCCATCCTCTCACCCCCGGCCCCAGATACCACCGGACCCATCCAAACATGTGGCATCTGTTTACATGTTCAAAGAGCTGCTGTGGGCTCAGGGCCACACGTGCCCATGGCATGTCCCATCTCTCCAGGAACATGGGAGCTGCCATGTGACAGCCCAGCAGCACTGCGCCCTGTGGGACTGAGGATCACCCCAGACTCAGCACCCATCCTGCACAGATGCAGCTGCTGGTTCCTAAATAACCTCAACTGCTTTCAGCACCCTCTTCCATGTTTAGGCTCAGCTCTACCCCATTGTCACCTCCCCCTCTTATTTATAGCCTGGCAGCCTGTGACAAGCTGCTGAGTATCCCCTCCTCCCTCATTCCCTGTCCTGTCCTACAGCCACAAGGGGCACAGCAAGGGGCACTATTGAGTTAAAATCAATTTTAATAGGCACGTTTACTTTGGTCTGAATCCAAGGACACTTGTGACAAGGCAACTCGGAGCCCCTAGGGCCCGTGTGGCTTCAGGGCTTCCCAGCTGAGGGGATGCAGGCACCAAGTAGCAGAAGGCAGAGCCTGGATCCAGCTGCCTGCACCCCACACCCAGCACTGTCCAGAGGGCACAAGTGGAGCAAGGACCACAGTAGAGCTTTGTCCTTGTGAGAGGCACCAGCTTGTGGCCCATGCCCTGCTGGAGTCCAGCAGCATGTCTAATCCTGCATTAAATACTCCTCCTAGTAGAGTGGGTGGAAAACTGGGTCTCCCTGGGTCCATCCAAGCAGGTGTTTGGAGCTGATGGGGCTCCGTGGGTCCAGCTCATGCGCCCCATGTACCAACACGAGGGTTCCCAGCCCATCCACCAGCTGGGGAAACAGGCACTGCTGCTGCAGAGATGGAGACTCCCCGCTCCAGGGCTTAGCAAAAGGTGTCCAACGTGGCACTGGCAGAGCTGAGACGTGTTGCTGCAGGATGAGAGCTGCCCTGCTGCCGAGGTTCCGGCTGCCCCACCCCACAGCTGGCGCCCTACTCGCCTACCCAGGATGAGTGGTTGAAGACAATGTTCTTCCTCTTGGCCCAGCGAGAGAAGATGGCTTTCTCAGTGATGAAGCGGTGCCCTGCATGGTGAGCAAGCTCGTGCATCAGGTACATCTTGCACTCGTCCAGCTTACCCTTCTCAAAGTAGTGGTACGGCACACTGGAGTGGTTCTTCTCCCTGGCAGGAGGGGAGAGGGTGAGTGTGGGACTTGGGGGGACACCAGACCACCCCACGCCTGCCCCTGCCACCTTCCACACACCTGCAGTAGCTGTCACTGACCATGCCGAATACATGGATTTGCTCGCACAGCTCCATGGCCAGGATCATGGTGAACCAGCCTGTGCTCAGGAAGGAGCCGGATTTCATCCTGCAAAGCATCTTGGTCACACAGGAGTGGGTGGCACTGCTGCTGGCCTGGCCACACTACAGAGGGGACAGGTGGTACGTCAGGGGGACCTGACAGGGCTCCTCAGGAGCCAGCAGTACCTGTTCTTCCCTGTCTCATTCTGGAAGACGTCATCACAGTATGTCATCTTCTCCTCAGTCAGGGTGTAGATCTGCAGCTGGGGGTACTTTTCCATCACCTTGAGCAGTGCCTGGTAGGTTGGGCCCACCTTCTGCCTGTTCAACTTCTTTGCTGGCCCCCAGATGAAGTAGAGGGTCTCCTGGGACTGTTGGAAGAAGTAGGGCTGGTTCCTCAGCAGCAGCGGAACGCTGGTGTGTGAGACCACTCGGATAGTGCTGCGTGTCCCCACGTCCCGCTCGTAGCCGGCGGTGGGGGCATGGTTCATGCGCACAACACACTCCTGCCGGTCGATGGCCTCTCCTAGCTGCGAGCCCAGCATCTGCCCCGAGCTGGAGACAATGGCACAGTGGCGGCACAGCACTCGCTCCAGCGGCTGTAGGGAGATGGCACCATCAGCTCCTCCTTCCCTCCCGCAGCAGCTGGATACACCACAGCCCCTGCCTGCCCTTCCCAAAGGACAGGAAAACTGAGGCACAGGTGGGCAGAGCTGCCCCACCAGCCCCAGTGCAGCCCCACCCCCACGCACCTTCCCGTCGGGAACGCGGCTGTACCCCTGGAAGCTGCGGATGCTGGATGTAGTGGGGCTGTCCCGCAGCCCCAGGCCCGGGCAGCAAGGCTGCACGCGGGCTTTGGAGCTCAGCAGCATGTACAGCACCGCCACCACCACTGCGCACACCAGCGTTAGGAAGAGCTGGACCTAGAAGCAGAGGAGGGGAAGTTCTCCAGGTCTGTCCACGTGCACCGGCCCTGCGCCCGAGGCC
>NW_008246054.1:6157623-6161356 GCF_000691975.1 Corvus brachyrhynchos
GGAGCCCCCCTGCCGCCCCCCGCCTCGCTCCCTACCGCGTGCGTCGGTAGCGACCCCATGACTCTTCCCCCACTCTTGCTCTGCTCTCTCAGGCTCCCCTCCCGCCCGGGGGTTCCAGCAGCCTTCCTGTTCCCGGTGCTCTCTCACCCCCGTGCACCACCAGCTCCCGATGAGCCCAGGGACACCACAAGGATCCGGAATGGCTCAGGAGTGGGACCGGGGCAGGTGAGACCCTCGGTACCCCAGACCCCATCCAACGGCCCCGTCACCTGCAGCTGCTCCTGCCAGGGTCAAGTCACAGGGCACCCATGAGAAGCGTCCCCAGAGGGAGCTGCCTGCTGGCCCAGACACTTTAATTTCTCCCCTTGGTGACAAGGAAACACGAGATGCAACCTTGAAACCAGTCCCAGAAATTGCCCTGAACAGGCCTGGAACCAGAGGGAGAAGTGACAGGGATTCCACTGGGCTCCTGCACAGGAAACAAGGCCAGAGGGGGAAGTCACATCTGGAGCTGCTCAGTCACCACTGAATTCATGCCCCCTTCACCTCCTTCTGCCCCAGCCCAAAACCACCCTTGTGGGGTGGGCTGAGCCCTGGCCAGAAGGTGAGGGGCAGGGAAGGGCAGCAAGGGGTTCGACAGCCCAGCATGGCCTGGCAGCCTTTGCAAGAGCTGGAAACAAACCTACAGCCAGAGCCTCATCTCTGGACCCTCCACTGGCTCCTGCAGCCAGGTTCAGCACAGCAGCTGTGGCTGTTGGTGTGCCCCCAGCCACCAGGATCACCCCCAGGCAGGATGGGAGACCGTGGGACATGCTGCTGGCAGGAAGTTCAGAGTACATGCAAGAAAGGTCAGAGTGCCCCAAATCTGCCCTCCACAGGCAGGGTACAGCAGCCTTAAGCACGGCAGAGCCAGCACGAAGTTGGGCTAGGTTCTCTATGGTGCTTTCCTGCCTGACCTCACTGGCAGGACCTTCTCAGCAAGATGCCATGCACTCCCAGGGCCATGCAGCTGAACCCACACTGGCAGGCCTGTGGCACCCCTTGGCATGGGCAGAAGACAGGGAGCGAGACCTTACAGACCTTTATTGAGGGTGATCCTGCTCGCTGTGGTCCAGGGGAGCTGCCAGGAGAGGAAACCTCATGGGGGAAGGACACTGGCACCACACCTGCTTGCTCAGCCCCGGCCTGGCTGGCACACGGAGCCTTGTCCAGGGCAGGAATCCAGCCAGGACTGACAGCTGTGATGGGAACCACACCCAACACTTCCTTGTGATCCAGGACATCTCCTCACCACCCTCTCAGCTGGGTGAGTGCATGGTGGGACGCAGAGGGCAGCACTGTCCCTGCACCCTCTGCGCACCCAGCCTTGTGGGAGTCCCTCTTCAGAAAGGCAAGAGCCCCCAGCACTGTGATTAGCCCTTCCAGAAGCAAATGGAGAAGGCAAACCTGTCCTTTCCAAGCCCAAAGTCTTATTTCTTTCCTCTCAGACTTGAATCAAAAACCCCCACAAACTGTATGTAAACTTTTTTAAAAATTCCCAGATGGAACAAACTACTGAGCAGAGCCAGAGCTGAGGGGAAGGAGTGCCCAGAGAGTGGGCTGGGCAGCCACAGCTGGGGAGCAGGTCCCTCAGCAGGGGCTCTGGTCCCTCACTTGATGAGCCTTGGATGAATCCTGCTTCTCTTTGGTCAGTGACTTGTAAACTACATTTAGTCTCTGCAGGAGGGAACGTGGAGCAACTCAGCGCTGGGCACCTTGGAGGAGATGTCTGCCTGGAGCTGCAGGAAAAGTCTTTTCCTGGCTACAATGCCGCAGCGTGGGCACCTCCTCATCTCCTCAGCTGGGCCTTCAGTCTGATTTCTTGGCAGGTTTCCTGCTCTTCCACATGATGAAAATTATAAAAACACCTGCCATGAGAGAGAGAACAGGTTCAGCTAGGAAACTTTTAATTCCAGGCACTCCTTAAACACCTGGTAATGAGGAAAAGAATGTCAGCAGAGAGAGCAAGAAAATTCTGCTGCCCAGAGGCTCAAACAGCCAAAGTCACACACAAACACAGCCCCAAGTCCTGTGCCAGGCTAAGCTGCAGCAGTAACCACAGAGAGTGTCACAGGTGTCACACATTAGCTAAACTCCTAGCAACCCTCTTCTCTCTCCCTAATTTAGAAGTTTCTAATTAGAACAACAGAAGTAACTCTCACCTATAAAGAGCAGCAGCAGCAGCCCAGCCACCACAGGGATGATAACTGCATATTCCCGAGGCAGGAAATACTGGTGGATCCCATGGTCACTGTCGATGAAGGGCTGCAGGGACAGAGAGGGGTGTCGGCAGGTGGACACAACACCTCGAGGTGCAGCCTCGAGGTTTTGGGAGAAGGATGGAAATATCTGGTGTGAGATGGCTAAAAAAAGGGTGCCCAGACCTGCACGTGGCTCAGCCGCAGAAACCAGTGAAGGCTGAGGTTCACTGGACAACGAGGGGTGACTACTGGGGATGGCACAGGGTCCCACAACCCCGGGGGCTCGGGATGGGAGGAGCTGCTGGTGCAGAACACAGCAGATCCCTGTCTCTCTGCCCTGCAAAAGGGAGCAGTTGACACCAGCTCTGTTCCATGGTTATCCCACCAGGATAACCATGTGGAGGCCAGTGGAAGGCTCTGGATAGTAGGGAGCAGTGTGAGAATTCCCACACAGCAGCAAATACTCCTACAGCTCTGGGAATGCCAGGAGCACAGACATGGATCAGGCAGCAGAGGGAGCAGACGCAAGAGGGGAATTCAAAATCCTTGAAATTAGAGGGGAAACTGGCCGGAGTTCAGACATTAGCCCAAGGCTGAACCTGGCCTCTCACACCTGGAAAGCTTGTGGGGAGAAGTTTCTTTCCAGGGAGAAAATCACTAACGACCCCAGCTGATGTGCCCCCAGAAATGGGCAGCCTCACAATCACTTTTCCAGAGCTCTGCATTCCCTAAACTCTTGTCCTTCCTACCAGGCTCCAGGTTTGTTAAGATTTGTCTCTTGCTATGTTTCCCTCTGTCATCTCCCACCAGAACCAGGAATCCGGCGGATGTAACTGTGGGCATTGATGACTACACCTCCATCGGGGCCAGGCTTCAGCTCTTCCCAATAGCTCATCCAGCCCTAGTTGGGTCAGCACGTGTTGGAACAGCAGGGGTGCACCACGATCAATGTTTGGTCTTGCCCAGGCAAGGCCAGGAACACCCAGATGGGACAAGGACTGGGCCAGCGCACAGAGGAAGATCTGCCCTGAAATTTTTAACGCAGCAGGCAAGAGTCCTTCGGGCACACAGGCACAACATCACCTGAACAAAGGCCAGGGAAACACCTGAGTAAGGAATGACTGGGATTATACTGGCCAGAGGAAACCCGTACCAGTACGATGATCCAGAGCGTATAGTAAACAAAGAGGACGAGGCTGAAGGCGACCAAGCCAAACCCAACCAGCTGGTCCGTCGCTGTGGCCTGCGAAGGGAGAGACAGTCAGAGCAGGATCCCCACGGCCGTGCCTGCGCAGGAGCGGCTCAAGGCACCTGCTCTGGGTTACACGGCCGCGCTGCTGCGGGGCCGGGACACAGGTGGGGCCGGGAAAACCCGGGGCAGGGGCACCGCGTGGATAAGACAACTGCGGCGGGATAATCCAGCGTTGGCTGCCGGGCCCTTCCGCAGGAAGCTCCCTGAGCCAGTTCACACACCACATTCCAAGCACCGGGCC
>NW_008246054.1:6161967-6174800 GCF_000691975.1 Corvus brachyrhynchos
CGGTGACGTATCCTGACACCAATTCCATCCCCCGGGACACGGACATCCCACGCCTCAGCCGTTCCTCCAAACACACCCAGGGGCCAGCGGGAAGAAAGGGAAAAGCGAGACCGAACGGCCAAGGAACAGACACCAGAGACAGAATCGGCTGCCTCCCCTTGCTGAAACAAGGGAAAGGGGAAGACCATGCTTGAGACTCAAAGGTGCACTGACCTTTGTGTGGCCGAGGCTTTGGGAAGGTGGAAAAGGCAGAAGCTGCTTCCTCCCATGGCTCCTGTTCCCGTCCAGCCCTGTCAGGCATCAGCAATGAGTATCTGGGCACTGAACTGGGCTCACCCTCTGTTAACAGGAGGGTGAGCCTGTGGTGGCCGAGGGGCTGCTCAGGCACGAGCCCTGAGGATCCAGAGATACTCATTCCCTGGAGCCCTGCTGGGCTGTGGCCCCAGTCCCCCAGGGGAGCCTGGTGAGGTAGCCCCAGCAGGAGAGGCAGGTTAGGCCTACACTGGGACAGATGGGACAGTACACGGGACAGTGCTGGTGCCTCACACAGGTCACCTTTCTCTGGGATTGCTGCTGCCCCGGGACTGGTGCTGTGCTGCCAGCTGCCATCTCCACCCCTTCTCCATCTCCAGTGAATCTCCGCTCTCAGCCATAAAAGCAATCCTAGGAGGTAAATCCAAACTCTAGTCCAGGCCCAAGCATGCCCATCTCACCCTCCTGCTTCCTCAGCAGATATTTAAAACAAGAAACAGAACAAGAAGAATCAGTGTGAAGTACCAAAAAACCTTTATTTTTTTCCCCCAAACCATAACAACATTTGACATTATATTGATTTCCTCATGTATTTGTTATTTCTCTACGTTAGGAACCAGATACAGAAAATACAAACACAATCTGTTGAATCAAAGACGGCACAGCATTCCGTTAGAAAAAGAACCAAAAAAACTAGAGGAGCAAGATAGAAATGGTGAAAAATAGTCATTCCCTCCAGCCCAAACTCTCCAAGAATCATCATCAAAATAGAGCAGAGGAAGTAGCTTCTCTTTCTAAACGCACTTCTGCTTTAAGACAAAAGTTAGATTTATATTTCGATTTTTCAAAGTAAAAAAAAGTTAAACTATCTTTCAAACAATTTTGGAAGTTTGCATAGACCCATTCCCTTTCCAAAAATATCAGCCATCTCTCTATAGAATCTGATACAAATCGAGTACGCCTCAGCCGAAGGTCACCAAGCTCAAGTCACATTCAAGAAAATAAAACATGATCTCCCCTTCCCTTCCCTCCCCCCACAAAAATATGGGCTCTACCGTTATTCCATGTGTTTGAGGCAAGTTACCAGGCTCAGCCGCATCCCTCGCTCAGAGCTTCATCCAAATTCCTTTTCATTTCCCAGGTTTCCACGTCCGCTGCCTCCCGGCGGGGCAGAGGCGCTGTGGAGGCAGCGGGATCGGATGGTGCAAGGAGGGGGCTGACGGACACAGCTCTCAGGAGGGAAGTGGGGGGAATTTTGCATTCATCAATCCCCCCCCCGCAGCGAGGAAGTGGCTTTTCAAGGACAAACACCTGCGACCAGGCAGAGTTTGTAGGAACTTGTCCCTGGGGACTGGCCTTGTCCAAAGGGCTCAGTCACCAGAGCAAGAACTCAGCTAGAGACCAGCTGGGGCAGCAGAACCGGGGCAGGAGGGGTGGAGGGGGGGTCTGCAGCCCCCAGGTAAGGCAGCGAGGAGGGGAGGGGGAGCCCCTCGCCAGGAGGGGTTTAGCCGAGGTGCTCTAGCGTACCTGGAGTGAGGTTTTCCCAGAGGTTCCCAGCAGCAGTACAGAGACCAGCTGCACTGCCACCCACTTAAAAAGAAACAGCAACGACTAAATAAATAAAAAGTCAACCCCTCCTATTCGGATGAGAATGAAATACATATTTCTTCAGGCCTCCGCCTGGTTCGGAACCCTCTAAAAACTGAAGCAAACGTTTAAAAGGGCTTGTTAACTTTCTGTAGGGGGCAAAGTGATGTGGCAATGAGGGGGGGAGAAATCACACGCCTGCTGCCCATCACTCTGAAGGTCAGGACAGCACGAGGCCCCCATTTAAAGTGCTGACCATACAAAAGATGATGATGAGGGAGCAACATCCTTCTCCCACTTTTCCCATCACAATTTCCAGCTGAAACCCATCTCCTTCACCAACTAACAACTAAGCCTATTCTTTTGGACACTCAGTTTTATATTGGTTTTAAAAAAAGAAGTTAGTAGAAAAGTTACACTGAATTTCCTAACACTTTGCAATGTGCTTCCACCAACTAAACATCTAGAAACTGGGAGAGCAGAGTCCACACATTTTGCCTGATCCTGAGACTGAAGCAGAGAGCCAGCTCTGCTCTCCAGGGCCAGCCAGGCATGAGCAGCCCTGCTTGTCAGCATCAGAGACCCAGGGGATGCAGAGTCTTGCCAATAAGGTCCTTTTACTTGTTTAAGCCACCTCTGAATCCCCTGAGAAGGGGAACAATGTGGGGAAGAGCATCCCCCCCTCAGCTCCCCTGAAATAAAATAGCAATGAAACAATAATGCAGTCAAAAAACACCAGCCTGCTGGGTTTGTATAAAAAAAAAAATTCCATAAACTTCACAACAAAAAAGAAAAACCCAAAGGAAACTAGCCAGCGGTTTGGGTCTGGAAACTGATTCACTTCTTAAATGTTCAAAGTCCAATGAGGAACAGGCAGCAGCAATGCCACAAGGAAAAAAGTGCTTGTGAGACGCAGCTTCCTGAGGCAGCAGCAAGTGTGTGGGACAAGTGACCCCACAGCCACCGCCTCGGGTGTCCACGGCTGCCTCAGGACTGCTGGGCATTGCTTGTGCTGGATGTGCAGCAGGAGCTCTGCATGGGATCTACAAACAGGAGCAGACTGCTCCTTCCTCCCTCTGGGTCTGCTCCGGGTGCCCCAGCCCCAGCTGTGCTGCACAAGGCTGGATGACCAGGACTACTTACTCACTCAAAATCAGGGACAGGAGAGCTAAAAAGCCACACAAAGACCAGGATCTGTGGAGTCATTAACGTGGACACAAGGAAGAAATACCCTATGAGACACAGTTATCAAAAGTGCAAGCAGTGATGTGCCAAGCCACTGGAAGAGAAGCCCAAGACATGCCCAGGTTGGCCACACCAATGTGATGGAGCAGGTTATGCCTCTGCCAGCCTGGGAAGAAGAGACCAGTGCTCTCAAAAGCTCAACTGCTTCTCCTCTTGCTTTGCTGGGAAGATATTCCTCCCTCTGTCCCCCTGGGGATTTTGTGACAGGCCAAGCTGCCAGTGCCTCAGAGCAGCTGACTCTTGCCAATGGAGGCCAAAAGAATGCCCTGGGATCCCAACTGCTCTGACAGTGACTGCCATTGTTTTTCATGGGAACAGAAGCAAAGCAGCAGAAGTGAGCTGGGTTTTGGCCTCTTTCCTGGCTTATGTTTGCTCCTTTCAAGTCATGGTTGGATCTGATTTCCTGAGGGGCTTTGTTGGCCCCTGGGGTGCAGCCAGACCCTCAGCTCTGCACAACCATCCACAGACAGGGCAGGAACAGCCACTGCTGTCCGAGCCTCCTTCTGCCCTCACCCTGACCTGAGCAGATGGTCAGGCCAGGCCTGGCTTTCTGGCAGTGCTCCAGAGAGGGAGAAAGACAAGCAGTTCTCTCCTTCCTGCAGACACGGGCACCCCAGGAATAGGACAGGATGCTCAGCAGCCTGCAAGTGAGTGCCAAACCCACCCAGGCTGAATGAAGAAGAGATTGCCATTAAGAAAACCTAGCAAGTGTGAAAGAGCTTTTGTTCTAGACAGTCTCAAAAGATCCAACATGAAACCAAACCAAGGTGTTGTCTGTATCCCCTTTTTACCCTAATTCAAATTTAGATTCCCTTTGAAGGGAAAGGGTGGAAAAGATGCATATCCTATAGTGGTCTGTCCAAACACAGAAAGAAACCTCTTGACTCAGAGAGAAACCATCAAAACAGAGTAAGCAAGTGTATAGTTTTGCCACACTGCTGAGCCACAGTCTCCTCCTCAGTGGCTACAATCTGATCCACTGCTGAGCACCCTCCTCATGCAGCATCCTTAGCTAGAAGGGTAAAAAACCCACTAAATCAAGACCTTTTCATTCCTTGTTTCTCATTCTGCCAGATTCCCTTTTCCAATAGCTCATCTGCACGCATTCTGGCCAAAGAGACCACAGTTAATCCCCCTTTTTTTCCTTCTTTGAAAAGAGGCTTTACAATAACTAAGAATTTGAGCAACGTGATCAATTACAAATCTTTCCTTGCTGAACAGAATGTGTGTGTGCCTGTGCACACACACACAGGTGTCAGAGGGGAGCAGATTCACAGCCAGGTGCTGGAGTGTGGAATTGCTCTGAGGGCACGGCTGCTGAGTGCTACCACTGGCAAAAGAGGAATGGGCAGAAATAGCTTATCAGCTGAGGGGCTCTGTACAGGGAGGGCTGCAAGCACAGCCTGCTAGTGGCCTACAGCCGGGGGCTGCCCAGATCCTCACTGGCAGTTCGGCTGCCAGGAGAATCTCCAAGTGGGAGCTGAAAGGGATTGACATCTCTGCCACACACTGCAAGGAAAAGTGTCAAACAACTGCAGAAACCAAACCCAAAGAAGAGCAATTGAAAGATGAACCAAAGAACAGTTTGAAGCCTTGTCAGAAGAGTTCACTCACCACAGAGCAAGTCAGAACAGCTGCTGTGGCTAATGCAGCAGCAAACACCCATTCTACACTTGAAGGTAGAGACAGTAGCTTCTCCCCAGCCCTAGAAGGAACCAGCTCAGGCACAGATGTCTGCTGACATGGCAAGAAAGGCCAAGCAACACCAAATCCCTTACTGGCCCAGGCCAAGAGAGGCAATCAACATCACCACCACAACAGAGAGACCACTGCAGTCAACTGCATCCAGCTCTGGCCCAGGGAAGGGCTGTCAGATGAGATTCTTTTCACAGTCTGAGAAGGGCAGTTCCCTTCCTGAGCCAATGAAACAAGAAAAAAAAAAAAAAAAAAAAAGAGGCTTTGTATTCCAAGCTCCAACAGGACTATCTGATGAATCAGTCCAGCAAACACAGATCATACTCCTGGAATAGTGAGTAGAATCCTCCTCCAGGTAAAATCTGTAACCTCTAAAGTGCTCCCTTTAATGCTAGTTGATGAACACCCCCTTCCATGCCCAGCAGTGGAAGGGCTGCTGCAGTCAGTGGTGTGACGAGCACTCGCATTTAACCGTTCACCAACTCCCAGCTAGATTGCAGTAGTTTTCTGAAATGCACTTTTGGGAAGTATTTCCTATGAGAAGATGTTGTTTGGGGATGTGAGGATAGGAAGGCGAAGTGTACCCCACAGTATACCTTGTTCAGTAAAACCATTGCCTTGGAAGGTGATGTTCCCTTGCAGAGTCAATGGAATAAAGCATCCTGCAAGTGGCCATGTCACTGTGTCCCCAGCAAGCAGCTCTGCGTTTGGTTAGAATGGTTTCCCCCACCCCCAGTGGTCTGAAGAGTTCACAGTGGTATAACCCAATGTTCTGGGGAGACAGAAGCTGAGAAGTCCCCTGCTGCAAATGAATGGGTGGAATGAGGGATGCACATGAGCAACATCCTCTGGGACTAGCCCAAAGATAAGCCCCACAGACTGAGCAGGAACAGGGGGAAGGTAGGCACTGAAGGACCAGCAAGCAGAGAAGGACAATGCCAATGCAGGGAAAGTGCATGTTTCTGGAGTGGTCTTGGAGTGGTTCTGCAGTGCAAACATATGGAGAGGGGCATGGAGAAATCCCTTCTGGAATGCTGCATGAAGAGAGGTAAAGGCTGGCATCCATGTGGCAGCGGACTGGGTAGGGGGCCTGTGTCCAGCAGCTCTACCCTGTTCTTCACATTTAGTGGGTTTCAATCACCACTGGCTCGTAAACTCCAGATGAGACCCTGGGGAGGCAAAGGGGGAGATGAAGAGGGCAGGTTATTTTCCAATCATTTTGAGCAACTAAGTCCTGATTCCGAGCTCTCCACTCTCAAACATCATCTTCTAAGCTCACACAAACCACTGCCAGTAACCAGTCAGCCTTGTGGGAAGTCAGTCCCTGGAACACTGAGGGGACAGGGACTTGGCAAGTCAGCAATACAGCACTGGAGAGAGCTGGGTGTGACACACGAACCCATCTGAAGGACACAGCAAAGGGGGAGTATCCTATCCAGAAAAAAGAGCCAGTGTGCCTGGCTTTACTATGCTCCCAGTTTTGTTACCAACTTGATACATCTTTGCATTACCATAATTGCCGGTTTTAATTCAACTGAGGAGGTGCAATAACGCCTCAAACGCAATTGGCCAGGAGCTGTACTAAGAGCTATAGTGGCAAGAAAAAGTTTTATTGCTCCAGAAGGCTTTCCACGAGAGAACAAGCCCTGGATGATTATGGAAGAGGCAGAGAAAAGGGACAATAAGAGGCAGGGAAAAGAGACAATAAATCCCACTCTGCCACAGTTTTGCTGCAGGCCAGCAGAAGGCAAAGCTCCCTCCTTCAGGAGCAAACGGGAACCAGCCTCTACCATTTTGTCCTTTCACTCACTTCTGTTCCTGGGTCTAACAACCAGGATCCCATTATCCCTCTGAGCTCCTGCTGAGAACTGCATTCATACTCTAGTGCAACTGCAGCCTGCCACCAAAGGGATCCCAGGGCTATTAATGTGGGATTAAAGCCACCATGCAGCACATGATGTTTAGAAATCTCTCCTGTAGCAAAAAGTGGAAGTTTCCTAGGTACAAAGCTCACTAATCTCTCTGGAGCCCCTCTGTCTGCCAACCTTTTGGGCAACCTACCTGTTTCCCAGCTGAATACCACTCAGCGTAGTTGTTCCATCTCTGCTCACAAACAACCTCAGGTTACTGTCTGCAGATAGAAAAGGAACACAGACGTCACAATCCAGAACTACCGAGGCTGCCAGGAACTCCCCTCCCAGACACACAATCAGCATGGAACAACTGTGTCTCAGCACGTCCACACTTTCTGGTGGTGTTCCCACAGTCATCGAGCCCCTGGGAACTCATCTCCTTGCTCCAAAAGGGAGCCTCGCCAACATGAAGCCTTGGAAGAATAAAGGTAGAGGTATTAATTCAGTCTTATTCCTCCAGCTGCCTTTTTAAAGGCAATTCCATTGATGCAAGTTCTCGGTCAGCTTGTACACATCTGAACCGATGAGATGTGGGGCCTCACACTGCTTTTGTAGAGTCACTAGAGGAGAAACTCAGCCTGTTCTGCTGGTGAGAGGCAGCTGCATTCGGTCTAGTTTTAACCCATGCTAAGTGAGGTGTAAATCCTCATATGATAAGAGTGCTACCGTGTGCAACAAGGTGATTAATGGTAAATTAACAAAGCACAGATAACAAGCTAGGTTCAAGTTTAAAATTTAACAGAAAATCTCAGATAAAGCCAAAGATTGATTTCTATGCTAAACTGGAAAACGAAAGTGAAAACAAATGCAGTTATATTGTTAGTTTTCTCCTAACAGATGCTGTGACTGCAATGGAAAAAACCCTTTCTTAAGCACTCCGACAGACCTGATCACCAGCACATGGTAACCCATGTTTCTGTAGAGATGTGCTGTTCCCCCTCCAGCTGTGCTCTCTTTTGATAAATACTGACCCAGGACGAGGGCCACTAGAGCAGTGCAGACAGCTGATGTAACTCATTTCCACTGCACTGAGAATCAGTATTTTTCCTCTCTCCCTGCTCATTTGAGCTACTATTCAATCTCTGCTGTCATGAGTGGAACAGCAGCAAGTGCTATGTGTAAACACATGTGCAGCTCTCAAACCCACGTGGTTTATCTACCACAGAAACATCCAGCAAGCACTGAAAGCAAATAGCTCTCAAAAGGAGAAGGGAGCCCATGGCAAATCAGATCTGACTGTAAACGCTTGGCAGCCTTGCGAAAGGAACAGCCCAGGCATCCCCTCTGAGACTTCTCCTCTCACCTTCAGTATTGCTGACATCTGTGAAGTCCTGACTCTGCATTATCTTCTCCACTATATCATCAGCGTCGATCCTGGTGTCATCCACTCGGGTTGGGTGACTCTCCATTGAATCCTTTTTCCTCCTGGTGGGAGGAAAAACTTACTCAGCCTTTCAAGACACAGACTTCTATACACAGTCCTGCTTCTCTTGGCCACAGTCTCCTCCTCAGTGGCTACAATCTGATCCACTGCTGCCAGAAGACAAAGGAGCAGGCTCTGTCTCTCCTTCCCAGAGAAAGGTCTTTGCTCCACAATACTCACCGGGAGGGTCTGTCCAGCAGCAGGGGTGGTCTGGGAGGGCGAGGTGGCTTCTCCAGTTTGTGGTCCCGCTCCCCCTCAGGACATTCCACGGTCATGCTGAGCCCCCCGGACGCGCTGCTGCTGGTGGACGTGTTCCGGCGGTGGGTCAGGTCAGACATGCTGGAGGAGCGGGAGTGCTCCGTGCTGTAACCTGCCAACACAGAGGGATTACAAACCACATCTGCTCCCCTTTCTGGCAGAACAGCTTCACAGCAGCATTTCTGCTCCTGCACACAGAGGTTTAGACATCTATGAGCTCATCTGCAGAGACTGAACAGGAGGCTGGTATTACAGAGCAGGGTGAGAGAGATGGCTGCAAATCACTCTCACAGGAGCTCATTGCAGGAGAGAAAAGGGATGTGACCAGTGCTGGCAGAGCTGTGTGGATCAATGGTTACCAGAGATCTTGGACTGCTGGCTGGCGTAGCTCGAGTTCCGCGAGTGCCCCGAGTGGAAAACTTCCTCTGGGCTGGACAGGTTCTGATCCGGCTCTTCTGGGACACCTGCCAAGGAACAAGAGGACACTGCTTACACCATAACCAAGCCAGCGCATGGTGCACTGATCAGCTGGGAGTGGAGGCTGATCTTGGGATGACAGATCAAGGAAAGGGCAAGTCTGATGGCCGAGCCCTGCTGTACAGGCCAGCACAGGGCTTACAAACACCCAGGGAGTAGGGAAGACCACCGTGAGCTTCTCTATCAAGTTTATCACTATTTCTATCCAGCAGATGAATTTACAAACATATCTCAGGCTTGTAGCATCTAGAAGGACAAGTAGTGTGTAAAACTATCCACGGTTACAAGCATCAAGCTAAGACAAAGAAAGCATCAGATGGCCACTGGCAGTGAAGTATTACAACCTCTGGGTGCTTCTGTTACTACCTGTCCCTTTCTATTACTTGTGAGAGAGCCTGTACCATTTAAATAATCTCTGAATTTGGTCCAGACACTTCATAACCTCTGCTCCTTTGCTAGCCCTGCTTGTCTCTCTTGCAGGAAGCTTATCTGGGAGTGCACAAATGTAACACATTAGCCAGCTTTTTAAGAACACCACTTGCACCCTGTGCTCTGTCACTGAAGTGATGAGACTCAAGTGCTATTTTGGTGGAGTGTATCTCCCTGCACATTTGGAATGTGCTAGGAAGGAAAAAAACTGATGTGAAAATGCAGTGCCCTTGAAAACAGGCTCATACAGAAGCCAAAGAACTGTATCAGCAGCTGGAACGAGGCCACTAGACCTTAAACCAACCTCTAAAACCTTCAGAGGAACTTTTCTAGAAGGTAAGTCTAAGCAACAGAATGGCTGAGCGCAGAACAATGGTGTCACTGAACACAGTGGCAAGCAGGGATGAGTGCAGTGCATGAATTATCAAATCCCCAGCAAAAAGAACAAATTGCTTTATCTCCACTAACAGAAATATGCATGTAGCAAATATTCTACTTTCCTCAGTTACACTTAGATGGCTTTGTTACTCTCAATATTCTTAATGAGCAATGGGGTTGAGGATGGGTGCGGGAACACATGAAAAATTAACAAGTTTCTGTGCTTGCAACTGCTGGGAAAAACAAAGGAGTGTCCAGGCACAGCCATGCATTGCACGGCTCCAGGGTAGGCATTCACACCTGAGCTGAGAATGGCAGTTCTTGGCTTGGTCTGGCGCAGGGAGCCAATTGTGGAGGAACTGCTGCTGCTGCTGGTGGTTCCCTCGCCCTTGCAGGTCAGCTGCAGGGTAGAGTCCTGCCCCGGGATGGTTATGGATTTGGCAGTGGAAGGAGGCCTGTCATCAGAAGGGAAGGAGGTTACAGACTGCCAGGCAGGCAGCAGGCATCGTTCTGCCTACCCCACCTTTCTCAGCAGGGGGAAGCTGGCAGCTCTAAACAGCAGCTCAAATGGGATGTTAGGTTTTGTTTTCCTACATCCAAGACCGGTATCTTCCCTACCTTGGACTGCATTACAAGAAAAATCATGTTTTTGAGGTAAATTAAGGCAAAAGGGAACCATTCATTCATTTATACAGGACAACAGGCTCAGAACTTGCACTGTCCTCCAGGACACCATCCAGAGCTGCCCCTTCCCCGCCAACATGTGTCCACTGGCCAGCTGGCTTCACAAACAGGAACCAGTTTGCTGTTGTCCCACTCTCAATTCCAGCTTCCTTTCTGTTACACCTCTTTGGCCAAAATGAAACCTTTTATCCCAGCAACCCTGTCCCCCTATTGCACTTTTACAACAGTTAAATAACCTTTCCCTTTTTTAACTGACTATTAAACTCCTTTCTAGTGAAATGGAAGTGTTTTTCCAGCGTCATAATTATTTTTCTGGTTTTCTGCAAGCTCGCAACACTGCTTTGTAAATGCTGACTGCAGGGCAGAGCTGTGAGTGCCTGGAGCCCCCCTCCCTTCCTCCAGAAGTGCTTTTGGGTGGAAGCCACAGCATGTGCAGCGTGGCAAAGTGAATATTCCTGTTGGAGCCCAAACCTCCCTGTAACCTGAAGTCTGAACTGGAACTAATGGATTGTATTACGGTTTTTAAGTGAGGAGTGAGAAATAAAAACTTTTATTTGTCTCATGCAGAGCTCTGAGGGAAGATGTTACCTGAGAGGTTGCAGTATTTTGGGAGAGAGAATATTTATTGTGGGCAGCCGAATGGCTATAAAGCTTCCAGGAAACTCACAGCATGCCTTCACCAGGAAAAAACACTCCCTAATCACGTTATCAGTGATTTGCATGCACCCAGGTGCTTTGGGGACTTTGCTTCACAGGTTTTTAAGGCTTTTACAACCTTAAGCAAGCAAACTGTTCCTGCAGCAGCTGTGGGAGCAGCCCCTTGGTCTGTCAGCTCAGCTGCTCTGCCCCTTCCAACAACCCCAGCAGGAGAAGGTTCATGGACTGCTGCAGAAAATCAGTGCTTGGAAGTGATTTCCCAGCACAGTTTAATTCCTGCCTACCCCTCTAATGAGTGTCATTTACCAGAAGCTCTACTGATCAAGGACTATTCCACATGCAAAGCTTCTATTTTTAGATATTTGCACATCATCAACATAAAAGAGAAAAGTGGGAATGACTGCAAAAATCCTTTAAGAAAATTAGGAGGTTTGACCTTCAGACTGAATCTACTTACATTAAATGGATATTTATATCCTATTCTGTGTAATTTTCAGGCATTCTAACAGTGGGACTTGCTTCCATTGCAAAGGAGCAACAGGTATTTTGTCAGACATTATTACCAGACATCCTAGTACCCTAGATTTAAAACATCTGTTACTGCTACAAAGTTATAGTTTAAGATATTAAAAACTTCTTTATTTCACTTCCTTCTGAAGCAGAAATTCTTCAGAATCAGATGACACTGATTTTGGGTTTAAAAATATCAGAAAATGCTGCAGCACTATGAAAAACCACTCACAAAACAAACCTACCAAAAAGTATGCAGCATTTTTAACAAGAACTTGAGCTAACTTATACACTTCAAGCTAGCTCACACCTTTTAGCCCACAATACAACTGCTACAAGAGTTGGCCTCAAGGTAAAGCTTTTTTCTCTCATACTGTTGGGAGGCAACATGAAATATTCCTTTGGGTGCGTGGCAGCCCTGCTGTGTAGTCACACACCTTCCAGCACACCACAGCAGGGCTGGGATTGTGATACTGCACTGTAGTGTGAGGGAGGATGTGACCAGGATATTTCTTAGTTGATTCACCAACAATTCTTTAAGCAGCAAAACTGCTCCACAGCCTAACTGTACTTATGCTTTCCTATCATTATGCATTAAAAAAACCCCACATTACTGCAATTTCTCTGCTAATTAATATAAGTTGTGAGCCCTGTAGGAAAAAAAAAATTAAAGTGATTCAGCCTCCAAGTATTTTTGTTGCTGTTTCAATCTGAGACCTTTATCCCCCATAATATGTACTGAAGCATGTCCACTTCCAAGACTGTTTTCTTTATTGACCTTTCTCCTCTTGGAGGTCAGTGAAACCAACCCCAGAGCCATGAGAAATTCTATCCTTCAGGCAAAACATGAAGTTTGTAATCAAAATCTACTGGTTTCCAAAACCTAAGTTGCACCAGCAGGGAAAATAGTGTGCACAGCAATAATCAAGCTGGGAAAGCCAGAGCAGAGAACAAAACCAATTAACAGCACAGGCTGGCTATACTTTTCTGGCTGATTCAACCAGTTTTACTGTACTTCCTAATATCAAGGGCATCTTTTCCCCTCTCTTCATCAATTTTAGTGTCTGCCCAGAATGGGGTACACCCAGGAACTCACGTTTTGAAGCAGGGGTCCCCAGAGAGCAGGGACATTCCGATCGTGACCTAGAGAGGGGACACAAGGCACATCATTAGCCATGCTGCACTGAGCTCCTCACTTCACAACAGCCAGGAAGTCAAGGGCTAGGCGTAAACATCAGCAAGATCTAGCTCCTTTCCCAAGCAAATCAATTTCAGGGACTTCACAAAGTATTTTCCTCCCTGTCCCAAATCCTTAGCATCAGTAA
>NW_008246054.1:6175198-6200714 GCF_000691975.1 Corvus brachyrhynchos
GCAGGACACCAGCTGGGCCAGGCTGACAACGCCTCGTAACCTTTTCCCTCCCTCCCGTTCCTGGTTTCTTTGTCAAGGGTCACTGCTCGGCCAAACTGATGCCAAATTATCAAAGGGCAACTTTGATAATGGGAAGCTTCCCAAGTCAGTCAAGCAGCACAAAAGCAAAATCCTGTCTCTGTACATAACAGGACCTTCTCTCAGGCCTGGCACTGCTCTCTGATCTTCCCAAAGTCCTGAGTAGGATTTCTACTGCGTAAGTACTAGCTGTTGTACCTTTAGGATGGAGTTGTCCTGTCGGGTATTCTTAGTATCATATCCTTCCAGCAAGCAGCAACGGACAGTGGATCCAGAGCCCGCAAATTCTGCCAGATTTAGATCAGCAAAGCCCAGCTGTAGACAAGAAAACATTGGAGGGGAAGGTGAGGGAACAGAATTTACTCCATAAAGGGATACACAGTGTCACACAGACCAAAGGGAGAGAGCACATCTGTGAGCAAGGGCAGAAACAGGAGCCAGGACACAGAGTGGTGGCTGTGAAGATTCCCTGTTCTTGAGGATGGGCAGGGTGACATTCCTAATCCCAAGACAGATGGGCACTTGGAGGCCTTCAGGAAGCCAAGCCCACATGGAGGAAGGGTGTAGAGTAGTGGCCAGGACAGTGTTAACCAGCCTGCAGCCATTGCATAACCAAGGACATGGAAGGCACTAGGTCAACGATGTGGAAAAAACAGAATCACACATACACAAACATAATAAGGCACTCTTTGTATTGGGCCATCCCAGAATGCAGTGGAGCATGTGAACCAGGAGATGAAAGGATATTGTTACAGGGGAAAGTGACACCATACTGAAAAAAACAACTGAGACTTTGGGCACAGAGAGCTGGAGGCCCAGAGCCATGTGGCACTGCCTGTGCCTCGCCCTTCAGAGGCAGCTGCTGGGCTGGGCAGCTCCTGGAGCACTCCTCCTCAACACTGCTAAGGTTTAACTAGTAAGCGGTATGTTTGACAGGCAGAAGGGAAGAGAAATATTTGGAGAGATTTCGTTGTGAGCTCTCTAAATCTTCTCTAACAAATGGGAAGCAAACAGGGAAGGTGACAAAGCTGAAGATCACAGGCATTTTCAAAAAGGGCACTGATCCCTCCAGAGTAAATAAAAACACAATGAAGAGCACCTTCGTTTTCCTGCCCTAATCCCTGGTGTATTAACACAGTGTCTCAAAGGAAAAGTTACAGCTTCTTTTATGCAGAGCTTTAGGAATAGAAGGCAGTTGAGTCTTATCTCATCTGATCAGGAGGACATGCTGTACTCCGTACTTGGCCAAAACATCCAGGTGTGGAACATCTGCGTCACATCAACAACAGCTCAGCTCCCAGGAGAACAGGGCGCACAGGTGGAGCAGCAGCGGGTCATTCTGTGCTCTGCAGCACATCCCTTCTGCCCTGCTGTTGACAGCTGGATGACACAATGAGAATCCCAACAGTAGCACCATACTAAGGAATTGTGGTGCCTCCGTCAGCTGAGGGAGCTGATAGACAGTCACAGCACAAAACAGTCACTGCCTGAGGAACCCTGGCTCCCACTATCCCAAGTGAAGAGTCTAAACCACAGTCTGCTCAAGATACAAGATTGAGGGGGAAACAGCAGCAAGATTAATATAGCTGCTTCCTTCATCCCATTCTCAAAGGGGAACTTCTGATGGCAAATGAAAAAAAAATAGGATAGAGAGGGAACCTTTTATCAGCAAAAAAGAAGGAAAAAAATAACCTTTCACCCTCTCTTCTCACTTCTTAAGAATTCCATTTAATGCAAGTGTTTCTTCAGCCCTTGCTGTAGAAATTTCTCTGTCTCTTCTAACCAAGGGCTATGCCGTTTGTTAATTATTCACAGATAAGGAAAAAAACAGTGAATTTTTATCTCTTAGAGATAAACAGGATAGAGGAAAGCCACAGAGGGAGATGTAACCCATCACTGTGACAAGGACACAGCACCACCACACTAGGAGAACAGCACAGCACAGGGGTGGCCCAAACCCAGATCCCTCTTCCTCCACCACAGCACTAAATTCTGAGAGGAGATCGACACTGGAGCACAGAGTGTGGGAGAACCTACATGGTATGCTGAGGTCAGAAGCTCTTTCAGGAAGCAGACTCCCAGTATATAGAGGAAAGATCCCTTAACAAAAGGATGTTTTCAGATATAACCTTTCAGAATAGTTTCCTCAGTTTTCCAGCCAGCTGATGGTGTTTCTTCCAGCTCATGGAAAGAGTTTCCGCTTTATCAGTCCTTCCTGTCATCTTCCGCTCTGTCACCCCTGACACCGAGGTGACAATCACGTCAAACCCAAAGGTGTGCAAGTCACTGGAAACTCTGCCTGGAGCACAAACAGCCCCATCACCCTCAGTCCCTGCTGACAGGGGACCAGGTACAGAGGGCATTCATAAGTTTCATTTTCCTCTGCATCTGCTGCCATGACGGGAGAAGTTCTCAACTGAATTACGATAGTTTAAAGAGGTGGGGAGTCATGGTGTAAAATGGGAAAATAGTTGCATGGACATGCACCACAGACTTCTGCTAGAAACATTAGGAAGCCCAAATGAATTCTGTCACAAGGACCTGCCTGGAACAAGCCTGGTCCACAGGGCAAGACTGCAATCACTCTGTCTGGTGTGGGATCCCTCATTTCTGAGCTGCTTCAGATCACCCTTGTGGAGAACACGTCTGTCTTCTTCACAGGAGACCCAGCAAGATACTAGCCCAAGAGATGACAAGTACTTGAGATTTGGTCTCCAGTTCTGGGCTGGAGAAAATCAGTCTCTTTTAAATGCTACTAAACACAACTGGAGACTGAGCAAAAAGGAAGGAGGTTAGAACATGACCTGAATAAGCTCTCCAGGTTAACTCCACCATAGAAATGTGCTTTCAGGCTTCCTTTAATTCTGCCTTTCCAAATCCTGTTGAAAGCCTGAGGATGGACATTGCAGGAGGCATAGGCTGATGCACTTACTATGTCTCTTCCTCCAGCTATGCTGCTCTCCCTGGACATGCAGTTCTGCAGAATGAATAACTTCCCCACAGTGTGAATTTAGTGAAAGAGAAACTGATGGCCCTAGAGACCATGTCCTAATTAGCAACAAAAAAGGAACAATGTGGGCAGCCACACTGCCTTCTCCCACCTGGCACAGCAGAACACAGGAGCTAGTGCAGTACACCCTTCACAGCCAGTTGCCTCCATGGCCTCAGAAAGGATATTGATGAGAAGGAATTCTTACATGGCTGTGCGTGACCAGAGCGTCTGTTTATTAGAAACCAGCACAGTGACTCATTTTCAAACAAACATGATTTTGGGTACTGTGTGACTTCAGTTTCCAAGCCAACATTGTCTCTTCATCCAGCAGAGGAGAAGGGGGTGGCCCATTGTCTGTCCCACAGCACAGGCAAGAAAACGCGGGGAAGAGAAACCAAGACTAAGATCCCTGCTGATCCATTTGGCTTTTGCTTTGGTGTCTCCTGTGCTTTGGCAGGCAGTGATTTCTGCTGTAGGCTCCTGCCTGCACTACTGAGGCAGTGAGGTGCCTGCTCCAGCCCCAGCTGGCTGCTGTGCTCTGGAGAACAGAACTGGAGTCTGTTTCTTTATTAGAGACATGCTGCCAGAAGCCAGAGAGTTCACATCTGACTCAGAACTTCCCCAAAGTTTGAGGACATACAGATCATCTCTCCAACCCCCATCTCAAATCCACATCCAGTGCAGTCTGGATCATGTCCCAGAAAGTCAAGTTTTTTGGGAAATCTCTTAACTCAGACTTAAACTAAGAACCAATGAGCATCTCTCCAGATTGGCCCACTCAGCAGCCACTGGTTTCTGATGGGTGTATAACACTAACAGGAGACAGGACCATGATTACTCTGCTACATTTGCCCTTTCTGTGCTCTTACCTTTGAGTAGGTTTTTCCGCCCTTCAGCTCCTATATTGGGAGACAAAATAAACAGGAAAAGCAGCTATTATATGTGCTGGAGCAACAGGGGGAAAGTCATTACTCAGTCCTGGAATCTGCTCTCAGGATTCACAAGCCTCTCTCTCAAGGGTTACCACCACCTTGGTCGCTCCCACCCTCCATCAAGGACTCTTCCTGGAGAGGGAGGCTCTGTTCCTGCATGTCCTGTCTCAAACAATCTTTCCTTCTCACCACAGTCCAATGCAATTTTTCTTGCTGCCAAAAAGCAGCCAGTAATCCATTGCCAATACACTACTGGTGGTACTACCTGCCAGAAGCAAAGCTGGATGCTCACCTTACGGACAGACACTCGGCAGATGCAGGGGTCCAGGAGTCCTGTGGCAGGGTTGGCACTCATTTTACACACAAATGTAAATTTCTTTTTCCAGCGGACACAGTTTTCCTGAACTTCCTCTCTATGAGAATGGAAAAAAAAAAAAAAGAAAAAAAAAAATCAAATACAGGTACAAAGCCAAATCAAGATCAGCTATTAAGTAAAGATCCTCTGCAACAGCTTGGTTCACCTGAAACTGCACCACACAAAGGTGTTAGCATCAAGCTTTTCACCAGTCAATACAGGTAACCTGTAACCCAGGTTACAGAAATACTAATCATCTCATCAACAGAATTTGCCTTTAAAACTCTCACAAGCTCTCTGACATTTCCTGCTCAGCTGGTTTAGCTCATTCACCATCCGGCCTGGATGGAGCAAATCTCCATACCCAAACTGGGCTGAAGGTTCACAAGCTTATCTCCCTCCAGCGTGTCTGTTTGTACAGCCCCTGCACAGCAAATATGCTGCGTGCCCTGGATGGCCTGTCCTTCCCTGCTTCTCAGGCTGGGACTAAGCCAGTGACGATGGCCAGCTCGAAGGAGGACAAAAACCATGTGGTAACGCTCGAGGTGCAGGCAGACAGGGCCACACCAAGCAAACACTGCGCTTCAAATCCTGCAGGGGTTCAGCCAGGGAAGAGGTGGTTTTGCTTGCACAGCTTCTAAGCAGACCATCCTGATCTCCAGGGCGAGTGGAGAAGGAGGAAGAGAAGAAGCCTTCCTGAGCGCAGGAATCACTTCAGGTACAGCTCTGGCTTCCACACAGCCCTCAGGGGACGCTGGATTTCACCTTTCCAAGGAGGCTGGTTCAAAGGAGCCTGGAAACAAGGTGTGTGGGTCCTTCCATGGGGCTCTGGTTTCCTACTGAGCCTCTGCAGGACCTGATCCATTTATGGCTCAGAGCTTGGCCCTCAGCCAGTTCAGTTCTCAGAGTAATGAGGCCAGGGGGAGGAAAGGAAGGCACTGCTGACAGCTGTGAGCAAGCAAGTTTGACTCTTATCTCTCCTCCTAGCACAGGACAAAGGGGCAAGGGCAGCTGATAAACTGTTTGCTTTAGCAGGGAAAGGGAGGCTTCCCACCATCTGACCCAGGCATGGTGTAAGCCAGATGGATTGGTGGCAAAGGGGACAATGATCAGCCTTGGTAGTGTCTCAGCTCCTGGGAAGGAAGGGGAAGAAGCTGTAGCTCACATTGCCATTAGGGCAATCTTGAGGTGAGCCCAATGGGACAGATCCAGGGACTCGATCCTAAGCCAGGAGGTCCCTGCTAGTCCTCCAAGACATTCTGTGGGACCAAATGTATGAGCCAAGGCAGACACAGAGAACAGAAAAGGAGTACTTGACAAACAACTGAAACCTGTAATCCTCTGTAATGCAGATAAAGGCTGATCATCCCTGTTTAAAACAAGAGAAAACAGAAGGCAACAATTCCTTCAAGGTAGAGAACTTAAAGCCCTTCCAGACAGAACTCAGGCTCATTACTGAAGGCAGTAAAAAGTGAGACATCTAAGTGCCAAAATTACCTTTGAATCTGGGATTATTAATTCAAGATGAGATCTGGTTCTCATTACTCCACTCAACTCACCCCAGCTCTCTCAGACAGGAGAAGAAACACATCCAGAGGGATTAAAAAGGTTTTACCTATAATAAAATATTCGCCATGCCTGACAAATTAGGCATGTGGCATTTCAAATATGCCTTAAACCTGACTCAATAATAGGCATCTTAAATGACGTAAAGGAAGGAAAGACTCAAGATACAGATTAGAAAAGGTATGCAACAGAATGGAAAACCACCTATTAACGCGTGCTTCAGGAAGACAAGGCAGGTACAGGGGGATGCAGGAAACACTGAGTATTTTAGCAGCATTAGTCATCTTGAAAAGGAACTGCTATTTTCTAGAAAGCAAGGCTAATGCTAAAGCTACTACCGACACCAGAGCTCCAAGTGGATGCTAGAAGGCAGCTACAAGTGAAAGATGTTCAATCAGACAGCAGCACACTGGTGCACACCTTGTTCCCAGCCCTGGTAAGAGCTCTAACTCCTGCCAGACGAGAGCATTCATGGGACTAAGCTCCAGCTCCCAGATCTCAGAGCACATGCTCAACTCCCACAGCTGCAGGATCATCAGTAGGATCACGGGCTGCACCAGTATGAGAGTTTCCTTACTCAGGAGTTCTTGCTTGTTTTACAATGCAGCCATGATTAAGCATCTGGTGGATGCTGCTAAGTCCAGTGAAGGCTAATTACTTCAAATCGTGGTAAAAAGTACTGATTAGCAATAAAGAGCTCCATAGCTAATTTGCCTTTAGCGTAAGCTCCTTTAACAGACATTCTACTTCTTATTAAGGATGTACATTGGCTTTCCAGAACTGCTGTAGATACTACACAGTGCAAGAGATTAGGAAAAGGATTTGGGGGTGTTATGCTACCCACAGCACTGTAATAATGAACCTGAGCTGCAGGTGCACACATAGCATGGGGTTTTTATGTCTTTGGAACAGTCTGCACAGGGCAAGAAGGAGTTGATAAGACAAAATCCAGAGCTGCTTTCCAGTCACAAGTTTCAGTCATTCAATAATGAATTTCAACCTTTTTTTTTTTTTTTTTTTTAACTTTTTTGGGGTGTAGAATGCAAGGTTATTTTGTTTCCATGTAAGCAGATCATGCCCTTCATGGTGTTACAGTATATCAAATTTTAATTCTTTTGTTCAAGGTGTAGTACCTTTAATGGTAGTCCAGTCAGTGTCTCCTGATCTGCTGCATTAATATTTAGTGTTGCTATTTGTTTTCAAGTGGCCTGTGAAATAATTTTAACCTTTTTTTTTTTTTTTTTTTTTAACTTTTAAGTGTGAGGCCTGGGTCTGTATCATTAGGCAAGCAAGCAACAGCTCTATTGTTTCAAACTGAACTCTAAAAAATTAGTTCCACATTTCCAAAAGATGGCAAGTGGAGAAGCAATGGGCTTTGCCTATCCACCTCCCTTCAAGCTATCGTTCGGCTGGTAATTAGAGAACACTAAAATAGGGACAAAAAGAAGGAGAACTCAGATGATGAGCGGTTTTGTATTTAGCCCTGGAATATTCTCTAATGTACAATTAGGAACCATCATACAGAAACAAAAAAACACCCAAGAAGCATGATGAGGGCTGCACCGAGAGGCGTTTTCTTCCATCCTAATCACAAGGCAACTAAAAGTAAAGCAGAAACGAACAGCTTAAAACCAGAAGTGTCTAATTTTAAGTTTTACTCTGTATTTGGAGAACCAGAAATAGTTCAGACCAATGCCAGGTCTAGATGCCAATTCAATGGGTCTTCAGAAGTTTTATTTTAAAAAAGCTGTCTGTATTATTTTGCAAAAAGACTCCCAGAAGGTTGAATCCCTGCCAAGCTAAGCTTTGCCCTCTTCTGACTTCAGACTTATTCAAAGCTGTGTAATTACTCTTTCCAGACCTAAATATACCTCCTCAGAATAAACCAGTGGAATCCTGTGTCAGCTTTTGTGAAAAGTGGAATTTTGGAAAGAGCTTCCTGAGTTCTTTTAATCCTGGAGCTGCTCATCCACCTCCAGCTTGAGGAACAGTTTTCTGCATTCCTCATCTACCATCCTACCCCTCGAGAGAAGATTTACCAGAAAAAAGAGCAGCTGGAAGATGCTTCACCATAGCATGGTGAGAATTCAAGTAATAGGAACGATGCACAGCAGGGACCCACTGCTTTACCTGTTTTTGGAGAGGCAGCAGTGAACTCAAGGAAGCCTCCAAAGCCACTTTGGGTTCAGATCTCACACACAGCTCTGGAGACAGGCAGAAAAACACACAACAAACAGACCTTAAAGAAGAGAGGTTTCCCAACCGTGATTTTAGTGCCATGGACAGACTAGCACTGTTACAGAAAGCCACAGGGCTCACTCTGAATTCAACTTGGTAAAGCAAACACTTCTAGAAAAAGGCCACGTATACAACCCATGCTACCTTGGGCTACTGTGAACCTCTTTCCCACATGAAAACCCAGCTAATG
Source organism: Corvus brachyrhynchos (assembly GCF_000691975.1). Classification (NCBI taxonomy): domain Eukaryota; kingdom Metazoa; phylum Chordata; class Aves; order Passeriformes; family Corvidae; genus Corvus; species Corvus brachyrhynchos. Next base: position 6,183,550 of record NW_008246054.1, read on the forward strand.
AAACACTAGAGCAGAGATTAAAACTTCTATTTACAGACTCAGAGCTGAGTTGTGGGTATCAACCTTCCAACACACCACCTGCTGAAACACTTTTTGCCTTGCTGAAGCATTTAGAAAAGCAGATGTTTCAATCTTACTTTATGGCAGTTGTCACACATAAGACAGTGTGTCATAAAAAGGTCACAGCCTTACTGGAAGGGCTGCAGCAAGAAAAAATAGTTTTTAATATCAAATGTTTCAGCAGAGCAGTGTGTCTCAGTCTGATGTTTCATGCGCAGGGACAAACGCAGGAAAACCTCAGGCTCAGTGGGACAGTATAGAGATAAGCACACACGAAGAGCTTCTTATTCAGATTTACTCCTGCTTGTTACACAGAGGGGAAGGGTAAGCTTTCCTATTTCTGATGCTCAGTCCACATGCTCACTGTTCCCCCTCTGAGATGTGGATCTGTGTCAGAGCCTTCAAGCAGAACTAATCCCCCTTGCAGCAGACCTAGTCCTCTGCACCCTCCTCCCTGGTACACCACTGCAGCAGGAACAGCAGCACCTTATCTGTTAAGGCACAGGAGAGATAAAACCATTTTAAAGAGGCTGCCAAGCCAACTCCCAGCTCAGATACTTTTAAGTGCAATGAAAAACAGCCCTTCAAGGGGCCCTGACACCCACCAGCAGTGGGTCTTTTGAGGAGTAAGGGAACACAATCCCTGCAACGCAGGTACAATCCCCTCAATCACAGAGAGGGATAAAGAAACAAAAAATCACATTATTTCAGCAGATTGCACCTGAAAGGAATCTTCTACATCATTTCTTTACACAGCTCTGCTTTCATCTGCAGAGACACTGTTAAAACATTTTCATCTAATCCCCAGCACTTCCAAAGGCTGAATTAGAGCAGAATCACTGACATTCCCTTAGCTTGGCAAAGCCTGGAACAATCCTGCATTTTGCTCCAGAGAAGACAGTTACTATTTTAACCAGGTTTTCCAGTGCAAAGCTGTAGGAGAGACCTTTGGTAAGGGCAAGGAAAAATTCCTGAAAAGCCTGTTTTGAAACTGACTTTCTAAGATGCTCAGGAACCAGTATTCACACCCCAGCGTTCACAGCACACCAAAATATATCCTATCCTACTAACACAGCAGGTCCTGCTACAAACAATGCCTAATCACTGCCTGTAAAACACAGGCATTACAAAAGTGGGTGAACATACATATGCAATACAAAGCAAGTCCTCATTTAGCCATTAGCTGGTTTAGATTTACAATCCAGAACCTGCAGGTATCTTCAAATAATGGGCTTAGGACAGGGCACTTCACTGCATTATACACACTATTAAAGAAAAATGCAGCTCTGAGGCTTTGCCATCCAGATGCCTGGCAAGGAAAAGGAGAGAAATCCGCAGTGAGCAGGATGCACTGTGGGCAGACAGCACAGGAACAGGTCACATCAATAAAGCTTAGGGCTGCCATGATCCGTTTTATGTTGTTGTCAAGCTCATGGAGGCCAAACACAGGTAGGAAAGCAAAAGCAAACACAATGCAGCAATAGGTGCTGGGAAACTCAGTGGAAACATATCCCAGGAATGAGAAGTGACCCACCATATCCTTTGGGGGACATCATACAGAATCATAAAAACTAGCTGGATACACAATGCATGAAATCCTAGTTTAACCTAGAGGTGGACATATGCTTTGTAAGTTTACACAGAGGGGTTTTGCTCAGGTCTTCCCTGAGCAGAAGCACTGCAAGGGCTGCAGGGAACTCCCAACAATAAAGTTACTCTGCTGTGTCTGAGCTTACATCACTGGCCAGAACAACTGCCAACCCAAGGAGCTGGACGTCTCCCTCTGCAAACAACCCCGTATTCTCCAGCTGACAAGTGCTAGTTGTTGTTCAGTAGACATGAGCAGTTATGATGGAAAAATGGCTCAGAGACAGATGATGCAGACTGTGTTACTGAGAGAACTAAGCAAGCTTTTGTCACTTGAAACAAGTCTTATTTGGATGTTTTACTGCAAGTGTTTTAAACAAGGGTTCAAAAAATCAGCAGTAAGGTCACTGCATCTACCACCTACTCGCAAAATTAACTTCTGAACTCCCAGAAAACCCATTCCAAGGGCCCATGGTGAAGAAGGACACCTACCCACACCTCCCTTGTGGCACCATTTTACACCTGTTTAGTTCTTCATTTGCACCAGAGCAGTGATATGTAAAGGCTCTCAAAATGCTAAACGTGTACGCCAATGCTTTTAGAATGAAGCAATTGCACAACCCAGCATTTTTCAGGGGGAACAAGGCAAGCTCCAAAACTTTTGTAGGGCTTCACCTGCTGTCTCAGTTCTACCTCACAGCCAGAGACAGACATACATCCACTTCTGCTGTTCACTGGCAGCTGGGGAGGTGGGGAAGAGTGAACGGGAAAGGAAGAGTAGGGGAAAGTCAGCTCAGGAAATCAGATTCCACTTACGCTGTTAAGAGCACAGGCTGCTTAATCTCTACTTGACTGGACATGAGACAAATACAGGAAAAAGGATTAATGGAAAATGTACAGGAAAAAAACCAAAAAGCTAATGGAAGAAACCTCAGTCACAACTGAGAAACCAAGGTAACGAACAGTCAAGGAGGCTTCACTGGGGGACAGGGGATGATGATGACAGCACCAAGTATGTGAAAGGCAGCTGAGGAAAGAACTGGAGCAAAAACAATGAGGTGAGCGTGAAATAAAAACAAGATTCAAAGAATGATTTAGAAATCATCCTTAGGACTAAACTGGTATCTAGCAGGCAAGGTATTGACTTTTTATGGCTTTAACCTTATTTCCAGAAGAAGCCTATTTCTGTAAAGCACAGCTTTGGAACTGTGTGTTACAGTTCCCTCCAAGGCAGTGATCAATCTTGATAAAGGTCCACCAGTACAAGCCAGGGAGTGATACTCCCTCCTGGAGAACAGGGGTGGAAGTCAGTCAATCATCAGAACAAAACCTTCCAGCATAAGCATTCCTAGTTGGGTATTAACAGTTTCTCTGCAAGTAATTCAGTCACGTCTGGACTCCAGTCACATGAACCCAGACATGTCTTTTGTAAGCGACAGACATGAAATGCTGCACCTCATGCACTATGTCCCATAGGCAAGAGCTTCCCGGTGCAGTGCAGCCCATGTGCTCCAGATCACTGCACTGGGTAGCCAGGCTCTCCAGTACATTCAGGGCTTCTCAAACCATTGGGGGTTATTCCAGAAGAAATATTTCCAACCATTCCTTGTACCTAAATCTTAAAACTATAAAGCTCCTCCTAACATGAACTATGTTAAAAATACTATGAGAAACGAAACAATGGAGGTTATTAAAAAAAATCACATGCAGCTGGTGACCAAGTGCTACAGGAGAACCTGCATAAGGGAACAAAAATTGTGCCAAATGGAGAAAGTAAGTCACAGAAAAAAGACCCTTTAGAACTTAAGCTAAAGAACAAGTCAGATGAGTTTTGGAAGGGTAAGCAAGGGTGGAGCAGGGAGAAGGCATGAGGAAATAATTCTAACAGACTTGGCTGCAAGCAGCAAGGGATGGGTACGTGGCACTTTAAAGATGGGACATGCCTGGCAGAGCCACTGTGCTTTAAGGTATTTGTAATTTACATTCTGTCATCTTGAAGCAAAGAAGAAAAGCTGGACATCAGGAAAACAAATCCAAGAAGGGAGTGTAACAGTAAATGCTGTGCAATACAGCTATTGTTACACACTGTGCTGAAGGCAGACCAACCCAAAGCAACACATATCCAAGGACTTCTTGCCACATCTACAGAGCACAAGCTCTTTTTGGTCTGAGGCCAGGGATGTGTGCCAGCAGCAAAAACATCACAAGCAAAGAACCACCAAACTCTTAAGCGTAAAGAAAGGAATAACTGGATAGATGACTCGGTTACTAAAACACAAGTTGGTAATAACGTGCATATTAAATGCTGAAAGACGCATTTGCTTTTTTTGAACTCTCATCATGCACTGAGTCACCACACCAACTCCTACTTCCATTGTTCCGACAGACTATGTCGGAGCTGGGTTAGCCAAGAATGAGCCATGTGCCACGCTGCCAAGCCCACCACCAGTGCTTTCCTCCCGTAAGTAAATCCACAAGGATTTAATTTGTTTAAAAAAAAACAGAGCGGGTCTGCCCTGCAGATTGCACTTGAGTCTGCCCAGGCCAGCCATCAGCTCCCACACTCAGGCTGTTGTATGTCAGTGGTCCCTTCTCCAGCCTGGCTCACATGTATTGTTCCTCTTGCTTTGTGCTGCAGAAAACTGGGCTACCTTGCAGTTCACACCCAGCATGCTCTGAAGAACTTGTCTAACTCTGGGCCTAAATACCTCTTAGGTCTAATGGTCCACAACTACAACCACTGAACAATCAAATGTGCATAAAACAGGCATGAGGGCAACTTAACTAAGTTCCCTCTTATGAACTCTAACCTGTACTTCCTGTCCAGGTTAGACTTGTTAGTTAGTTAGCCAGCTAGACTTACAGAGGGATGAAAAAACCCAAGCTGAGAGAATTCCCTGTTACTGGGGGATGGAAGGCACAGAAGGAGGGGTGTTCAGGCTCATTACCAACAACTGCACAGTAAACCCCACAAAAGTTAAAACAGGGTGAAAAAAATCCCAACTCTTCCAGGGCCTGTTGGCCCTTTAGACAAATCACAATTCAAACTTCCCCTGTGGTTCTAACAGATTGAGGATCTAAAGCTTCAGAAGGTCCCAAACACTTCAAAAAAACTCTAAGGTTTGCTCTGTACAGATGCTTACAAGATTAAGGTAGAAGAATACACTAAATTTTCGAGTCAATACATGTTTCTGTATCACACCATGGCTTTTCTCAAAAGACTTTTCACTTCTGGTAGACCACAGATGTAAAATGAAGACTCGCCGACTATCCATTGCTGGTGTATTTATAAACTTTCTTCATCCCCTAAGTGTTAGCTGTCATTCTGAGCGATTCCAGATTTGCCTTTTGCTGACTAAACTTAAACTCCCAGTGAAGAAAGACAGCAACATGAACTCCACCAAGGAGAACTCTTATAATGTGCCTACCTCACAGGGCACAAGACATGGCTATAACTCTGCATTGCAAGAAAGCTAGCTTTGAACACAAGATGCTCTTATGAAGAAAAAGCTACTTATAAAAAAAAAAAAAGCTACCTTTCAATACCAAAGAAATCAACACTTGCCCCCCACGATGAGAAAAGCCCAGACATGCATGGGTCAACTCAACAGTCCAAGCCTTTGCTGGATAGTAAATCCGGCAAATGAAAACTCAGAAGGGCATCAACACAAGACTCGGAACATCATCACTAACACAAGTGATGTGCAGAGACAAATGTTTTTGCCTCTAAGGCAGATTTAGGGCATGTGAAGACATACTGATGCCAGAATAGTTAAGAGACTTTTTTTGCCAATATCAACCCTGTTTCAACCAGAAGAGTTTGCCAATGTAGCTGTACCAGAGAAGTCTTTATAGTGCAAATTAACCTGCACATAAGGCCAAGTTCATTTCTGGAATAATTTCATTAATATCGTATGATGTAACATCACTGCAATTTGGCTCGAACATGCTGAAGAGTCTTTCAGTAAATAAGCTGCCTGAACTCAACCCTGGTGGCTAAAAGTAGGTTTAGTTACCCAAGAGGTAACACCCAACCATGCTCAGACGTGTTTCCCTATGAGTCACTTCTGTAAAGTACATATTTACTCAAAACAAATACAATAGCCCAGGAGAAGGCCCTTTATATGTTAACAGCAGCTTTTTCATTCCAGGATCAACACAGGTGTTTTATGATAGCTCCTTTATGGAGGCACCATTCCACACTACAAACCAAGTCACTGGTTTTACAGACAAGGTCCAAACACGTTCTCCTCTCCATGAACCTCTGCCCCTTCCATCAATATCTATCACTGCTGTTTATCAGCAAAAAGGCCACTCAGCAGGAGAGGTCTGCAAATTACAAGAGGCTGCTGAGCAAAGCTTGTTGACCCCTGACTCATCACTGTACTAGTGGTGATGGGCTGGGACTCCTAAATCTGCCTCTCCCAGCTCTCCTTTCTCTTCTGCCCCAGTTTCAGTGTCAGACCTGGTGATATGTTGGAGTGACAGTGCCAGCAAGACAGGAGAAAAAACAGTCTGAGACACAGCAGTTAGAGCTGATTTTGCTTCTCTGGAGCCACAGCTGCAGACAAACACAATTCTCTAAGAACAACCAATACCTCATGGTGCCACTTGTCCTAACGAGAGAAAGGTAATTTCATAAATTATGTATTGTTTAAAACCAGAATATGGGAGAGCTCTGCGCTTAGTGGCAGCAGCCAGTGCTGGTTAAGTCCTTGGGAGATGTCAGCACAGGATCCCACTGCAGGAGCAGGTTTCTGAGGATCAGAGAGGCTTTACCTCCCCTGTGACTGTCACCACAAGCTGTATTCAGACACGCTCCCTTGATTCTCCCCTGCTGAGAGCAAATGACATTGGAGATGTACTCCATCACTCTAGAGGGAAAACAACATGCAGGTTTGTTTTGAAAGAACAGATGCACTTGCACTTACAGCAGGAAAAGTCATTGCTATAAACCTACATCAGAAATGGACCTTAAAGAGCACAGGAGCCACAGTATGATCAGTTACTCCCTATACAGCACAAAAACAGTGTTCAACAAAGCAGAAAGGCAGCAAATGACAGAAACAGTTGCAGGAAATATACTCCTCCACAGCACAGTTTCCCTTGCAGCAAAAGGTACTGCAGGCTACTGAAGGTACAAAATGAGCAGCACCGCACTTGAAAGAATTTGACATTTATGTAGATGCAATAGCCTGGTGTTACCAGAACAGGCCACTGACAGAAGCCAGGGAAAGCTTTCCTACAGAGCGGTTACTGTATAATTAATCTGTAACACAGGCAAGCAGACTACCTCTGCTCAGCCCTTAATGCTTAGTCTGGAAGCAGGATGCTGCTCTAGCTGGGGCTGACTGGTTACAGCAAGGCTGCCTAAGTGCGAATGGTATTGCTCCATTTCGGAGCAACGGAGCATTAACAGCTCTGGAAAAATTGCTGAATTATAAATATCTTACATGCCTCCCTCATATTCTCTGACATGTAGGCACAGCCTAAGAGAGGATGGGAAGAACAGGAACTAGCAGGAGAGATAAACATGATGGAAACACAACCAAACTGGAAACCCTCTCCTCAACCTACACAGATGCAAACAAAAACCCACTGAACACCATGATGCCACACCCAACCTCACCTTTGCTGTTTCAAGCATGGATAAAGCCTCAAAGTCTGATACAACGCCAGGTTAAAAAAAAAAAAAAAATTCTCTATGCCAGGGTTTTTTCCAGACAAGTGTTTCCTTCTTCCTCTCCTGGCCATTTGCATTTTTATTTCAATGAGCAGTATTGTCCCTTAAAGACTGGAAACAAAAGTGACCGGACAGAGAACAAGACAGCTGGAAAACATTGTCAGGGTTCACTCTGGCCTCCCCATTTTGTACTTCTCACACTCCCAACTTGCAGTTCAGGAGAAATGGAAACTCCATTGGCAGGCAGGAGCACAGGTAGGCAAGCACTGACCAGTCCTTCATGTGGCAGCTGGCTGAGTGAGTCTCTGTTGATCATTAACCCAATAGCTATTAGTGAAACATCTTGTCACAGTCATTTCATATGAAGTTTTATTCTGGAAGCAAAATGGAGGTATGTGACAACCCCAAATTGAAACCCTAAGGCCACATCCGTTTCACAGGATTTTCTATTACAGGTTCCTTCATCTGCTTGTTCATTGCAAAGCCAGGCTGGAGCATAGTGCTTGGTAATTTTTGACAGGCACTAAACAAACCTTACACTTTGTTTTCTACATTTGGTACACTGAATGGCAAGAAATGGGGATTTGCCTCACTGAGGGAAACATGCAGCTCTAGAAAGCTCCAAAATAAGCTTTAGTTGCTTATTTCAGAGATCACATTCCAGGGTAGTTACCAACCACATGACCTTTGTAGGTCTCTAAAGCTGCATCACTAATTAGTGCTGCAGCTTTCTAGCCCTTCCAGGACAGTAAATCCACATATTCTCTTCCTTCCTCCCATGTAAGCCCTCACAGTGCTTTCAGGCTGAACGGACAGAGTTCATTTCTTATTTAAAATCAGGCATACAGCAGTAAAGGTATTTTTAGCTTCATCCCATCTCCTACTACAACGTGGACCTCCTTCAAGGCCTCCTCTCACCAATAAAGTAGGATAAATCCAGCCAAACGAAAGGCATAATCCTGCTCTCTTGCCAGCTCAGCTACTCGCTATCTGCAGGGAGTGTGGCTGCTATATGCAGAACATACTGTCTCTTCCACACTTACCTCCTCCCAAACCTTTAGCCTCCATGTGCTTCCTCTTCATTTTCTTCCTCATCCCCATAACTCCACCCCAGTTCCTCATCTTGGCCTTATCCACTGAGCTACAGGGGCGACCCTTGAGAAGCACATGACAACGACATCCACGACAATCAGCGATTTCCAATTGTGCACAACAATTCCCTTTCTTGCTCATCAGATTAAAAATACACCAAACAAGAAGGCTGTTCATGCAGTGAACACAGGCACAACTGTTTGTCTAGTGGGAAGTGCCTTTCAAACCCAGGCACTAAAATGAGATGCTGAGTCCCACTGTATGGTACCAGAGGGATCGTGATGCCAAGTCCGGAGTTACAACAGCAACGTGCATCGTGTCTCCCAGCAAGTGCACTTGGCACAAAATGAATAAACTGCAAGGGGGAAAAAAAAAAAGTCTCTCATCCTGCAGGGCAAGCAGCTGGTACTGGGGTGGGCTGAAACATCCTGAAATAACACCTGAAATGATCACCTTTACAGCACGGATTACTGACATGAGGTCACAGGACACTACAGAAGAAACATGCAGATCCAAATGTTGGTCCAGGGAACTCCTAAAGGCTTCTGGTTATTACACAGTAACCCACAGCTATGAAATGATTCCTGACCCATTTCAGAGCAGGCTGCAAGCACAGTGCAGAGCTGGCAGCCCACAGAGGATGTAGAACATATCCTGTTTGAAGAAGGAAGGTCACACACAGAGCCACATCCGCGTGTCGTTGCACGGATGAGGCCTCACAGAGCTACACACAGGTGGATGCTGCAGAGCTCACCATCCCACAGTGCCAGGCCTTACAAATGTGAGCTTACACATTTGCCCCGAAGTGAGGGAGGTTTCTGATCTGAGTGAGACACTGGGCTCTTTCCTGAAACACTACCAGATTTAGTTTCCTGCAATAAAATAATAATAAGAAATAAATCTGTACCTGCCTCATTGATCTAGAAACTGGTACCAGAACAACTTGCCACTAGCAATTTATGGCCTATTAAAATTCCAGCCACTGTGCAGAGAGACCACAGGCTGCTGAAGGCATACATGAATTACTCAGAAATTCAGCTACAAAGCTAGAGTCAACACTGATGGCAGCTCAAGAGCACAAAGAATAAAGAGACTGGAAGCCCTTTAAGTTTTTCCCTGTATTTCAGAAATAAATACATGTCTTAAAGGAGCAGGGCCACTCTTACCTACCTTCCCTGATTCTCAGCCAGAGCTGATGGTATTGTCACCCTGCAAATCAAGTGGGCCACAGAGCCCTGGTTTCCCAGTAGAACATTAATTTTCAATGAGTAATTTTTTTGAGCCAAGGGCTGCTTAAGTCACACAGATAAGGCTGTTGCTAAGAGTCAGCTGTCAAAGCAATGCCAGCTCAGAATCGGCGATGAGGGGGAAGTTTGAAAGCCGCCTGTATCTGAACATATTTACTGATGCTGTACACACAGCATATTGGTTACAGCGCTTTAGATTGCAGCTTCTGGTCAGCAGAGCAGCCTCTGCCTGAGCCACAGCACGCAGGACAGAGCCAGGGCATGAACAGAGACTGCTCTTTACTCAACAGGATACAGACCGTGTGGCAGGAAGGTTTTAATGTAATTCTTGTGACAGGCTTCAACACAGTGACCGGAAGATGCAAGTACGGCACAAAGCAAATCAACCCACTCCAAAGCATCTGTCAGACCCTGCAGGTGTAGCAGCCAGAGCCCAGAAAAGGTGAGAGAAGTGCTTTGCAAACTCAAAGCACAACTTAAGATGGTTTGTGCCAGGGACCTTGTGGTGCTCCATCACTTCTGCAATTTTTCCAACACTCTCAACTTGCCAGAGGCTAAACCTCATCCACTGCTTCTGCTCTCACAACTTGCACCTACATTCAGCTGCATTCCTGGAATGAACCCCCTTTCTCTCATCTTTGCTGTCTAGTTTCTCTGTATTTGTTTCAGAATGCAAGGCAGTGTAGGTACTATGCTTTAATATTATCTTGAAATAGGTCATATTTTATTGTAAATCACTTCTAGGGGCTGCATTCAAATCACTTCTCCATTAACACCCCCAGCCTATTCCTGAGGCTCTGCCAGAAAGGAAGGATGTTACATGTGAAGCTGCTCTGGAACATGAAAACAGTCTATTGATCTGTGTAATAAGAATATTTGTACATGTAGGGAAGGTCTGCATTTCCAGGCACATTCGCAACAAAAGTACTTTCAAAATACGTTATCACACCACATGCTCTAGCAGAGGATAGTCAAGCATATACTGTCCTAAAATACGGAACTGGGAGAATGTTTTAAAGCCACAACCAAGTTCCTTACTCTACTAAACTGTGACGATCCCACTGGAATCAAGAGGCAGCACTAAGCAAGTGATCCCCTTTTCACTACAGCCAGTTTTCTTCCCTCTTGGGGATTCTAGAAGAAACTATTTAGTTACCTAACCTTTGTTTTAAGGCAGACAGTAGTCAAGATTCAGATCTCAACCAGGCTGAACCAGTCTTTCAGTCTCTGATGAAACAAACAGCTAACGATTTTCCAGTCCAAAAAAGCTAAACGTGGTTAACTTAATTACCCGAAGGATCCTGTAGTGCCAGGCACAATGACTATTTATGTAAAGTGAAGTAGTTGATTTCTAACTCCCACTACCAAGAGCTGCATTCTGGAGGTGGCACAACTTACACCTTCCTTCACAAAACATTTTGAATCACCAGCCCTGCATTAGCAGGGCAATGCTTCCCTCCTTTATTTACATCCCACAGAAGTGAAAAAGTTCTGTTTATCACTAAGGCATAACGATGCTTGTTATCCCACCAGCTGCCAAAAGTAAGTCAGGTCATTCGTGCTTACACGACGATGACAGAGCCACACGTACACAAAAGCTGACCTCAGTCCACAGAGAGCTGTCAGTATGAGGTGCCTTCCCAAGTATCAGTGTTTCCTTGGTTTTCTGGATGCAGCTTTACACCTCCAAAAAATAAATAAAATATGCAATGCAGGAAGTGGCCTTCCATAACTGACTCAAAAATTGCAAGGCTAAGAACATTGTGGGTTCAGGCTGCAGCACTGACATACTTGGAGGTCAGACCACCCCAACAGGGTCAGCCCTTCCCAGATCGAGCCCACATGCAAACAGGGCTGGGCTGCAGGAGACAAGCTACATTCATTGTTTCAAACTGCTGCTAGGAGTGCCAGGATCAGAAAACCAAGGTGAAATGCTGCATTTGCTTGGAAAAGCATGGTCCCAAATGAAATACAGTGTGAGGTGCCTTCAGAAGACAATGAGGAAGGTGGGAAATGCCCTCAAAGCTGCTCAACTCATACAAAACAGTCTTTCCTCTAGAGTCAGACAGGGGCTTTCAGAGTACAATCCCTTCATTCAAATCCAGAAATATCAGAGTGAAACTGTTGGCAGGCTAACAGAACAATGTAGGATGAGGTGTCAGGAGTCTGTGGATAACACCTGGCTTTCCACTTCCTTCACGGTGTGCTCACTGCCAACACAGAGCCAGAAATCACTCAGAGCCGAGGCAAAGAGCATCTGGCTGTCACTCAACATGAACTGTAAGCAGAGAGGGGGAATTTGAGTCTTCCTCTTCTGGGATACCCAAAGATGTACATGCACTTACTACATCAGCCTGTAGCTTTAGGCACTCATTTGGATATCCAGGCTCCTGCCTGCGCTGATCCATGGATGGGGTACCTCCCAACTAAATTATTGTCTCATCTCTCTAGGAAGAAAGCGGCACAACCCCCCAGAAAGCTTCAAACTGTACAAACAGTACAAAAGGTAGCTGCCCACCTGCTCCACAAAAATGGTTGCCATGAATACATCCATAAGTCTCTGTGCCTGCTATTTTTAAAGATACTTGGGAGGCAACTGAATTCACTGGTGGTTGTGCTATTTAAGTATCTGGATTAATAATATTCAAGGAATATACTGGTACTTCTCTGTGGTGGAATACAGCACCTGCCTGGCTTACACCTGGCTCAGATGCCTTTTCAGATGCCCAACTTCTGTAATCCAACAGCAAAGTGATAAACCCAGAGCACCGTAAAGTGAAACCCGTGAGTTTTATCCTCAGAAGCCCCACCACAGCCTAAGGAAACTTTACAAAGGGACAGGAAAGGACAAGCAAAAGGATATTTACAGCTGAAACTTTAGTCATTAAAATACTTATAGCTTAATGCAAGGTCTCTTTCCACAGGAAGAGTGGAAACAGAGTACCTGCCTGCAAGAAAATAACAATAAAAAAACCTCAAACACACCAGAAAACCCAGGAGAGGAAGATCCCCGAAGCTGAATGTGCTGACAGGACCTGAACCTTTTCCAGACATCCTTGAATGCCTAAGAGCATTTAGTCTTAATGCATTTCAGACAGGTTCCCCTCCAGCCAAAAGTGTGAGCAGTCTGGGAAGGGGGTTCCAGCCCAATGTGTGTCCCACCAGACCCAGGGCACCAGGCTGTGGCAGCTACGTACGTGTAACCCAGGCTAAGCTGGACTTGGGACAGGCTGACAGGAGCCAGCAGTACAGGCTGCTGCTTCTGCCTTGCCCACAGGTCAAATGACCTTGGTGCCACCTGACAACTCATAGGGTATATCATATTCCCACCTCCTGCCACAGACATGCATGAGGTGTCAAGTAAGCTTATTGTAAATAACCTGAAAAATTTGTCTCTGGAGGTTCTTATATAACACTCCTCTTTCCACACTACAACTACAAAAACCGATTTAGTGTTTCCTGTGAAGAGTTCCTATACCTACTTCTAAGCTCAGTTTACAGACTCTAGGTGACATGGGACACATTATTCAGATCAGTTCTCTGAAAACTCATGGTCATGAAGAGCTACAGCTCAGCTTGATCACAGCCACAGACCTCCAAATGGCCCAGATCACAGAAACCCAAATTGACTGCAGAGTGAACACCAGATTTTGTACATAAGCAGCTCACAAGAGATTACCTGCCAGACATTACAGCCTCAAACCCAATCAGTTTTGGAAGTGGTTGATTTCAGAGAAACAATCACAGACTCTAAATAACTTACAGATTTTTAACACAACACATATAGAGTATCTCCTTCCCTTTAATCTTTCCCAGTAAATATCAAAAAGGTGATAGAAATGAAGAGAGGAGCACAGAGCAAAGGCAAGGCATGACCTGGGAGCCTCTCCACACAGTAACTCTTCTGGAAATTCATCCCTCCTGAAGTTTCTCTAACTGCAACAGGGAAAAATATTTGGAAAAGGTCAAATGATTCAATACCACTGAGACCCATAACTTTTCAAGCAGGAACAGGTTTCCATGTGCTTTCAGTTAGAGCACAGACAGGCTGGGGGAAAGGTGGCAAACCCCCCAGCCCACTTCTCCTTTGCTCGTTTGGAGAGCTGTGTATGTGTTTGGTTCGAATTACAGTTGATTTTGCTGCTGGAACGCATCTGCAACGCTGAGCAAACTGCTGAACTCCAGCCAGCTCAGAAAACAACCCACACGGCTGGCAGCACTAGCAAATCCCAGGGACGTCTCCTAGAAGCTGCTTTCAGGGACGACAAGGAGAGGGAGATGGACATTTCTCTGCACAGGCTTTTCCCGAGACACCCTTCTGTGCCACTTAATCTATTATGACTCCAGGAAGCAGAAGGGTTAATTTCTTTCCAAGTTCACATACTGTTTGAATTCCTTAGATAAGCTACTTCCACCAAACCCAAGGATCTAGCCTCAGGGGAGAACATTGTGAGGAAAAGCTCTTTTGATAGATTTTCTTCAAAAGAGAAATTAATTCAAAGTCCATTTTTGGAGGTGTTCCATGCCCACACCAACTTCTACCGACTTCAGATGAGGTTGTATTGTGCCTCTGGAAAAAAACCCCAAGCTTTGAGCACTGCCCTACCATTTCTGTTTGCAAGACAGAAATGCTTTATGCTTGCCCAATAAAATCTTCTCTCCTGAAATGAGAAAGCTCGCATACAGCACCACAAAGAGGAAAACCAGACTAAACCAGGCTTTAGCCCTGGGATAAAGCAGTTAACAGCTAGCACAAACTAATCCTGTACCTTTAAAACTGAGCAGTCACTCAGGAAAGCAAAAAAACAAGTTTTGAAAGCCACTGAAGGCTTCCTTCACATCTTGAGGCAGAAAGCAAGTCTGGGCTGTTACGGAATTCGTGTTTGCATACTGTAGGTGATAATCTGTGTACATAGTTGGAAACAAAGCAAGTTTTTATTAGCAATTAGTAACAAGAGTGGGAACAGACCTGCCTGAAGGAGTCAAGAGAAATGCCAACACAGGATGGCAGAACCTTGTAAGACGTGTAGCAGAATGATCCCAATATGACATAGAAAACACTGCTGCTCTGAAGTGGGAAATGCAATGGCATCAGTTCATCAGAGATAAACTGGGTCTTTAACACTGACAGCTTTGACTCCAGGCAGCAGTTTTCCCTTGCACAGCAATTTGCAATGCAAAACAAACTACTTCCACCCTTAGCAAGAAGAGAAATCCGGTGTCAAAGAGGGAAAGCAAAGTTGGGAAGGGTTGATTTGTTACATACAGTTTTCTACAGAGTTCAGTTTCCAGTAAGGCATGAAGGCAACACAGAACAGGGTTTGAAACAGTGTGTAAGATATTGCGCAAGGAGGGGAAAAAAAAAGAGAAGAGAGGATTTAATCCCCTTTCAGGGGAGTGACCTCCCGCTCCCTCCCCTCATCTCCGAAAAATTAAATCCAGCTCGGATCAGCCAACACCACCCAGGTTCAGAGTTCTCCAGCTATGTACTTCCCCTGCTCCGGAGAATGATATGGCATATGGGGCCCTACAACAGAACTATTAAAATCTCATCAAGGGGTAAGCAAGTGGTGGCCATATGCTAAACCACTCAAGGGAAGAATAACCAGGGGAAGAAGCACAGCCAGGCAGAAAGTCTGCAGGCAGGGTCTTACCTGGTAGATAAACTAGCAAAGTCTCCTCCATCTAGCAACCTGATTTTGCAGAACAGAACCCCATTGACAAAGGGGACGGCAGTCAGCTCTTCTAGAGTGAAACTTGTCTGAAACTTGAATTTCTTCTTCTTCATCAGGAAAGCCATGGGCAAATTCAGCTTGGAAATCTCAGGAATTCCAAACAAGATCAGGGAGAAGCAGCTCACAGCACACACAGACAAGCAGAAGAAGGGCAGTCGTCCCGGGAGCCCAAGCAGGGAGTAAATTCCAGTTCAGTTACAACGACAGCCCAGCTTCAAACGCACAATTCTCTTCTCTTTGGTGGTGGGATCTGGCTGTGGGATCATTGCCACGGCAGGCTTCAGGTGAGCAGGAAGAGGTCAGATTAAATCTCTGCAACATCTCCAAGGGAAAAGAGAGGGAGGGAAGATGGGTCTCAGCTCCAGACCAGCAGGAGCTGTCCCATATAGAGGCTGCAGTGCTCTGTCTTCAGCACAACCCCTCCTGAAAGTATCTCTTGTCAGAAGTCATCTCGAGTCCCTGGAGAAGCCTTAAGTCTGTGGGCAGTACACTCAGACAGCATCCAGTCTCTATCTCTTGTACAACTCTTCGATACAGGTCTTTGGGTCAGCCTTTGGGAGGGAAATGAGTAAGTTAGTTCCAGCCAGTCTTGGACTCCTCCTCCTGCTCTAAAACCTGTTTGGATGCGTAATATTCAGTCCAGACTCATTCCAGTTTGAAGAGGTATGGCCCCAATTAGCCCAGCCCCAACACCCTCTTTCCCCTTTTTGCCTAGGGCAAGCTTCACTGTTGTCATCCCCCTTGTAATTTCTGTTTTGCAAAGCAGCTCATAAAAATTTGTTCTATTTTCAGCCATCATCTTTAGAAGCAGTTCACCCAGCAAGATCATTCTAACGTGTAGTCTAACAAGAGGAAGGAAAAGCCTTCTCAAGAAATGAAAAATATGTTTCTTTCCTGTATTTCCAACCAGCCCTAAGTGTTAGCACCTGCATCTTACAAATAGAGAAAGCAGCAGAGAGGGAAAAAAACAAGCAGCCTGCTCCAGATTACACAGCATAACAACCGAATCAGGTCATCTGGCTGTCCAATCGCCAGGCCCACCGGGAATGCTGCCTTCCCCCGGCACCGGGTCTGCACAGAGCTGCGCCCTGCACAGCTCATATCTGGGGCTGGACACAGCAATTTCGTTACACTTTTACACAACACCTAAACCGGGGAGGCAGAAGCTGATTAACATCTCAAAGGGACAAGGTTATGAACACCGGGCAGTAAACAATCCTCACTGATTCTAAGAGCTGCCTGCGTGGGCGGGTGGGTGATTAAAGACCCTCTCCCGCCCGGTGGCTGCGGGAGAACCGACCTGGCTCTGCCCGGGCACCTCCACAGGGGTTCCGCTGTCCTGAAGACACCTCGGAGCAGAGAGGGGGGAGATGGGTCAGTGCTCCACACCACCAGCCCACTCCACGAGCAGTACCTGCCTTTGCGCCCAGCTGCTGCCAGGTCTCAGCCTTGGCTGCTGTGAGGTCACAGCCTGTCCCCTGGCACTCCGGGGTCATGCACTGAACCGTATTCAGGACCCAGCTCTCTGTCTGAGCCATGCACTGAGCTGTGTCCAGGTCCCAGCTCTCTGTGTGAGCTGTGCCCAGGTCTTAGCCCACCTCCTGGCCCTCTGAACCCCGCAGTGCCCTGCAGCCCAGCCCCAGGGGCCAAGCACCGGGCCATGCTCGGGCCGCAGCCCAGCTCCGGCCCCACAGCCCGTGCACCGAGCTGCAGCCCGGGCTCAGCCCCCTCCCAGCCGGTGCACTGAGCTGCAGCCCGATC
>NW_008246054.1:6200885-6210494 GCF_000691975.1 Corvus brachyrhynchos
CAGAGCGACACCGCCGCGCTTCGGGAATACCGACAGCACGTAACCCCCGCCCTCCTCCCCGAGACGGGAGAACGCGAGCGGCGCCGTCCGATTGGACAGCAGCAAGGAGGCGGGCTGAGCAGTGCGAGGCAGCGATTGGTTGCTCCGGCACGGGGCGGGGAGGGAGTGCGAGGATTGGAGGGGAGGGCTGTCAGTTCGGACAAGCCCCGCCCCCTGCCTGAGGGGGTGGGCGGGAAGCGGGCTCTTCGGTGTCCCCACAGCGGGAATTGGACCGCGGGGCTTCCCGCCCCACAGGATGTCTTGGAGCCCCTCTTCAGGCTGAGCAGCCCCCAGCTGGCACGGGAGCTGAGGGGATGGCAGGGGCCTGCGGTTGGGGTGTCTCCCTGCCTGGGCCGAGGTGATGGCAGGGGCATCGCTGACATGAGACATGTGGAGCTCCTGGAGTGGGTCCAGCGGAGGGCAGTGAGGATGACTGGGGAACTGGAGCATCTCTGTTATTAGGAAAGGCTGAGGAAGATGGGCCTATTTAGCCTCGAGAAGAGATGACTGAGAGGGGACCTCATTAATGTGTATAAATACCTAAAGTGGGATGCTAAGAGGATGAAGCCAGGCTCAGCTCAGTGGTGCCAACCACAAGGACAACAGGCAATAGGCAGAAAGCAATGCCCAGGAAGTTTTACCTGAACATAAGGAAGCACTTCTTTCCTGTGCAGTGATTGCTCACTGGCCCAGAGAGGTTGTGGAGTCTCCCTCACTGGAGATATTCCAGAACCATCTGGATACAATCCTGTGCCATGTGCTCTGGGATGACCCAGCTTGAGCAGGAAGATGGGACCGGATGACCCTCTGTGGACCCTTCCAACTCAACCCATTCTGTGGTTCGGTGACAGATGTGGTCTCTGTGTCCTCCTGACAGCTAGGAACCCTTCCCCTGGCTTATCCCAGTGCCCAAGCAGCTTCTGGTGACATCCCTCTCATCAGTGTGTCCCATGAGCTGCAGGCACATGGTTCCTCAGGCTACTCAGCCGTGTAGCCATCCTGTCCCCACAGGATACCACAGAGTGGCTGTGGGTCAGGCCAGCAGTGCCTGGGCTGCCTGGGAGCAGGAGGGAGGCCCTGGCACCACTGAGCCCTGGGGGCAGCTCGAGGCAGGGCCTAGAGCTGGAATCTCACCCTCCACATGTGAGATGTGGCAACCAGTTGGGCACATCTCTTCATCGAAATGGCTCCATGTTATTATGTGCTGCTGCTGTGTCCAGTGCTGCGGCTGGGATCCCTGGTTAGGCTGGATTCCATCCTTTAAGGGCAAGCAGAACAAAATGTCTCTCCTTGTCCTGAAGGAGCCTGCAATCATCAACGTGATTTGCCTAGTTTTTAAATTTAGGGATTTGCCCAAGAGCCTCTGTGGCTGAGAAGTTGATGCTCATACGGGAGGAACTGTTCTCCAAGGCTGATATGCAAATCTTGGATGAAAGCCTGGGAGTCCTTGCTATCTGCCAGGCTTTGATGCCCAGACTCCTTGCCTGTAATCTTTGCCATCTGTGTAGACGATATCAGAGCTATCAAATAATTCTACCACAATGTGAGCCTTGAAAAAAAAGAGTCTACTAGGAAAAGTACACAGCAGTGTCCTTGGATAAAAGTGAAAAATTGAATCAAGCCAAATGCATTGCTATGATTTTTGCCTACCAGGTTAAGCTTACACAGACTTTGGACAGGGAAAACATTTTGTATTGGTACACTGAAACCATCACAGGACATACCAGGAGTTACCAGGAAACAGCAGGGTTTACAGCTGCTGTTACAGGCAAGATTTGAATCCTTCCATCGGTTCCTATCTGGTGTTTTCAAGGCTTTGAGGCATTGCTGGAGATGGGCTGGTATTTTTTGATTTCTGTTTCCAGCTTATTGGGAAAGAGCTGAGCCTGCTAAATATTTGATATTTACCAAACTGTGATGCTGAAATACTGGAGGCATCTGAAGAATCCAGCCCTGTTCTCACACCTCTCATGCCCCAGCACACTGCTGACATGTGGATGCTCTGCTTCCATCCCGAGGTAAAGGACAAATGATCCCTGTGTGTGGTGTGGGAGGAGATTGTATGTTATCTGCTATGAGTCACTCTGATAAATAACCTTCTCGAGGACTTCTCTTGTTTATAGCAACAGCCTCAAATGCTAAAGTTTACAGAGACTTTAATCTTTGCTGTTCTCAAGCATATTTACTTCGCAGTTTTATCAGAAACATCTCCGGAAAACCTCAGTGTTTTTATAATTAATTGAATAATGTGACTGATGTTAAAAATAAATGGGTTTGGAAAAATGCCCAGTGAGCTGCTGAGCAGTGTGTAGTATAGCAACCGTAGCTGCATTCTCAGGGATATGTGTATTTTCCTAACAAACGCAGTCTCATGACTGAGAGATTAAATCTTTATTAGTTCGAAATTCACCCTGTTGATTTTGCTGTGTTTATGCTGCATAATTGTTTCTGAAGAAATTCACATGTTTTAAAGGGACAGTGCTCCTGTTTACAGAGGGGATCGGTTAGTCTGAGCCTCCCACAGAGGGAATCTGCGAGTAGGGTATCTTCATCCATCCACCATCCCTCTGGTTTTATATTATTTTCTGTTCCAGGCGCAACCCATTAGCCATGGGACCGTGTGTGTGACCAAGGGGCTCTGATACATGTGGATTCTGCTCATCCCAGACTCACATCCTATGGATTTCTCCTCTATGGCTGTGCCCACCTCACCTCAGCTCTGTGACTCCCAGCCACGTCCTTGCCCTGTGCTCTTCCTGACCTAAGACTTTCCCAAGGCCGCTCCCCAGTGCCGCCACCACTTCCTCAACTTTTGCTGGCTCAGGGCATTGTCTTATCAGTCTGGGATATTTTTATCAGTCTGGGCTCTGCAGTTAAGGCTGGGCCTCACCTCTGCTCTCCTGGAGAGGTGTGCCCAGCTGGCCAAGGCTGGGACCGCTGCGCTCTGTGAGCGAGCACCAACAGAGATGCCTTATCTTGCCTCCTCCCTGCTTTGAGGACAGAGATAAGGCAGCAGTGGAGAAACAAGGCAAGATAAATGCAGGAGGGACAAAACTCAGTGAGGTGAAGTGAGGTAGATCCTGTAATGCATTTGGTGAGCCTTCAATTACTGTCTCTTATCCCAGGGGAATCCCAGATGCACAAGCCCTGAAAACTACATCATCAGCATCTTCCTCTGGAAAGCATCATCACACTAATTCATTTGTCCTGGCAGCCAAATGATTAAAGTTTTAAAACTAAATTACACATGTTGCTGTAACAGCATAAACAGAGTAATGGTTCTCCTCTGTTACACCTGTCACCTCTGCTGTAATTGCCTTAATGAGCTTTCAGCCTCATCATCCAAAAAAAAAGAGATTATCACATGACACTTTATGCTGTAAGTGTGTTCTTGGAGCTGTGGGTGGGATGCGATGACCTGCTCCAAGGAGCTGTGGGTGGGAGCTGCAGTGGATGGGTGCCTTCCCCAGGACTGGGGGAAGCTCCAGGCTGGGGAGCTCCCAAAATGAGGCAGGGGGTGCAGACACCACAGCAGTGTAAGCTGTAGCAATGCAGGCAGCTGGAAACCCTGTGATGGGAATGGGTACCTATCCCCATTGCATAGGATTACCCCATGGTGTGGAGTTACTCCAACCTCGTGTCTTCTCAGCTTAATAACAGGCTGCACTTTGACCTGCTTGTGTTTGTTACTTTTTCCATATTTAACTGAACTTATCATCATAAAGGCCAGGAACTGTTTCACTTTCTGTGCCAGGCTGGGTTTCCTGTTGGATGTGCAAAGGACACACCTGCACCGTGGGTTTCTGGCCTGCCAGCACTGGGAATCCTGTTATCGACAAAGGGAGCCCAGGAATCTGGAGTCGGTGGATTCCTTTCCCCAAATATGCAGCTAGACCTGAAAATCCAGCTGCCTGGCTTTTTTTGTTTACTGGTTTCCATGTCTGCTTCAGTGTGTCCTGGGAATGTATGGCAGGACTCTCCATGAGGTCTGTGGGTAGAACTGGATCTTTGTTTGTTTGCCTCTTCCAAAATCTGCAGACTTGGAACCTGCTTTGCCTCAAGGCTTGTTGAGTTTATTAAGCCTTATCCTGTGGCTGTATCCCAGCTATCCATCCCTTCAGTGGTGTGCTGGACAAGAGACTTGCTGGTTGTGGCTGGTTGTGGCTGGTTGTGGCTGGTTGTGGCTGGTTGTGGCTGGTTGTGGTCTGTCCCACTGACTTCAACCCCACAAATACTGCTGTTACCCCAAATACATCAGAAGCAAGTGTAAGTCTGTGGTTCCTCCTTGACATAGCAACCTCTAATTTGGGATCCCAGGTGGCAGAGGTGAAAGAAACTGTCCCTGCTGGCGCTGGGATTCTGTCTTGGGTTAATCACCCGCACATCTGGGACCCAAGGGCTCATGAGCCCCATTTGCAGGTGATACCGGCTTCATTCCAGCACTCAAAACATGGCCTGGCCATTTTCACACTGACCTGACCACCCTTCTGCTGACAGCACTGGCTGGCAACAACCTCTCATGTGACAGCAGGAAAAAAACCACAAAAGATCCCCAGAAGGATGCTTTGCCAAAACAGGCTTGACAAACTTTAAAAATATGCTGGAGGAAGTAAAGGTTATTTGGGTGAGTGTGCAGGTGGTATCATTCTGTCCCTCAGTGAGGATCTGCTCCCAGAACTGTGATGTGGTGATGGCACTGCACTGTACTTGTGGGATACTGACATATGTGTGGCCTTCTAAAAAACCTTAAAACCTGTCCCTTTACTTATAATGAGGAACTTGATGTGGTTTTTTTCATCTTGTGCTTGCCCATTCGGTTCTACAGTGAACTCATCCCAAAGACAGACACCTCAGTGTCCTCTGCCATGTCTGTGAGAAGCAGAAGGACCTGTTCTGAGTCCCCAGGCATCCTGACTTTTCCAGGGATATCTCATTGCTGTGCTCGGCCCTTTGAATTTCTTCCTCTCCAGGCTCTCAGCCCTGAAAAGATTCACCAGCGAAGGGAGCAAACAGGATCCCACAAGGGTCTGGAGGACAGGGGTGGCTCCTGGGACAGCGCAGTGCCGCAGCTCAGGATCCCGGCGTGCAGTGCCATCTCCTGGAAAGCCGGTCTGCAGCCGGACACATGGTAAGCAGAGCTTTGCTCCGGAGGGAGCAGAAGCGCTTCTGGCGGCTTGGTGATGCCTCCATGGCCACAAACATTCTCTTCTCACCACTGAGAATCCCCCACCAAATTTCCCTTTCCCCAGCAGGCCGGAAGATGCTGCTCACCCTCATCTCCGAGGCACCCTGTGGCAGAACATCTCTGCATGGCTCCTTCCCAGTCTGGATGTTGAATACAAATCTCTAGGTACAAAAAGAACAGCAGAGAACAAATAAACATCTATAAATGCTACTCCTTAGCTTTTGTTCTGTTTGGGCATCAGTTGCCTGTTCAGTTGAGTGTCCTGTGTATTTGTTTGCCCTGTCAGTGTCCTGTTCACCTATTCCTCCTGGTTTTAAGGGACACTTTTCTCTGTCCCTCCCCAAGTTTGATGACCTCTTCATGAGCAACAACCAAGCCCCTCATCACACAGTTCACCCTATATTTAAAATGTTGCCACATCTTTTTAATGAGACAAAAATCTGTACACAGAACACGCACTTGAATGCTGCTGGCTCTTGACTAAGCTCTACACTTATCCTGAAAAGAGAAGAAAAATGGGTGGTTCCGATGGCAATATGTTTACTCCTCTAGAAAAGTAACGCAGCTGAAGTGCTTAGTCACTGAAAAAATGCACACTGCAATTTAAAGCCAAAGGCTGGTATTTCTACCATTATTTTAGGCTTTGTGACATCTTCTGAGCTGTTGGGAGATTACTGTACTTCAGTAATCTGTCAGACACTGTGAAATAACTCGTGCTCCAAGGTAAGCCTGTAAAAGCTATTATTTGAAAAAGACTGTAATTATGTAAATACAAGGCCACAAGGTTCACAAACAAGAAGAAAAGCTACTGTGACTCGTGGTTGTTCACAGCTCTCCTTGGTCCCTTCACAGTGAGGATTCTGTGTTGCAAAGTTGTTGTCATGAACTCATTTTCACTTCCGCCTTGGCCCATACCAATGAACTGAAACAGCCTGTTTACCAAAATGTATTTTTTATTAAAATTCAGATTTGTAAAGGAGAGATCATTACACAAATGAGGTAAACCAACACATATGACATAGTTCTCACTTTAAAAATAAATTTCAATTCAGCAATTGATTTGATTCCACAAAGTCTAAGAGGAAGAGTCAGGCAAGTGCTACGCATGTGGTGAGATGCCAGACAAGGCAGGATCCACCCCGTCTCAGCTTGGAGGTGTCAGTCCCAAGGGAGCCTTTCAGGGACCAAACCCTTCTCATTGTGTTGTCCTTTTCTCCCCCTTCAGATTTGCAGACAAGAGATGAGTAAAGGACAGGGACCAACAGCGGTGACCTCTTCACCTACTGCTCTAACCAGGGGTCTCCCATCAGCATCTCCCCATTAAAGGCTGTGTAAAGGTTTCATTTGATTGTGCAAATTCACTCCCTTGCCAGCCCTAAAGGAGACTTAACAGCAAGTAAATACCAGCTCTGGAAAAGTTCCATTTCAAAAGTAATACCTGGCAAGCAACAAGCCTGTCAAATGTAAGCCACTTTGCAAGGTAGAAGGAGACGAGTTACACTTCCTTTTTTTCTTTCCCTAAGTTACTGCAAGTCTGTGAAAATCATGTTGACCATCCTGTGCAATTAAGCTTTCTCATTAAGGACCGAGCCCCATAGCCTGAATGCTTCAGAAGTGGCTGTGATGATGTTTTACCCTGTATAACGCTATAGGACAGTGAGGAGAACCTCAGCTCTGTTTCTCAGGATGCGGCCGGCCAGCAGACAAACACGGAATGGCTGGACTCACTTCCAGCTCCCAAACAGTACAAAACAAACTCCACCAGCAGCAGAACCAAGTAATGCCCCAAAATTCACTCAAATCAGTGGCTGACAAACTCCTAAACATTGGGAACTCCTGTGTGGCTGCAGCTTAGTCCGGGACCTTAGTCCAGGTCCACTTTGATGGATCAAGGTATTCTGGAGGTGCCAAACTATGCAGATGAGGTGGAGATGGGAGTTTCACCATTCAATCCACCTGAGTGAAACTCATCCAGGCCCTTGGGCGTTTACGCTGTGACAAATAAAGACATTGCACCAAGACGTATCCCAGGAGAGTTTCTGGTACCCAAGACATGAAACTTCCATCACATCTGCCAAGCTGATAGAGAAATTTCATGACTGCACGCAGATAAAACATGAGGTGAATACACTGTTTCAATCCCACCGGGATCCTCAGGGGAGGTGGGTGGCACTTAAACTGCACAGAGGCTGGGTGCTGGTCTGCATGGGCTGGATGTCACGCTGCAGCATCCATAGCTCTCAGTGCAGAGGGAAGGTTCAACCACATCCAGGACCATGTTTCCAGTAAATGCTTCCAGCAAGAGCCAGAAATGCATTCACTGTGTGCGCTATGGTTCACGATCACTGTACCTTGGCAGCTGCAGCACTGATATCCCGACAAAACTCTCCATGTTAGAAGTCAGTTAAAGGCTATAGATCTTGAGAGAGAGACAAAGAGAGAGGCGTCATACTTAGGAGAGATTTTTTCCAAACAGAAATTAAAAAATAACTTTAAAAAAAAAATCTATTGTTCAAGGAACTAAAACAACCCATATTAAGTTGCTGGTTTATTACACATCCTGCTACGGCTCTGAATGAGAGTCTTAAAAGGCAGATTAGCACAAGATTAGCAGAGAAAGCTGTTCAGGCTTAGCCAGGCTCCAAGGGAGCCATTCACACTGAGAAGAGCCAGCACCCCTCAGTCCCAAGTGTCCTCTGCCAGCATGGGCAGGTTTTTAGCATGGCAGATGTCCTATAGAATCATAGAATTGTTCAGGTTGGAAAAGACTTCTAAGATCATTAAGTCCAACCATTTCCCCAGCACTGCCACATCCACCACTAACCCATGTCCCCAAGTGCCACATCTACACATCTTTTAAATCCCTCCAGGAATGGTGACTCCACCACTGCCCTGGGCAGCCTGTGCCAGGGCTTGACAACCCTCTCAGGGAAGAAATTTTTCCTAACATGAATCTGAAGTTCCCTCCCATCACTGTTTCTTTCACTGGATCATACCATCTTGCTGCCCTGTCTGGCCAGGGTCAGTGGTGACCGATGGACTGGGTGTATTGCTCTGCAAAAATCGACGGAAGTCCTTAATCATGGGGCGGAGGACCTGGATGAGGGCACTCAGTGCTGCCTGTGTCCCTTCCATGGCCTGTGCCTGCCGCTCCTGGGCGCACGCCTGCACCTCCTGCGAGCGTCGAATCATCTGGAGCAAGTCATTCTGCTGCTCCAGGTGCTGGGCAATCTCCTTCACGTGCAGATTGGTCACTCGCTGCTCCTGCAGGAGCTTGGCTGAGTTCAGGGCAATGCGGCTTTTCAGCTCCTGGGGCTTGGCAGACACCTCGTGTTGATGGGCCATCATCTCCAAGGGCGCCTCTGTGGTGACAGTGGTGGGGGCTTCTGTGGTGCAGTACTCCACAACCCCATCCTCCAGACTGTGGTAGGTTGTCTCTGCAGGAACTGAGAATAAAGGACAGAAAGGGAGTCAGGAGTAGCTGCGATACAGGATTTTTATCTACAGGACTATTCAGTGAATAGCACAAAAATACGGCCTGTTCAGTGAGATAACATACAATGGCCAGACATGCACAAAATGACCTATTTAAGTCTACTCCACCCTCAGTCGAGCTTCCTTCTGGGCAGTACAATCCAAAGGAATAGGGAATGCCTTATCTGTCTAGACAATATAATTTCTCAACCTCCAGTTTAGAACAATTTTTCCAAGCAGCATGAACTGACTGACATAACAGCAAAGACAAGATTCAGAATGGCCCCTCTCGGTAGAAGAGCTGCTCTTTACAACACTGCACACTGGGAAATCAGCCCTGGAAATGTTTTTCCCTCTGCTTTTGTTCCCAGAGAGGGACTGAAGAATCTCCCAAGGTGCAAAGGATCCTTGACTCCTTTGTCCTTAAGGCTGAGTCCAGCTCTCAAAGCTGACTTTCAGTATGTGCCTGTCTTGCGGCCACTCCCCTGCAGCACAAGGGCAGACTGGGAGGAGCATTTCATTGCAGAGATGTGGGGATTTCTTTTTGTTGGGGCTTTCTTTGCCCAAAGAACTTGTGGGCACCTGGAAATGCTCAAGGCCAGGCTGGATGCAGCAACCTGGTCTAGTGGAAGGTGTCTCTGCCCATGGCAGGGGGCTGGAACTGGGTGCTCTTTAAGGTCCTTTCCAACCCAAACCATTCTGTGGTTCTTTCCCCACACAAGGCTCGGGGTCTGCTCGAAGAGGGGTTTCAGGGCCTCTGTGTGACCCTCCAGTCCAGCCCAGAGCGTTCCAGCGGGCGCAGCACTCACTCTGGGTCAGGGTGACCGTGGTGGCCGACGCGGTGATGGGGATCTCGCTCCCGTCACCCGCGCCGCAGTCCCCGCTCGGCAGGCTGATGATGGTGGCCTCTC
>NW_008246054.1:6211121-6211580 GCF_000691975.1 Corvus brachyrhynchos
GGGCGCCCCCGCCCCGCCGCTGGTCTCAGGGCACTGGGCCTGCGTGGGGCCGGTGAGGGGTTGGGCCTGCTCGTGGATTTTCCCCGCTCTAATCCCATTGGGTACTTCTCCTGTCCATCAACCCAGAGCGCGCACTGGTTTCCAACCTACCGGATGCGCACGACATTCGTCAATCTCAAACTGACTCCCGGCTCTCGCTCTGATTGGAGATGTTCGCTTTATCACCGCCTTCCCAAGGGGTTCAGCCAATTGCGGTTTGGTCCGTGCGCCTGCCCCCGGCCCCTGTGCACCGCGCCGAAACCCCGCGGCGCTTCCTTCCGATTGGTGGAGGCGAGGGCGTCCTCGGTGACATCACGACCCGTAAATTCGCGTGGGCGCAGCGGGGCGTGGCCCGGGGCATGTCGCCCGCTGTGATTGGCCAGCCGGGGGCGTCACGAGGCGGCGGGGGCGGGGGGGGGC
>NW_008246054.1:6211851-6222052 GCF_000691975.1 Corvus brachyrhynchos
GGGCTAAGCGGTCCCGCGTTCCGGGGGTGAGGGAGGCTTTGGCCGCTCCCCTCGTCCCGTATCCACTGCGGAGCCGTCTCCGTGCTCGTCTCGCGAGCAGGACGTGGACTCTGGAGACCTTCCAGATGTGTCTGGCCGGGGCAGCGGTGGCACCTGCGCATTCTAGCACCATTGCAGAACCTGCGTCCTTTTAGCGTCCTGATCCCCGAGCGAGAGCGGGGCTGTGTGATGCGACACGGCCGCTCCGCTCCCCAAGGGTCCTGGCCTCAAAGCCCCCCTGCCGGCTTGCACACTAGACCCGGAGGAATCGGCTTGCTTGCCACCTGTAGGCATGGACGGTATTAACTGCCCGTAATTAATAAGAATAAAACCGTAGTATTTCGGCAGGAAAAACCATAAAGGAAATCGCCTTTCTCCAGGACTTAGGACAACTTGCATTCTGACTTACACTGGTGAAAGGTCCTTTGGAAGCGATTCTGTAGTCAAGAGTATTGTGCAGGTTTCATTCTATCACCGTTTTCCTCATATGAGTCTGGCACCGTGTTGCTACTCATGTTTGCCCAGGATGGCTTATGCCAGACTCGTTTACTTTAAGGGTTTGGAAATACCTTAGAATGTAGGGAGGCTACTGTACTGTACAGTTTGCACATGGACTACATAAAACATGCAGCACTGGCTTTCTCTTTGAGTATTGGGAGCCTTTTGTGCTCACACCGCTGTGTGTGATGCTGTACACTGAGGGTTCCAAGGTTCAAAGTGATGCTGCTGTATTTAACTGTGATTAGTGTAATTTACATGTCTATGATGAATGGGCTTGTCCTCAGTGCTGTACAGTTTGTCCCTGCCTAGTCGCTTGTATTTTATGTGCGGGGCCATGAAAAAGCTGAGTATCATGTGAAGATAGGAGATAAACACATGGGCGCAGCCAGGGATGTGCCACCACAGAGTGCCTGAGTCCTGCAGGAAGGAAGAAGAGTTTAAGAATAACTTCTGACTCACTGAAAAGATATTTAATTCAAGTGACAGTTTGTATTCTCTCCCTGTTCTGGGAGTGGTGCCCCAGTTTGAGTGCTTTACTTGCACAGTCCTTTCCAGGGTTTCTAGTTCCTTTCTAACTTTGAATCTCCAGCATCTTAACTTCTAACATTTCTTTTTGGTCAGCATCTTCCTTGCTGGTGTAAAATACAAGAATTCCTTGTCAGTGTGATCTTGTGAGTAGTTTGGTTGTGCTGTTTCTCAGAAATAACATGAGTGCCATGGGGGTTTTCTGCTGGGTGTGTTTGGGTACCTAAAACTGATTGTACCACAAGTCACCTGTGCATGCCTGTGACACTGACCTGCTGCCACTTGTGGGGCCCAATCCTTGACCTCTGGCAAAAGACCCTCATAACCCAGAATGTTCTGTGCTTATGCCTGCATGCCTGCCTCGGTTTGCATTCCCTTCTCTTTCTGTGCATGTAATTCAATCCAGCCTAACAGTCTCCAGCCCAGGAAGAAGCACCTTAAAACAAACTGCGTTTTTACTTCCCAGCACAGAGTTTCTTTGCTTGGCGCGCTGCGGGAGCGGCACAGAGGAACCGTTCTGCGGGAACTGGAACTCGCTGCCGGAGGGAAGTGCTGGCTGGATGCTGCTTAACAATCCTGTCTTTCTGCTGAAGCCCTTGTCTGTCAGTATTGTTCCTCAGCCCTTTGCTTCCTCTGCCTCCTCTTCCACATCAATAGTGTGAGGGGGGTGAAACCCTGGCACGGGTTGCCCAGAGAAGCTGTGGCTGCCCCATCCCTGGAAGGCCAGGCTGGAAGGGGCACTGAGCAACCTGATTTAGTGGAAGGGTCTAGTGAGGGTTGCCCCTGCCTATGGCAGGGGGTTGGAACTGGGTGCTCTTTAAGGTCCTTTCCAACCCAAACCATTCTGGAGTTTGCAAAGCATTGTTAGTATGGTAGAGCATCCCCTTCAGCCGGATAAAAACCATTGAGAGTGAGGATGCAGAGTTCAAAACTCTCAAGTTCCAGTTAAAAATGTGGGAACAGCCCTCAGCTGGCTAGCAAACTTCCATGTTGTGCAGTTTTTAGGGAAATCAAATAAACTTCCTGTTTCCCAGGCAGTTCTATTAATAAGTCAGTCTTTTTTCTGCTCCCTCCTTAGCTAAT
Source organism: Corvus brachyrhynchos (assembly GCF_000691975.1). Classification (NCBI taxonomy): domain Eukaryota; kingdom Metazoa; phylum Chordata; class Aves; order Passeriformes; family Corvidae; genus Corvus; species Corvus brachyrhynchos. The sequence continues at coordinate 6,214,000 of NW_008246054.1, forward strand.
TATGGCACCTCAATGCTTAACTAATGTGAGGTCACGCTCGCGAAAAGTGCTTAAGTGTCAAGATGAAAAACCTTTCTGATTTATTGGGCATGGTGTTTGGAGACCAATTTAGGTATAAATCACATGGATTGCTTGTGATTAGTAAGTTACTTGGTGCCTCTGGTGCACTTTATTTTTCCTTCCATGCAGCAGTACATTTGATATGGGAGTTGCCTTCCAGCGTTTGGGAGCAGATGGAGCATTGGGCTCGTAAAGTGAGGTTATCGCCAATCTTAGCTGCGTCAGTAGGCTAAAAGTCCTTGTGGTAACAATAACTTTTGGGCTGAACTTGAAAAGAAAATGAGCAATATTTTGGCTCCTTCAATGCTTGAGAGTTCTTGCTGAGATAAAATCCTTTGTGGCATTCTTGGAAAATTGCTGCCCTCTCTTTTAGACGTCGCCTTCTGTGGTGGGGGAGAGAAGGCTTGTACTCAGATGTCCCTTGAGGTGGAATTTGTTTATGTAAATGATGCTTGCTTTTTTTTTTTTAACCCATACTGTAATCTTTAAACCAACTGACAAATACAGGGTGCCAAACCAGTGAGCCTTGTAACGAAATGCTTGTTTGCACTGGTCAGCATGAAGCAATCCACATACTTCACTCTGTTTAGGCAGTAAAGTGATAACCATATGAAGAATTTTTAAAATGCCTTTTTTTTTTCTACTGTGTGAAGGGATAGTCTTTTACTGCTAAATTTCATCTACCTCTGGAATGGTCAATGTCCTGTTACTGTTGCTTTCTGACTTTATATAGACCTATGGAACTGGAAATATGCACTTAATGGAAATACGGTGAATCAGAACTGTTTCCTACTTTGTATCTGGAGATGTCCTATTGCTGAAAGAATGTGTGATGGTAATATTTGTGTGTTTGCTAATACAACTGTTTTCCTACTGATCCTGATTAACTGCAGGGCTGGAGTGCCATTCCAAAACCTCATCTCTGCTGCTGAAGTTCCAGACAGTCTGAACTGGTGGGATTAATCCCAGCTGCCTAGAGACAGACTGAAGTGGTGAACTTTGTCTGCAGCTGCCTCTTCTGTAGTGGTGCTGAGCATCTTCTGCTGGACTAGTTCACTTTAAGAAACAGAGAAAACATAACCTTTTTCTCTTTTCAGTCCCAAATGTCCTCTTTGCCTCTGCTCTAACAATGATGTCCTCATTGGCCTTGTGATACTTTGCCTTCCTAAGTTCATATATGTGACTGTGATTGCGCCCTTGGTTTCAGCTTCCCCATGGGAAACTACATCAGCTCCCAGGCTGCTGAAGTCTGCTTTCATCACTTCTTCCTTAGCCTCGTATCTCCTCTTTGATCTCCAGGTCCTGGCTGTCCAAACTTGCCCACAAGGTCTGTTTTGCACTTTTCCCATGTACTGAAGAAGCAAAGCTGTGCTGCTGCAGCTGGACTCTGCAGTGTTCTGTTTGCTTCAGGCCTTTCCTCCGAACAACTTTGCATTTTAAGTGTGTCCCTGGACTCTTCCAGCTGTGTCCATGCCATTCTGGGATAATAGATCAGTTAGCCCTTTTGCTAGTGACTCTGTGGATGGATTGAGAAACTCTTTCTACTGTAGCAGTTGCAATCGTAAAAAAATTTAATCTTGTTTCTGATCAGTACTTCATCTTCTGTCATGATGTCATCTAATTCTTCTTTCCAGGCTCTATTTCTGTAACTGTTTTATTCTTCAGCACTTTTGATACTCTGTTTTATACTATGTGCAATGTACTGCAATTCTTAGCAATTGTAAGGGGCAGAGGAAGCAGGGACTTCTTCCAGTATGATGCTTTCACCTGTTTTCCATTCACAGCCATCTGGAATTGGAGGACCCAAGTTTTTATTGTGTTACAAAAGTCAGTTTATGATAAAAAGAGCAAAATTCTAACACTGTTGTGTAATTTGGACTGGAATATCGCTCCAGCTCTCATTTAGATCTCTCAATATATCTCCAAACCTATATACATTTATGCATTATCACATTTTCATGGTTTATGTGTCTTGAATCCTGCTGGGGCACTTGTGGAGCTTTTAGCTGGGCCTTTGTAATTCACCCTGAAGGGTTGAGCAACACGAGGTTGTATCAGACAAATACTGTTACAGTTTGATATTACAGTTGATAGCCTTCCTTCTGCTGCCAACAACTTCTCATCCACCCATCTCCTTACTAATCCCAAAGGATAACCCTTTGTGGATATCCCAAACCAGTTGTAATACAAGGTGAAACCATTTTCAAGAACATGTTAATAAAATTCACACATTCATGAATAATGTTTATTAAAATAATAAACAAAATAGATCATATTTGCTGGGTCTGTAGGGAGTGGAAGCCTGTTTTTGCTCTTTGTAAATTATGAAATGTGTGGTTTGATGGAGGCCCTGTTCTCATGCACTTGAGCAAGAGCAGAACTGTTGGTCAGTGATTTAATTGTAGATAAAACTTTCAATCTGTGATGAGTGGTTAGTTGGTATGAATTTGGGGTTTGTTGCCTTCTCTGAGTTAGGCTGAAGGCGCAAATGAACTCTTTGTAATTAAATAAACTCTTTGTGAGTTCTTGACAGCTGCAGAAAAGACTTTGAGAAGACAGGCCTTGGCTTTGGCACAAAGGAGACTTCTGGGTGCAGTGTTGGTTATTAATAGCCTTGGCCAGCAGCCCCTACAGTGAGAGCTTTGGGATGGGGAATGTCAGGGAGACGGGCTGGCACCCCAGCCCCCCGAGGCTGTCACTCTGCCAGAACCCAGAGGTCTTGCAGGGAGGGGCAACAGGGAGAAGAGGGGTGCTGGGGGACCAGGGAATCTCAGACTATCTTGGTGAAAGTCTTTACCCAAACTTGGTCTCTGGTCAGCCCTGCCTTAGTGTGATTAATGTGTGAAATGGGCAGTATGTGTCCACTCGATGTTCAGAGGGGAGGCTGGGAAGCAGGTTTTAAATGCAAATATGCACAGGAGAAACTTGCTCCTGCATGTTTCCTGTGCATATAAACAAACAATTGCAGATTAGACAAGTGTTGCTTTATGTTCATGTACATATAGGACCAGGTATACAACTCTTGAGGGATGTTTGCTCTTCCAGGATTGTTTTTTGTCCTATCTTGCAGAAAATTGGAGAAGCCTGGTGATTCTCTGGTTTATTTAGCAGAGACCTTTGTCCTATTTGCACGGTGCTAACCACCAAGGGCTGCTGGCTGACCTTTGAGAGATGTAGGTGCAACTGTGACTAGAGCATATAAATTTTAAATGTCAGCATTGTGTAAGAGTCTCTCTTCTAGAAAGGCATCCTGAATATCACTGATGTGGCCTCACAGTATTACTTCCTGCAGGATGGGGTTTTTTCTGAACTTAATGGCTGTAGGAACCCCTCAGCCTGAGAGGAATGAAACAACAAAACTCATCCAAAGCAGCTGGTTGTGCCTGTGTAGAATACGCAGCAGTGCTTTGGTCTTTCAGTGTGTTCTGTGGGGCATTTTTTAGTGACCAGGCTCAATGCCTGTAGTGGACATATCTTCTTGTCCGCATCTGCACTGGCTTATTAGAATCATTAATATTGGAAAAGACCTGCAAGACAGAGTCCAAACTTTTACCCAACACCACCCTATTAACTAAACCATAGCACTAAGTGTCACATCGAGTTGTTTCGAGAACACCTCCAGGGATGGTGACCTCCCTGGACAGCGTGGGCCAGTGCCTTACAAACCTTTCCGTGGAAAAAATGCTTCCTGATGTCCAACCTGAACCTCCCCTGGCATGTCTTAAGGCCATTTCCTCTTGTCCAGTTGCTGGTTGCCTCAGAGAAGAGGTCAACTTCCAGGTGGCTAAAACCTCCTTTCAGGGACTTGTCAGATTACTGAGATAACGGCAGGTAAAAAACTCCAGACTTCAGCATACTTACTGTTTCTTTTAATTTTTATTTTTAATCCAGCTGAATATTGAGCAGAACCCTTAAATGGCTGGTGAGCATTAACAAAATGACATCAAAGCCATAATAAGGACTTGGTCTCTTGTTTAAAAGCCCTACAAAATGGTGGTGCTGCAGCCCTGGGCTCTTGGTTGCACATAGTATAACATTATACGGTGTTGGGAGGAGGAGAAGGGGGAGGGAGCTTTTTCCTACAGCCCTACTTGTAGCAAATGGGAGTCTTTGTTCTTGTTCATGTCCTATTGCTATATTTGTCCCTGTGAATGTGGGACATGAGCACAGTTTAATGATGGCTCAGTCTTTGTCTCGGGTGGAGAAGCATAGCTGTGATAACTCATGTCCATTTGGGAAGGCAACGGAGATATCTTGAGTTTTTCCAGCTCACATGTCATGAGCTTCAGGGGAGCTTCTGGCAGCTAAAGTGGTTTGCAGTGGAGAATTCTGCTTTTAAAGAAATTGTTGAAATGTTTAGATCATGAGTTCCTTGGAAAGGCAAAACTGCTTGGTATGCGAACCTACATTGTTTAGCCTGAGGAGAACCGTGTGGGGGCAGGTCTGGGCCCGGGCTGCGGCAGGGCCATCCTTTCTCACTACCTATTTTCCTGCTTAACTATCCGGTGCAGCAAGAAGTTGATTTTCTAATTTCTGAGTACTAAGGATGCCCTGTCTCTTGGTTAATCCCTGCTCTTCATATAATATGATATGACCTTGGTGGAACTCTCTGTCCTGGGCAGTGGCTCTGTGCTCCCCCTCCCTGGCCAGCTCTCTCTGTATTTTTCTATTTGGCACTGGCTGTGGATGCCTGAATATATCAGCTTGGGTAGCTAATTGCTTCTGCCCGGGTTCCTGTAACAAGGAGACCTGGGTTTCTTTGTAGTGTTCCCTGAGCTATGCTGTGTCACCTTAATATATGAATGTACTTGAATGTCACCAGACAGTTTAATTATTTAAGCAGCAGTGGCCAAGACGTTTAGATTTTATGTCATGGTTTGAGAAGCACCGTGCAGGGTAAACCTCAACTTTCTAAAAGGTGTGAAGTAGTGACATACTTAGTTTTCTTCTTTCAGAAATTACATGTGAAAAGATAAGAGGTAATTGGTGGAGTCATGGTGGCCCATCCCAGCTGGGGGCTGGGTGCTATCTCTGGGTGGCACACAGTGTAGGCAGCAGGGCTCCCTGGGATGCTTCCAGGAGGCTCCCAAAGGAGATGAGTCACTGCTCATTCCTGCAGGGTCACCTAAGGAACCAGAGACTGCCAGCAACTCTCCTTGTGCTGGAGGAAGAAAGGGTCATTGCTCCCAGCACAGCTCACTCCCCTCTGGCCCCTTTTCTTTTTGCCCTCCCTCTCACATTTTTTACATGTTAGCCAGTCATCAGTGATGAGGCCCACATATTTGCAGGAAAACGCTGTGCATTTACCCAAAAGTCTTCTAGAAACCATCTTAAAGCAAAAGTGAATTTCTGCCAGGTATACCAGCCTGGAAAAGGCAAGTGTCTGTCTGAAAACTGATGTGGCTGAAAAGGATACAATATACCTTAGTTCTATGGCTTACACAGAACCTCCCTCTGCCAGCTTGCAGTACTGAGGAAAATACTTTAATTGAGCAAAACATGTCAGTCTCGTGGCTTTTTTCTCTCTCTCTTTTGTCTCCATTTGGATAGATTATTGTCTCTTTATTGTCAGCTTCTCCTCAGGCTGTCTAATGACTGTCCATTTTGGTGTGCAGGGCTCTGAGGCCAGCTGCCACAGGCGCCTTCTGTCCCCAAGTGACTGGTGTGCTGGCTGAAAGCCAGAATTCAGATCACCCCTCCTGCTTTTTCTGCCTTAAATCCCAGGTCTGGATCATGCAAATGGCTGGAATTGGAGGAATGGCTGTCTTCTAATGAAGCTGAGGTTGGGAAAGCTGCTTCACTGTGGCCTAGGTGTTCAGTGAATTCTTGCTCCTCGTGTTCCTTTGTGTCAACTTTCACGCTGGACTCACAGTATTTATTACATCTATTTTATGTGTGAATGATTGGCTTTATGGTTTGTTTTGGTAGGGTAATACTTCCCTACAAATTCCCTGTAGGAGTGCAGTTGTCTTGCTTCTAGCTATAATCATCTTGCTGTTACTAGGTTTATTATTCTGAGCTAATAAAATTCCCCACTTGGTAAAATAAAATGCTTTTTTTTTTTCTTAAATATGATTAGAAAATTCCATCTGTTCTCAAGGAGTTGTGTGAAATTAGTGTGGTGGCAGAATTCATCTGAGGTTTCCTTTACTGAGGACAGAGGCCAAGGAAGCATTGCATGTAGTTTCTTGCACAAATTATTATTTTCTTATGAAATCTCTGCGTGAACAGAGGAAGATGGGGGTCCCTGATGTGCACACACCTCTAATGTTAATACTAATGCAGGGGAACAATTCCAACAGTGTCAGGTAACATCTGCTCTTAAATGGGGCCTTGTGAGTATTAAGTGACCACAGAGGACAAATCTCAAGTTCTAATTTGGGTGCTTTGCCTTCTGTATCATGACTTGTAGCTGGGTGAGTGGCAGGGCAGCCTGCCTGTTGCTGCAGGCAGCTCAGATGCCCTTTCCACACTTTTTTGGACCCCATCCATGGGTAGCCTCAACTGGTTACCCCAGCAAAAAGCTCTGCAGATTTCTGGCTGGGTTAATGAGGTTGTCAGAGGAGCATGGGAGCAAGGTAAGTGCAGGGCTTAAGTGGATGTGTGAGATGACTTGTAGTGGCAGTAAGCTTCAGATTAGTTCACAGCTGCTTGTGAAACCACAGCCTTAGGCTAATAGAAACTGATTTTGAAGAACCATGCCCAGTTCAGAAAATCTGCTTTGTTCCTCTGACTTGAGATCATTAAAAATTTCCAAATGTCATCTTAAAGGATCTGATTTATTACGTGTTAGAAAATAGTTTAACTTTTGTGCTTGTAGCTGTGATGACTAGCAGCAGCTCAAGGTAATGGAGGCATGACAAGAATTCCTCAGTCTTTTCTGCCTGTGCCTGAGCTGCTGACTGCATCCCAACTAGAACCAGACTGTGCCATTCTTTGGAGAGAGACACGGCTTTCCCACACCCTCACCCCAGTGTTTCTGTCCCATAATTCTGTAAATTTGTTCTGTGTGGTTATTTTTTGGTATGTGTCAAATTTTAAGATAAAAAACTTTGTTGCATACTGTGCATCGACCTTGTGATTAAAAAGCATTTTTTTCTTCTTAAGTAATTCTGGTGTATTTGCAGAAGAATTTTTTTAATGTGATGCCTTCTATGTACTTGTCTCTCACGTTTTCCATTACTTAGATTTGTTACAGGAATTCAATGATAGCAAGTTCCCGAAAGTGATGTTCATCTCAAAATTTATGTGCAGCTTAGCTCTCAGACTTTTTAGATTTTGGATTGTATTTTCACATCTGACATCTGTATACTAGAAGTTTCCTGCAGTCTGTCACTCTCAAAAGCTGAAAACTGAGGTCCTTTGCTTGCTCTTGCTGTTCTGTGTTGGGTAGGGAGCCCCTGGTGATGGAACCTGTGGGGTCTCTACTCATTTCTCCTGCCTCTTAAAACCCCCGAAGTTATGGAAGAGTCACAATATTTTGGAAGTGAGGCATGCAGTGCCCTCTGTGGACACAAAGAATTTGGGAATATGAAGTAAGTTGAACTGTAAAATGGAACATGCTGCTGGGTTCCTCCAGGGTGGGTTCTGGTGGGAGGCTGATACAGCCTCACCAGTCAATGAACAGCTGCTGCTGTGGCAGCAGAGGAAAGTGTGCTATTTCTTGTAGAAGTCCAAGCAATATCATCTGTCCCTGTGCATATATATTACTATCTCCTTGCAGTCCTGCTCTGGCTGGTCCTACCTTTGACTAGGTGGCTCAAGGCTCCTCCAGCAGAGCTCGGCCAGCCGACCAACCAGCGATGGTTTAAGCACAGCTCTCGCATTGATGAATGGCCGTAAACGCTGTGCTGGGAGCCAAAGGCAGCAGCACAATGCAGCACCAAAGAGCTATTGTAGGCACGGATGAGACTATAATAGAGCGGGGAGAGAGAGTGCACTTAGAGGTTAATGCGGCCATGGCTGGGCAAAGCCAGCTTCTCTCTGAAGAACC
>NW_008246054.1:6222239-6250348 GCF_000691975.1 Corvus brachyrhynchos
GCTGCTCGCCTGGGCTGCCGTTGGGATGAGCCGGGACGCGCGGCTCAGTTGGCAGCTCTGAGAAGCTCTTCTCGGAGAGGCTCATCTTTAGCTTTCCTCCTAAGCGCAGCGTCTCGGCTTCTCTGTCCAAGCAAGTCTCCAAAGCGCAGCGTCTCGGCTTCTCCGTGCCAGGGGGCTTGTGCTTTGTCTGTTGCCATCAGATTTCTGAGGCTCTGGTACAATGAGCTGCTTGTCAGGCCAGGCACGACTGCACTAGCAGCAATTTCTAAAGGCAGGAAGCGTCCGCAGGAGCGGTCTGTAAAGAATCTGAGCCTGTGGAGTCGCTGGGTTGAACCTCCCGCTGGCTGCCGTGCCGATTCCCGTCTTGGGGGTGCTTGGTAGTGCAGTCACATCATCCTTGGCAGCGGGCAGCTCCTGAGCGCGCAGGGTTTCCCTGCCCGGGATGCTCGCTGGAGCAGCAATGCTGCAGACCTTGTGGCATTTTCTGTCTAGCTTCCTTCCCAGGGCCATATGCCAAGGTCCTGCAGATGAAAAAGAGGATGAGGCCAGAAACACCACCCCACTTCCAGGCCCCGGGGAGAAAGGGCCAAAGGTGTTGGGGAAGACACAGGACAGAGGGACTGATCCCACTGAAAGGAGACCAACTATCCTACTGGTGGTTGGACCCGCAGAGCATTTTCCAAAGGTAATGGGATATCCAGGGGCCTGAGGAGGGGTTGGTGCACATGACAGTGGAGTGTGTGGTCTGCTGGGAGAAGGGGTATTGCAGGTGGAGTGTGTGAGTAGCTGTGTGTGTGAATTTGGGGAGGGGGGAGAGGAATAGGAAAAAGGAGCAGAGTCCAACGCGTGTGCTTGCTAGAAAGGAAGGGGGCGGGGGGGGGCAGGGGAGTGACTGAAGAGAGGAGGTGATCTAACCTTCCAAACATGATGTTCAAAGTGTGGGAGAAAAGTGCTGTTTAGGGGCATGGGGGAATATGGGGGCCTCCAGGGTTCCTGGGCAACTTGTAAGAAGCATGACTGAGAGGGCAGGGAATGATAATACAGGTTAGTGGCGAGTCCCACCCTTACACTGGAGACCAGCAAAGAATCAACTGCATCCTAAAATGTTCTGGAGTCATTCTCTGGTAATTTTGCAAGCCTTTGGTAAAACTTGCATGTTTTGAGCAAATGAGGCTCAAAAGGCAGAGCCCGGAAGAGAGTAAAGCCTGTCCCTGGGGAGCGGGTCGCATAAGGGAGAGGCTAAAATCTGCGTGAGGATGGAAAGTTCCCAGGGGGTGGGAGAGTGGGGAGGTAGTGGGGGTGCGCAGTTGGCAGAGAATAAATGGTGAGGCTTTGTCTGGGGGGAGGCGAACAAAAGCTGATTAGTTTAGTGCCGGAGATCCCAGCACAGTGCTGGCCAACTGCAGTTCTGACTTATTTAATGGAGGAAGTGCTGTCTGTCTCCCCTGAGGAGGGTGCAGTCAGCTCTGACTACATGTGGTTTAAAACCAAGGGTGTGACCTGGGATTAGGGGAGAAAGAAGTTGGGCATAAGGTCTGTGAAGGGTGGGAGGTGAGGATAATACTGAAGGGCTGCAGCAGAGATAGGGGTTTGTGACTTTCAGCATCCAGTTTATTTGACAGGGAATTTGGCACGGTTGTTGCTATGAGCTTTCTCTTTAAAATGAGGGATGAACAGGTTTAGATTGTAGAGGGGATTAATATCTGTTCTGCTGCTGTTTTGAATGGAAACAGACAGGGCGGCATTTCGCATTCCGGGGAGCAGAAGCCACTCCCTGCTTGAATCAGACTGAAAAATCTGCAGGGACTTTTGCCTTCATATGTATCCTTAGCAGTTAGCACTCTGCATCCCCTTCCAAAAGATGAACATGCGCATTTTGAGGAGGACTTTGGTGCACAGAGGTTGAAGAAGGACAGAGGCTCAGAACTGAAGGAAGTGGTGATGAAAACCTTAGAATTACAGGGCTGAAAATCTCTGGTGTCTTCCAGAGAACAATGGTCTCTCAGTCAGGGAGAGTCCATCTGTTCACACCTGGAAATAAAGCTTTCTCTGAAAGCCGATACCAGTCTCCTCTTTCCTGTGTGACCCTGGGAAGTTCTGCTGCATAGGAACCCTAGGATTGGCTAATAGAGAAATACCTAGAGGATAAGGATGTGGTAAAATGGAGTTATTGCATCTTAGGAATTAACTGCCCATCTACCAGGAGGTTGTGACTTTGTAATTTTAGTTTGCCCTGATTGTAAAGTAAAACGCAGAGTAAAGCTCTTCTGTTGAGGATTATGCAGATAGGTTTCACCTTGCAATTCGGGCTGGCTAATGCTTCATCCAGCCCATGGCTCAGCTGATGGACAATAACTTCTTAAGATGCTTGACTTGTTTGTGCTTGATCAGATATCAGTGTTCCAATTACCTGTCTGAAGGAGAAGTGTTGGGAAAAGTCTCGTACAGCCTTAGGGATAGATAATAAACCACTGTGAGCAAACAGTGTTATTTGGTGTTTATAGAAAATGTGGGGGCTTTTGTTCTCTGCCACTGGCTGGCTGTGACCTTGGGAGCAGTCTCTGGACTGGCAGACCACTTTGTTTTGTAAAAACACCTGTTACTACTTCTCTTATAAAAACACACAAAATATGACACCTGATACTGGAGTTTCTGTAAGGAATTGATGTGTATCAATAAACTTGACTGGAGGGGCTTCCTGGCCTTGGCTCTTCAGTCTTCACTTGTTGTTGGTATGTTCCTCCTCAGATGTTTGCCTGTTTGAAGCTGTTCCAACATGAGGCTGTTTTTGCAAATACGGGATAAAATCCTGATTGCAAATGTGTTATGTTGGCCCTGGATCTGTGTACACAGGAGACAGGCATGATCTGCTCCTGACGTCACCATCTGGACTTGTAACTTTGGATCTGTGTGTTGTCAATGGAACAGGTCATCTTTCCTGGTTACCTTTATGTCAAATACCACATAGTGCTGTCTGCTGTGCCTGGTCTCCATCCTTCCCCTGGCAAAGCCTTTGCTGGTTGCAGCTCTTTCCTCTGCTGGGGTCTCTTAAATCATTAACTCCCCTCCTTCATACACCGTACGCTCTCTGTGCTTTGTGAGGACTTTCTGTACTGTCCAATTAATTATAAGCTAGTTTCCAGAAATTAAAAAAGACCAAGTCAGCGGAACCCAGCGAAACCTTCTAGCAATAGGGTTGGAGCCCAGAAAGCTGTTTTGCCTCTGAAGGAGGATGTTACGTGACTGTGACGCTTGCTGGCACTTGATATTTTTAGAGCCTTTTTTTTAGCAAAGAAAATTCAAAATTAAACAGCATACTTTCCTGCTCCTTGTATGGCTGCATCTTTCCATCCCTTGGGAGGTATGTTCTGGAGCTGATGTAGTAAACCAGTTATGAAGCAGATGCCTAGAAGAATACAAATGGCTTGGAAAGGTTAGCGTTGGACTGGCAGGGTATGGAAATTGGTAACTCGTGCAGCATTTAAAAAGTACCAAATCCTATAAATAAAATGAAAATCAGTTTGCTAAAGGGATAAAGAGCTGGGTTTGTCTTACTTCACGGCTCACTTTTCTTGTCATCAAGGAAACTACAGAGGGTATTAGCCAGGCTGGCTCCACATGGCTCAAAAATGTGTCGTTACAATGGCAGAATTGGTGGATGGAAATATCAAGGAGGAGCGACTTCATTTGGAGCTCTGTGCCCTGTCCTTGGTTTGATCAGGAATAGACGGTGTTAATGAGGGATGTACTGTCTGTAGCTGGCCCCTGAAGCCCTGGGCTGAGTGTGCTGCTGCCCGCAGGGGCTGGGGCAGTGGGACTGGCTCTGTGTGTGCTGACATGTGGGCAGTGACCCTACACCAGTGTCGCAGCAGCACTGATCCCTGCAGCTTTGGAGAGCTGCCTGGCTCTTGAGCATTTCCAGCTTTACCAGGAATTTTTTAGCTGAAATATAAAAACTTCTTAATACTTGTTTAAGTTCCCTTTGTCATTATAACCTGAATTACTGGTATAAACTTCATTTGTAATCTGTCTCTCCTTCTTAGCTCACTGTCCTGTAATTAATACCCTGCTTAAAATCAGCTTTAACCTCATTAGCTTTCTCCTTTCCTCTGACGTAGGTAGTAGGGCCTTTTTTCCTAAAATGTGCCGATTTTGCCTTTTGTCTCTAGCTGCCAACTCCAAACAGAGTTTCTTAGGAAAATCTGCATCATGTTGGCATAGCAACTGAGCTGCCAAGCAGCTATAATAGTGATGCTTGGCAACTCGTGGGAAGGACTACGCAGGATCTTAAGGCTTTGTGAAGCAAATCTGAGCTAGATTTGTCCACTTACTACCTGTTGCTGGGGGTACCTGCTCTGCTCTGCTCGGTGAGGGCATTTGGTGTGTTCTGGTTTGGCCAAATTTAGAAATACATCCTCTCAGAGAAGGCACAACCACCCCTCCCCCACCAGGTTCGGGGAAAAAAAAAATTTCCTCGAAGGACAGTGACAGAGATAAAAGGATAATAATGCTAAATGATAAAACCTCTTGCTCTGCTGAGAGAAACCTGGGGGAAAATTCAGAGTCCTTCCGTAGATCTCTCTCCCCCTCCTTGGAGCTGGGATGGGGTGGTGGGCCCACCTCCAGGGCCAAGGCCTCGGTGGAAAATCCTCCCAATGTATTCTGATGTTGAAACAGTCCAGCAGAGAAGAAGGGGAAAAAAAACGAAGTCCCAGGAAGACAAAAGTTCAACTCTCTGGAGGAAAAGGAGCAGAGAAAAAACTGCTGAAAGCTGGCTGGAAAGAAAAGCAAGCCGTGTCTTCCCCTCCCCCCCCCCTCTCCTGCCACAGCTGAAAAAAGTGTCTCTATCTCTGTGTGACCTTGGAACATGAAAACAAACTGCTTTGAAAAAGTTTTGCTCAGTTTTTCCTCCCCCCTCTCAGGCTCAGTTTAAAGGCATAGAAAGGCAAAAAAATTAATTTCTGGGCATGGGGCAGCGATAGGGGATACACATCACAAAGTCACCCCAAGACAGGCATTGGACAATGGGGTGTGTGTATCATGAGGGTGCTGCTTGCAGTGAGACTGGACTTGGTGGGAAGGCTGGGGTGTGCTGTGGGTATGCATGCAGTGAGCTGCTGCAGCTGATCTTTAAGAGGATCTGGAGTCCCTGAGAAGATCCTGTTTTCATGCAGAGAGACGTCAGAAGGGAGTAGATTAAGCCTGGTTAGGTAACGTGGCAGTGGTGCCATGGTAGGTGAGGTGCCTCAGCGAGGGCAGAGGAGACCATTGTAGGTCACGACTCCCAAGGGTACTGAGTTGCTGTGAGTCATGATCCATTAAGCTTTTTTTTTTTTTTTTTTTAAATCCTTGAAATTAAGCCACTGATTAAATATTCCCAGTTTGTGTGATTGACATGCAGCTCCATGAACAGCTCATTACAGACCTTGGCTTTGTTTGAGGAACAAAATACCACAGTAAAGATGTTTGGGTCCCCTGTGCATGAGGGCCTGAGGGGAGTGCTGGTTGGACTTTGCTCTGCCAGGCAGGCTGTTCAAACACAGCAAACACTAGAAAATGTTGCTGTGTCTGCAGCAGTGGGGAAGGCTGTTATCTGGTCTGGCTTGAACCAGTTCAGCAAACACACTGTGTTACTTCTAGTGCAGACAGGATTACAGCGTTTGGGTTACTGGCAATGGCTTCTTGCATCTTCCTTGTGTGATAGCTTCTCTCTGATAAATACCAAGACTATAACTTCATTGAAAATTCATGGTAGCAGTCAGTGATTCTGTCCTGAACAGCATTGTTGCCTGCTGCACATTGGTACTCTCTCTGGAGAGCTAGGTGTTACTCCATACCTCAAACTCTCCACTAAATGCTCAGAAACCTGTAATTATACCTGCATTAAATGGTGCTTGTGCCACCCTCCCTCCAGCCTGGCTTGCTCCTAATGAGAGCTCAGGAACTTGCTTACAAAGTGGTTAAACTGTCAAGGGTAGAAACTGGAAAATGTTGTTCTACCCGGGACACTTCTCATAGCACATATCTGACTGCAACGTTTAATTGGAGTCAGAAGAGGATGAAAAATATTAAGCTGGTGTAACTGCTGTGTGGATGCTTAGCTAGGAGGCTTAGAAGCAGCTGAGGCTGTTTTGAAGCCTGCCCTTGATTTGGGCGATTTTCTCTGTATTTGGCTCAATGACAAACCTCCACAGGCTTTATTGCTGCTGTGTTAGTAACTCTGGAGTGCTACAGCGGGGAGAGATCTTTGTGTGCAGGGGTTGTCTCCTCTTAGCTGGCACAAGTGGTTTTGGGAGAACTTGCAACCAAAGCCAGTCAACTCTGGCATAACAAAGTAACCTTGTAAAAGTGGAAAACTTTTGCTTAAACTAGCTATCCTAAACATGCATTAAAGCAATAAGTGGCTGGCATCCTGTTCTTACTGCGCTTTAAAAAATTAATTTTTGGGAAGACAATGATAATCCTCCTGTGTTGCATGGGAGGGTTGTGATCAAGACTGGTCCCCACTGTGCTACCTGTGTAAATCCCCAAAGAGGTGAGAACAGCGTAAGAAAGGACTGATCACATGTAAAGAACAGCGAGTGTCCTGGCCCTTGGCCAAAGCCTCTTGGGTTAAGAGAGGCACCCGGTAAGGGTTAACTGGCAGCGATTGTGATTAAGGTACCTGGGTTTAATGGGAGCCAGGTGTTGAGCAATGGGAGGCAGCTCACGTGTCTCCTTCGTATCAGCTGGGTGGGACTGTACAGCCCCGGTTTCCCTTTTAAGTAGAAGGGCAGGGCTTGTGCAGCCAATCCCACTGGAGCCAGGCTCACTCATAGGCATGTGTCATGAGACTTGCTGGTATTTCCTTTCCACTAGGTACTGAAATTAGCTCAGGGGAATCACTCAGTTTTACTTCCCTTCCTTGCTGTTCGGACTGAGCAGGGCAGCTGAGTCTCGGGCTCAGAAAGATGCTCTGCCTCTGTCTGTACGTGCCGGTGTTTGGGGAGAGGCAGACAGAGTTTGAGTACTTTGAGTCGAAGGGGCTCCCAGCTGAACTCAAATCCATCTTCCGACTCAGCCTCTTCATTCCTTCCCAGGAATTCTCCACCTACCGCCAGTGGAAGCAGGTATGGCCCTGAGGGACGAATGGAAGGGAAGGAGTGAGCGATGGAGGGGTGGGTGGTCTCTAATACCTTGAGTGGCTCGCTTGAGAGGGGGAGAAGTTCATGATGGCTCTGTTGTAATAACTGACTAAAGCATGGAAACACTTCTCATGTCCCTTGGCAGGGATTGCTGAAGCAGCGTGAACTCTTTTCTTTTTGATTCTTTTGTTTTGAATTGGGTGAGATCCTGGTGTCTATCAGACTGTTTAAACCAGTTGATGTGAGTTAAATAGAAAAAAGGGGTTTTCCAAACGATGGAGTCTTCTGCTTCTACTTGTCTGTTCAGATACAGCGTTTCACATCCTCTTCCTCCTTCTTACATCCTTCCACCTGCCTCCTTCTAACAGCAGGACTGTAATGTAGAGTCAGCTGAAGCTGGTGAAGGTGAGCAGGTTTGTGCTGTGAGTGGGAGAGCAACTCTGAGTGACTCAGCCAGAGGTGGGTGGGCTGAGCTGGGGAAGGTTGTGCAAGAACGTTTTGCTTTGCTGTGGAAGGGAGATGCACTAAATCCATGGAGTGCTCCATCCTAATGTGTCTAGCTCTTGCTTTCAGCTTGCTGCTACTTTTTTTTTTCATGACCAGGCTGTCAAGGGCCCAGAGAGCTGATTATTGATCAGCCAAGCTGGGGAGGCTTTTTACACCTCTGTGCAGAGACATGGAGAGCAGGCTGGAAGGTGTGTGGGTTCCCACAGTGTGCTCCAGGGGCTGTGACTGCAGGTGACCACTTCTGCAGCTGAAATAGCTTTAATGACCAGATTTCACGGTTGCTGTTGAGAGTGAAGAGGTGCAGACAGATATTTGTTCGCACCTCCAGAGAAGATGCTCGGAGCTTGGCTTTCTCACCCCTCACACATATGCTGTGGGTTACTGTCAGGCAGGCAGCAGTTTTGTGCTGTGATTGTGGGAGAGGAAGGTGAACAGGGCAAAGCTTTTGCTGCCTGCAGTCTCTCATCACTCGTGGTGCATCTCTGCAGTTGTCGGGGTGTGCTGAGAGAGAGGGAGCAGTTGCACAGTCACATCTTTCTTACAGTGCCACGGAATTATTAATGCCTGTCAACTGGTTGGGGGTTGCCAGTGAGAGGGAAGCCCTGATTCAGCGGTTCAAGCCCAGTGTGCTGACAGGAGAGGGGTGTTGGTCTATATTTAGCCTATGAGTTGAATGTGAGGTCGTATCTGAACTTCACAATGGTCATATGATAAATGGCAGGTTAGGAATACTGGGCATACCTCGGAGGTCAGGGCAGCTGGGACAGCGCTTTCTTATTTAAGGTTCATAAAGTGATTAGGAATAATCCTCATAGCATTAGGACTAAAGAGACAGGACTTGGTGGGTGAGAGAGAGAGTTTCAATAGCAAATCATTTAGTACTGAAGTAATTTTAAATTACACTGAAACAAAGACGGCTTATGAAGGGGACTGGTGGTCATAGACTGAGGACATACCACAGTGATCTTAGGCTTGCCTAATACTTTGAAGCCTAAATATTGAACAAGATACTGGTGAACAGAGGGTTAACCCAGTGTTTGATCTCGGCTCAGAGCTTCTTTAACAACCCATCTGCTGTTAACATAAATGTTACAAGAATTAAACCAAAGCTTTGGGTGATGCACTAGACTGAATCACACCTCATTGAGTGTTGCTCACTGTTTCATGTTGGAAAAGACATAAAGGCTGTCAAAGGCAAGTGACTGAATCAGAAGGGGAATAGGAACTCCCTGAGCCACATTCTTGCAGTCTGGAGATCACCTCACCTGTCAACATGCAGCTGTGTGCCCATGGATAGGACAGTGCATGGGCTATTGCCTCATGTTACAGTGAATTAATTAGTCATTTACCTTGTCCTAGATGTCTGGCATGGTTTGATCTTGATTTTAGCTTTGTCCTACTAAGAACCTATTCTTGCTCTATATGCATCTCATGGAAACTTGTGTAATTAAAGCACATAGCTTCAGGATGCCTAAACCAGTTCACAAAGGTTTTTATCTTTGGCTGTGTTCGCTAGAGCTGGACAGGCTTTTGCTGGTTGGAGTTAGTTATTGCCAGAGGGAACTTAACTTCTCTAAGGATTGTAGTAGGCACAAATTCCTTCTCCTGTTCAGTTTTTTTTATTACCTGAAGTTCTGTGATTCACTTTTTATGCAAATCTGTTGCCTCATACTTAGTTCAAGAACCTTCATAAGGTTCATAAGGGCTTTACAGGGTGTTAATCAAGATACAGTCCTGAGATTAGACACATGACACTAGCAGAATATCCCTGATAAAAGCATGAGGCATTCCATCTGTGTAATGGACTTTGGGAAACAGTTGGAATCAGGTGACTTTTCTACGCTACTGCATTGCTCAAATCTCTTGGAGGAATTACAATTCTGTCAGCTACTTTTTGGAGAAAAAGTCAAAGTTGTGTAGGAAGTGTTTTTTAAATATGGTAGAAGGGAGGATAGATCTGTCTGAATGAACAAAGGAACTGACAGTTCTTGGTTGTTTTCTGAACAGAAAATTGTGAAGGCTGGAGACAAAGATCTGGATGGACAGCTGGATTTTGAGGAATTTGTTCACTATCTCCAAGACCATGAAAAGAAGCTGAGACTGGTTTTCAAGAGTTTGGATAAAAAGAATGATGGTAAACACCTTTCTCATGCTCACGAGTGGACTCTGGTGCATGTGTTAGCCTGTAATGTGTGTCCTTGAGCTCACTGGGTATCTTTGCAGGCCGCATCGATGCACAGGAGATTGTCCAGTCTCTCCGGGACCTGGGAGTCAAGATCTCTGAACAGCAGGCTGAGAAAATACTGAAGAGGTGAAGATTCCACTGGTTTTTCTGTTTTTTGTTGAGGGAGTTAGAAAGAAATGTAGGGACATGGAACCCATCTCTTTTTCCCCTGTATGCACTTTCCAGAGACTTTGGCTCCTCCCTTTTTTCCTATTATTTTCCATTTTGATTTTTCCCTGTGAATTGACATACAATTACAAAATCATAATGCTATATTGAGAGTTACTGTCAGTCTCTCCCTGACCTGTTATGGGGAAGTGCTTGCACCTAAGCTGATTTGCATCCTTGTCTGATTGTCCTGCTGCCCTGATCTTGCTGCTTTGGGGAGGGACTCTGCAGAGTGTTTGCTCTTTGCTTTATGCGTGTGGCACTAACATGTTAACAACCACTTATTTGTGCTGTTTTTTTCCTCTTTTTTTTTCCTCTGCTACCTTCCCTCTGTCTGTTTGCCTGTGTGTCAGAATAAGGACGGGACACTTCTGGGGTCCTGTCACCTAGTAAGTATGATTTTCCCTTCAGTGTCAGTTATGTCCCTAAATTTGGTAGGAGGGGGTGCAAATACCATTGTGGGCTGGTTAGAAGGGAGACAGAGGGGAGGAGAGCCCACTTCTACCTCTGCATTGTTTGGTGAAGAGAAGATTTCCTAGGTTTGTCTTGTGTCTCTTTAGAAGTCTTTTAGTAGTTGCTTTGCAAAGCTCTTTTTGGTGTAGGCCTGGATAATCAAAGGGAAGGGGACGAGGAATTTGTCACCCAGTGGGATTCTGTACTCACCTGATGATCAATCTTTTTAGCATGGATAAAAATGGGACAATGACAATTGATTGGAATGAGTGGCGAGACTATCACCTGCTGCACCCCGTGGAGAACATTCCTGAAATCATCCTGTACTGGAAGCACTCCACGGTAAGAAATAGTTCCTGTACAACACGTCCCAGTGTTTGCCCAGCTTCTTGGTCCAAGTCCTGGCCCCCAGGAGCTGCTATCAGCAGTTCCTATCTTTCTCTTCATGGTTCATAGGTGCCCTGTAGCCGTGGAAACTCAATTGCTTCCTGACCTCTGCTGTAATCTTGTCACCTATCACTGTCACAGCTGCTGGCACAGGTGATGACGACTGCAGTACTGCAGGGAGACGAGGGTGTTCTCTTGGTGTGCACCTCCAGGAGCTCCTGCCAGTGGCTAGCCCCAGCTGGTTCAGGACCTGTTAAAACTAGAATCTGATTGCACAGCCAGCCATCCTTCCTGGAGATACATGTATGTGAATAGTATGTAATGAGATTTAACTGGCAGCGAGCTTGGAAGGTTCTGGAGAGGTCCAGCTTTTTTGCCATACAACTGCCTGCAGTTGGTCAGTTTGTTCCTAAATACAACCCACAGTATTTTGATATAGACAAATGTTCAGCAGTTGCCAGGTTCTTGGAGAGAAATCTTGACAGTTTCCCCTGTGACAAGTTCTAGCAGTGACAGCTCCTGTGGCCAGGCACAGCAGTTAGTGGCTGTAGATAAACTGCTGGCTTGGAATAAGCATATTCTGTACTTCAGCACTTGGCACTAATAAAGAGCAGTAAAACTTCAGCAAGATCACTGGCTGATGAAGCATTTCTCAACACCTTCTACTTTTGCAGATCTTTGATGTAGGAGAGAATTTGACTGTCCCTGATGAGTTCACTGTGGAAGAGAGGCAGACAGGGATGTGGTGGAGACATCTGGTTGCAGGTGGAGGTGCAGGTGCCGTGTCCAGAACCTGCACAGCTCCCTTGGACCGTTTGAAAGTGCTCATGCAGGTATGATGGAGCGGTTCCAGTTTGTTTAAATGCCTGAGCAGATTCCTTTAATATTTATGGTTACCTGGGAGATGATAATGTTCATCAACACATCCAGCACTCTGGCCAATGTTAATCTCATCATTCTTTTAATGCTATTTTAAAAAGCATTTTGAATTATTTAAGTGATCAAAGTTATATAAAAAAAGTTATTATTCATTGACTAGAAAAAGTACAGAGAATCTTTTTGGAGGTAGACATGTCAAAACTGTCAGTAATAACTTTTATGGAAAACTTGGGTTTTGGTGAAACAGGTTAAAATCCTGCGTTCCTTTGAGAGACCCTGAGGCCATGAGAGTTGAAGTGAACATGGTGGTCAGTTGGCAGAGCTTGTATTCAGTACTATCAGCATTAGAAAGAAGGTGGAAAATATTGATTTTAGTCTGCTTTGTCACTGCACCTGCTCTTGAACCATCTGAATTGTTGATGGGTAGTTGATCCTATGCTAGGTATGGGAAAAAACCAGCACACTTGCCTGTTTAACCTTTCCTCCCATTCCAGAGGGAGATATTGATTAGATTCATTAGTTAATGGTAGACTTGCCAAAAAAGAAAAGAAGCTTGGTTTCCTATTGTAAAAGTTATCTGGAAGGGATTAAAGCCTTGGCAAATCTCTGGGTAAATAAAAAAGCGCCCTTTTGTCCCTGGATTACAGAAAAACGTTGCACTGTCGTAATGGGGACTGGAACTAATCCAGGCTTGTCTCTCTCCTCCAGGTTCATGCCTCCCGCAGTAACAACATGTGCATCATCGGCGGCTTCACTCAGATGATCCGGGAGGGTGGCCCAAGGTCACTGTGGCGAGGGAATGGCATCAATGTGCTGAAGATTGCACCTGAGTCAGCCATCAAGTTCATGGCCTATGAGCAGGTGAGGGCACAGACAAGTGTGACTGCACAAGGACATGCTGAAAGGAAAATGCTGGCTGAGATAAGTCATGGAGCCTCAATATCTGTCTGTTGTGGCTTCTGCAGATCAAGCGGTTCATTGGTACTGACCAGGAAATGCTGAGGATCCACGAGCGGCTCCTGGCCGGTTCTCTGGCGGGGGCCATTGCACAGAGCAGCATCTACCCCATGGAGGTGAGGCAGGAGACTGAGAGTGCAGCCCAGGAGGGCTCATGGGGAGGGGCAGGGATGGGAAGATGTGGGTAGAACAGCAGCACTGTGATATTTAATTAATGAGTTCTCGGAGGTGGTACCAAGTAGTATTGCTTGCAGGACACTTGCTGTGGTCCTGACAGTCATGCTCCTAAGACTGATTTTGTCTGTACATTGTTCTCCTGCTGATTCTCATAGGCCTTCATGCTATTTATTCTTCTAGGTTCTGAAAACACGGATGGCTCTAAGGAAGACAGGACAATACTCGGGCATGTTGGATTGTGCCAAAAACATCCTTGCAAAGGAAGGAATGGCTGCCTTCTACAAAGGCTACATCCCCAACATGTTGGGAATCATTCCATATGCTGGTATTGACCTGGCAGTCTATGAGGTATGAAGCCTTTAACCTGTTGTTAGGTTAAGCCTAACAATTATTATATGTTATTGCTAACCTGTTGTAGGGCTGTGCTGCTTGTGTGGCCTTACCACTGTCAGCCCTATCAGTCACAACAGGAGTTTAAGTAATTTATCAAAGCTTTCTTGAACAGCCTTATGGGGCACAAATGGATTTTTTTACTCAAAAATGCCCTAAAAGATAATCCAATATAATAATTCTATTTCATAAACCATAGTCAACATCATGCATGGTCCTTTGTTTCTTTTCTTCATGAGAAAATTGCAGCAGAAACTTAAAGGAGGGATTTTCCCCAGGCACTATGGCAGCAGCAGCTCAAAAAGATTTGAGAAGTCCTCTGCTTCTGGCTGAACTTGAATGGAACTTTCTGGGCCTTTACTCTAGATCTTTCATGAAATGTGATACTCCTTTGCTTGCCTCTTCCCTGCTAACATTGGGCTTGTTCCTTCCAGACACTGAAAAATACCTGGTTGCAACGTTATGCTGTCAACAGTGCTGATCCCGGGGTCTTTGTTCTGCTGGCCTGTGGCACCATCTCCAGCACCTGTGGACAGCTTGCCAGTTACCCACTGGCTCTTGTGAGGACACGCATGCAGGCCCAAGGTGAGAACTTTGGGAACAGTGGGAACTCCTGCCTTGGTTTCTGAGCAAGGCTGAAGGTTCTCTAGTGTAAACATTGCAACAACAGCCTCAGCTGGTCCACGCAGCTGAGCTGTGAGCTGTTTACGATGCTGCAAGGGGACAGTGGACTTCGTGCTGCCCTTCTAACCTCTGTGGCCAAGGACCTCCAGGACAGAGGTTCTGTTTTGCTCAGATCAGCAGTTCTGGGCTGAGGGCATCTGCAGAGCAGTTTGAGAAAATACTTGCAATGTGGAGCATGGAATGGGTAGCTGAGAAGTTAATGCTGTCCCCCACGAAGCACCTTTGCTGTGGGAACATCTGAAAGCACATGGATCAGAACTGCTCTTAGAAAACAAAAGTGTTTTCACCACGTAGTCTGCATTATTTATTGTGGCTTTCCCTGTTGCAGCTTCAGTGGAGGGTGCTCCTGAAGTGACCATGAGGGGACTGTTCAAACACATACTGAAGACAGAGGGAGCGTTTGGGCTTTACCGGGGTCTGGCGCCCAACTTTATGAAGGTGATCCCAGCTGTGAGCATCAGCTACGTGGTGTATGAAAACTTGAAGATGACTCTGGGCGTGGACTCGCGGTGACCAGGAGATGCTGAGGACTCGGAACTCTGAAATCTTGGGATGTGATCTCAAGACGTATAAGCCATCTCTCATTCTGTGAATGTGTCGACACTAAGCTGACTAAGCAAAGCTGTGAAATCTCAGATTGTTTGTGAGTCAGTAAGGAAGGGGGAGGAGAGGATCTGGTGTCCTTTGCCATCTTGCTACTCAGAGCTCCACATAAACCATCGCGGGGTCCTTTTTGTTGGGCCTTTTGGGAGACCAGGAGATGAACTCCTGGGAACTCTTAAGGCGGGAGTTGCTGAGGTCAGTTCCCAGCAGTATGACAGAGTAGCGAAGATTTGGGTTACAGGTCTGCTCTCAGCATGTTGCCTGTACAGAGTGGTTTGCCTACAGATAAGCACCTTCTGACTTGCTGAAAGAGCTTCTTTTTTCATTCAGAGAGCTGCTTTTTCCATTCAGTTGTTTAACTTCCTACCCATTGTTTAAATTTGTACAAACCTTGTGTAGGAGCTGCTGCCACACCAGGCTTTTTATGTTTACAAGTATTCCTTTGGGTGGGAGACATTCACGTTCTGCTTCCAAGAATTGACATGAAATGTAACTTTGATCTATACTGGTTTGGAGGGCTGGTGGGCAGTGGTTTATCAAGCCAGGCTGAAGGTTACTTAAACCAGCCTGATGAAGAATTAGGATTATTTATTTTTTATAGGTTTAAGTGTGTCTCATAAACCTACTAACAGGATGCACTTACTAACAGAAGCAGCAGACTAGAGCCTGCATGCCTGTATCGTTTGCATGCCGGGATTGGCTTGTCTTATACTCTGCAGGGGCTTGGAAAGGGGAAGGCAGGAGAGCCCTGGGCTGCCCGGCTCATGTGATGCATGGCTTTAGTGAACAAAGACAAAATAACTCAGATCTCCTGTGCAGTTGTGCTCCCAGCACGACATGAGAGCCCCTGTGCAGCGTTGCATGGACCTCTGAATTCCATCCTGCCTGGTGCCGAGGAGAGCTCGTGAACCTTTTCCAAACTCTGTGCCTATGCTGCTATCTTATCTCTTTAGACCTCTTGGTAGATCCATGTTCAGGTTTCCATTGGTGCGATGGAGGCCCCAAGTCAAGAATGTCTGCTGTGGGAACAGGTGTTAGGGAGAGGGGCTGGCTGTCACTGGGAGAGGTGAGCTTTCAGTCCTGAAGACATACTTGCTTGTCTTTCAAAGAGTACTTTTCATAAGGCTTAGTTAATAGGATCCAGCTTCTGAGGCCTGGGAGATCCTCACCCAACTTTTCATTTTGGGTAAAATGGACCAGCGTTGCATTCCACTGTTTTACTGCTTAAAGCATATTTATTTTGTATTTATTTGAACAGAGTTATGTCAGACTATTTTTATAGGTTTGTTTAAATATTGTTACTGTGCTTGTATTTCTTCTGTTTTAAAAAGTTCTCTATTAGTTCTCTTACATCACACAGCTGAGTCGTGGGGAGGGATGCTAAAGTTACTCATGTACCTGCCCTCTGGGGCTTGAGCTGCCTTTCCCACGCCTGGGTTTGTTGCTGGAGGACTTCAGCCCAGAGAAATTCTGTAGCAAGAAGCCATAGGAGAGAAGGGAGCAAATGAGGAAGCAGAACCTTGGGGAGATGGTGCACGGTGAGGCTTGCCTTAGTTTGGAATCGCCTCTGTGCACGGTGGAAAGGCTTTGGGTGGATGGCTTAAGTTGGGAAGTGGAAGGTCTGTGGATGCTGGGTGTCACAACAGTTAATTAAGAGCGCTTGGGGGAATTTTTAGGTAAGGGGGGAAGAGAGAAATCTCAGGGACTAAAGACAATACACGTTTCCAGAGAGATGGAAGGAAACTTGCACTTGGACATGAGCTGCTGCAGTTGTGCTTTGAGGCTGAATCAGCATACCCTGCTGCTGAGCCAGTGCTCATCACATGCAGGAGGACATGCGGAGATGTGTGTGAGAAATCGGAAAAGGATTTGCTAGCACTCAGCAGCTGCTTTTTTTCTGACAGATTTTGGTGGTTCATGGAGAGTCTCCGAGATGAGAGAGACTCTGCCTTGACTTTCAGTGCTGTCAGTAGTAGTCACATGGAAATCTAACCAGCAATGGATTAGTGATACGATTTTTTCCCACCCCCCTCTTCCTGAGACCTGTCATAAATTCTGCAGTGGCTCCTTCCTACCAGTGTGGCCTAATGAGAATATGAATATCAGAATGCAAAAATCAATGCAAAATGACAACCATCTTTGTAGCTGTTACCACAAATTGTTATAATGCAAATCTAACTTGGATTCTTCATGTAGGGAACAGTCTGCTAATAAAGGTCTGTTAAAGAGATAACCACGTCTCCATCTCTTTCTCTGTGGTCTATTGGTGCTCTTTGGGACCAGACTCTTCCTTGGCTAATTCGCTGACACTGGGAAGGATTCTCACTATGAGGACCTGGGAGAACAGAATTCTTAAAAGCAAAGCCAGCAAGATCAAGGCTAATGATAGTGATGATGAGTCCGGGATGTTCAGACACTGTTCACCTGTCTCTGAAGGTTGCTGGACTTTGCTCATCTATGCAGTATCCACAACACTCCATTCAGAGAAGTGAATTTCCCAGAAAACCTGAAAGCTCTGCAGTCCAGTTATCCCCTTGAAAGAACCTGGCTTACATGGTTTTCAAAATAAAGGCTTTGCACAAGTTTTTTAAGGAATAACAACCCAGCCAGGAACTACCCTTGAAGGTCATTCAGGAGCCATAGCTTGTAGTGCAAGTGGCTTCTGATTTGTGTAAGAAAACTTGCTGTGGGGGCCAGACTGGCTTTGTTGGTTCCTTATGTCTCCTGTAATTCAAGGCTTTTATTCAGCTATAAATCTACTCATAAAGCCTGGGTTTTTGTAATCTGAGCCACAGCTCTTCAGTGGTGTCTGCTGAGATGGGCCCTTTAACCGCAGCACTGGAGGCTGCTGCCAGCATCCCCTCAGCCCCTCTGCCCTCTAGAGAGGTTGGGGAGTTATGTTTCACATCACAAGCTGATAAAGAGGTGGGTAAAGCAAGGGCTGGCTGGATACCAGTGCCTCGAGACCTGGAGGGAACAGGCTGAACTTATTTTTTATCCTGCAGAAAAGCAATCTCAGGGGCGACCTCACTCTCCACAATTCAGGTGGGGGTTGGGCTCTGCTCCCAGGGAACAAGGGACAGGATGAGAGGGAATGGCCTCAAGTTGTGCCAAGGGAGGTTCAGACTGGACATGAGGAAAGATTTGTCAAGCATTGGAAGGGGCTGCCCAGGGAGGTGGTGGACTCACCATCCCTGGAAGTGTCCAAGGAATGGCTGGATGTGGCTCTCAGTGCTCTGGTCTGGTTTACAAGTTGAGGATGGGTCACAGGTTGGACTTGACCTTGGAGGTCTTTTCCAACCTTAATGATTCTGTGATCTTGTAAAAATTCATTTTTGCTAGCACAGTCACTCCAAAGGCTTAACACTGAAATTTTGCCTGGTAAAGGCAGCTGGACAGACACAGAGCATCCTGGAGCTCCAGAGGGAGTCACAATTGTGACTGCTGCCTTCCCTCTAGCTTTTCTCATTTTCTTCCTTTTTAAGGAAGAGAGATATTTTCAGTGCTTAATTACTAAGTTAGAGCTGATACTGAATTATTCTCCAGACCACACAGCAGCAGCAGTCTCTTGTTAAACGCCCACTTCTACAATGGCAGTGATGGTGCTGTCTTCCCTTTGGGGCTGGGATAAGGGGTGTATGAGGTGCCTGACAAGTGCAGGGGTGCACTGGAGGCATGGAGAGCAATATCGTTCTTGGCACTTCTCATCTCCAGGGTGTTGAGCTTACTGAGAAATGAGAAAACATGACCTTTCCTCTGGGAAACTAAAAATCCAGGCGCGGTTGGGTTAGCACCCCTTCCCTCTGGCAGGAGGGTAATTTGTCAGTGCAAACCAAGCTTACAGATGGACATTAGCAGGGAGCACTTGCCTGGTCCAAAGGCTTTGGGCAGGAACATCTGTCCCACCTTAGCTACCTGGCAGTCAAGCTGCTGTCAAGAGAATTGGGTGGTTCCTTTGAGCTAAGCCCCCTTTTCCTCAGGCTGTAGTTACAGATAAGTTTCCCGCCTTCTCTATATCCCAGTTACTCCTCAAATGCCTGGTTTGTTTAAAATAGTTAATGATTGCCCTCTCCTGGTTGGCCTCTCTCACTGCTGCATTGCAGCGCTGCTTTTTGGCAGAGTCTTTTCCAAGGTCAGTGGGAAGCTCCGGGTTGACTCTTGCAACTCCTGCCTGGAGGACACAAGATGAATTGGGTGTTCGCTCTCTTTTTGCAAACCCCACTTCTGACCTCTTCAGAACCCTCTGCTCTCGCAAACCCCACGTCTGACCTCTTCAGAACCCTCTGCTCTCAAAAAATTTGGCACCAATTTGCATCTAATTTGAAGAAAACATTTATTGCCCAATGTGGGGTCAGTTCCCTGCACTCCCAGGCCAGGAAGTACCTGGAGCAGGTGATGCTGTGCCTGTAGCCACAGGCTTGGTGTGTGGGCTGTTGCTGCCTTTGTCTTCTTTCACTTGACACACCTCCTGTCAAAACAACAAAAACAGGGTAAGTGAATCTCAGCAAGAGAGAATTTACTCAAGAAAGAAGTATTTTCCTTCCCCCTTTTAGCTGATTATGTCTAAGAGGAGCTAAGGAAGCTCAGGGCTTTGCTGTGCTGGCCCAGACACAGACATTGCTTGCCCAGATGCTGAGCTCCTGCTGGTGCCATTTTCCAGGCCTGTGCTGGAAAGAGGAAACCAAGTTTCTGGGGCAAAGTTGGGCTATGTGTGCTCTGAAGAAAAGGGGGAACTCAGACTTTTGGGGGAAATAAGTAAAAAGCTTGTGCTGCTCAGGCACTCAGCATAGGTTAAATTCTGTTAATGCCTGCAGCTGGCACGGGGCTTTGTGAGTCAGCTCTGGTGCTCTGTTCACATCCACCTCCTTCAGCCTGATGACAAAAGTCCCCAAAATGTTTTCTGTGTTTGTTTAATTGGTTTTTTACTCCTCGGGTGCAGCGGCTTACCTTGGCCAATAACTGCCAACCCCAATTGCACCAGAGCTTGTAAACACAGACAGTCCTGACTTATTCCCCTCATTTTGCCCAAATTTAAATGTGATCCACGGTGTGCAGTTAATGTAGAGGAGCTGGGCTCTGCCTCCCAGCTGCTGCTCGTTTGCTAAATGGGAGAGGAGGCCTGACCCTGCCCCAGCCCCAGGTGCAGCCCCATTCCAAGGGTTTCACTCTCTGCCCCTGCACTCTCTGCCTTTGTCCTCTGTTCCCCTGAACCTGTGGGGCACAGTTTTAGAAGAAGCTTCTTGAGGGTGGATAAGGGTTGGGGACAATGTTGGATCCAGCCTGGAAGCCTGGTGTAGGGTTTTGGGCACCTCTGAAGACTCAGAGCCTCCTGATGTGGATGAGCAGATGACCAGGATGGAGCAGCAAAGGTAAGATGTTTTTCACCTTCAATTCACAAATGGGAGCCCCTGTCAAGCTGACTCAGGGTCTGGGTCATTTGCAGGATAAAATGTCTTGAAGTGGGTGGCAGAGGTGAGGACTGGACCTGGTAAACATTTTAGTGGAAAACCTGAAGGAAAAAAATCACCTGCTCTTTCTGCAGCTCATGGGGGCACCTGGTCCTTGCTGGGGGGCAAAATCAGGGGTTTCAAGGCAAAATCAGTAATTTCAGGGTAAAAATCCCTTGCCTATTCCCCCCCCCAGCAGGGGTAGACAAGCTGTTACCAGGGCTCCCAGTGGAGATGCTCAGGTGTAGTATTTGCTTTAGGGGTGCTATTTTAAACCTCAGTTGAAGCAAGCCTGTGGTTATTTAATCCCCTAAATCATTTCCACCACCTTGAAAATGTCTCTCCAAGACCCCAGTTTGGCAGCCAGAGGTGCAGCTTGGGGTCTTGCACCCCTGCCTGGAGGGGGCTGTGGTGGCTTTGCTGACCCTGGCCCCCCCAGAGGGCCCAGTACCGTTTTCCATGGCGCATACACGATCTGCTCTGCCCTCAGCCCCAGGCACTCGACGTGGTGCTCAAATTCCTCCCGATCAGCTGTGCTTATGCTCAGGTTCCGGGCTGGAGAAGAAGGATTTGTCAGGTGTTAGATTTGTTGGACTGATGGCCTCAGCACAGCCCTTTGTTCCACAAAATGCTGCTCCCCTTCCCCACCAGTGCTTGCTGTGGATGTGGTCTGTGTGGGGGTCTCTCACCCCCATAATGAACACACCTGAACGAAACCAGCCTTGGGCATCACTTGTTTTAACCCTCTCCCAAACAACTCTGGTCCTGTATGCTTAAAGGGGTTGCAGGATGGTCTGAACCTCCTGGGGTGTCAGGAGGGACCGAGGTTGAGCGTGGAGGCAGTTCTCTATATGTGTCTTCAAAATCTCTTAAAGCAACTGCTTTGCAGCCTGGCAAGATGATGGAGTCAAAACTGCTGCTTTATGGGGTTGTGGGTAAATCTGATCAACTTGAGCACTGCAAAGCCACGTGCTCTGCCCAGGGAGGTAAGTATTGAAACATCATGCTTGGCTTGAAAATGTTGAGATTTTACAATGATGTCGATGCTGAATTGTATTTGCTTCCTGTTCTTTGAGTATTTATGTCATAAGTGGATTTGGTCTTTAACTTGCTCTTTTCTGCTCTGTCAAGAGATGTGGGGTTTAATGAGGTTTGCAAATCCTGTAACCCGTGGAGCGTTGGTCTCAGAAAAGTCACTGACTGTTGGTGAAACCAAGGTGCTGCATGGTTTTAGTTGATAATTTTGTGTGTGTTTGGGTGTTCCATGAGAGCTTTAAATTACTTTAGGATGGAGTTTCATACCGTAGAGATACTGCCCCAAATACGTCCTTTCCCTCTGCATTTGGTACTGGATGAGTAAAAGGTTTTCAGAGCTGAGGTTCATCAGCATCCCTTCAGTTTTCTGGGTCTTGGCTTGGAGAGAACAGACACAGTAATTCAGATTTTCAGTGCTGCAGCAGCAATAAACTCCAGCCCAGGTGTGGGCAATGTCAGTAGTCCCTGGAATTCGACCCTCAGTAGCAGGTGAGGACAAATGTCTTGAAATAGGGTGACTTTTTTGGTTCTTGGTTTATATAAGTTATATTTCTTAAAGATGGGGCTGGGGTGTGAAAGAGCCAAAGTCCCTCAGCTCCTGTCCTGCTGTTGGAACCTTGCAGTTTGGGGGTCTGTAAGAACAGGGAGAAACTGCCCCCTGCTCACAGCAGTGCTGTTGTGGCTGGGTCAGTGCAAACTGTATCCCAGGGGGTTGCAATTCCCACCCCAGATTGGCTCACCCCACTTCCTCAGCAAGGAGGAAGCAACTCAGAACGAGAGGCTTCATTAATTCTCTGAAACCTGCCATGAGTGTTCCCTCCTTTCCCCAAGGGATTGTGAAATAACTTCACAAACAGGATGGTGTTCTGCAGGGGTGGCAGCAGGTCTGCTCCTGGCACAGCATTACTCTGTGGGTTTAATGTGGCTGGGTGGTGGGGCTGTGATTCCTGGGGTGCCCCAGGAGTGGGAATAAACCTGGGTGCCCCTGGGTTTGGGGAGCTGTTTGGAGCCCACCGAGGCTTCAAACAGGCAAAGAGACTCAGGAATAAAATGCATTAGATAATGTAAAACAGGGACATGGGCCCTTTGTGTGTCTCAATCCATGTGAAACCGTGGGCTGGGTGATAACCCCACCCGCGCTGCTTACCGTGCTTCACCAGCGTGGTGTTACTGCCAGTGATTTCCAAGTAAGTGAGGTTGTTGGTAAAACACTGGTCCCCCCTGGAGAGAGAGGGGAAGGGGGTGATGCCATGGTCTGGAAAGGACCAGCAAAGCCCCGGTCCTGACCCCACATCGGGCACCTGCCACCTCCTCCCCAGGGTTAATTTCTCTCACTGTTAAAATCAAGGTATTTCTCCCGTGCCTCTGCCTGACCTCCAGTGGCAGCTCGCGGTCTCAGCCTTGCAATTGCTCCCCCACTCCTTGGTGGTGAGACATTTTCCACCCTGAAATAACTGAAACCTCAAAGTGCTGCCTGCATTGCCACAGAAAAATTCATCCCCTGAAATTCTGACCCTGTTGGGGAAACAGCTTTTGGTGCCTGGCAGAGTCAGCAGCCACGCCACAGGGACTTCTGGAAAAGTCTCCTCTCTGGAGAGGTCTTCTCCTTGCCTTCATCCTCCATGCCTGCAGGGCTTGGTGCCTGTGAGACCTCTGTGCCCTGCAAAACTTGTCTAAACCTGCGGTCTGTTGAAATAAATAAGTAAATAAAGGGGATGAGGAAGAGGGGAGAGGGTGCACAGAGCAGGCAGGAGAGACTCCTTTTGAAGAAACCAACCTGGAACTGTGCTCGTATCTTGTGCTAAAAGATTTTGGGGCTGTAGCAGGGAGGGGATGGGTTGAGAACCCAGGGACTGCATCTTACACAGCCACGTAGTGGGTGATGAGCAGCTCCTGCCCACTGGCACTGGGCTCCATGTGCAGGTAGGCATGGTCGATGAGCAGCATCTCCACGCGGTGCGGGGGGAATTGGGCAGCCCCTGCCACGTACAGCCACGTCCCCAGCAGCTGTGGGGAGAGAGGGACAGGGTGGTGAGGGTGAGATACCCTGAGATTTCCACCCTCCCCGTGGCATAATTGACATTGATGCTAGTTCTCCCTCTTGCATTTGCAGCAACAAGGTGAAACATTTGCAAATGAACTGGGGGAAAAAAAAAATAGCTGAGTGTGGGGGTTGGGAAGGGTGCTGGCACCAGCTGTGGGTGCCTTGGGTGGTGCGGCAGGGTCAGGACAGTCTGACTTTGTTGCGGGGGATTTGCACCAAAAAATACCCATCCCACCTGCCTTGTTTCAAGGTCACTGTTGGGAACCTGAGAAAACTGGGTAATTTGAGGATTTTTGGACAGCAAACGTTTCCTGTTTGTTGCAGGTGTTTCTCTGACAGCACCTTGGCAGATGTGCCAGGGCAGCAGGGGGGATAAGGTGGGGTATTCCTCTTTCCCAGGAGACAGTGAGGCTTAGCAGAGCACCCTCAAGCTGATTGCAGGCGTGGGAGAGCCCCCCAAGGCTCGTGTGTCTCCTACCGTGGAGGCCATGGAGTTGTCCGGGCGTTGGGCTCCGCAGGGGACAGCGTCCGTGGGCAGCAGCGCCGTGAGGCTGAGGATGACCACGAGCCCGGCTGTGTCCATGGCTGTCCGAGCACACTGGGTGAGCACAGTCCTGGACAGACGGACGCTGTTGGCTCCTGCAGCTGCACTGGGAGGGGACAGGATGTGCTCAGGGCTGCCGGATCTGCACTGGTGTCGCAACCGGTGCCTTTTGGGGTCGATGCCCAGGGAAGAGCCACGTGCTTGGCACTTGCCCCAGCCTTGGATGGATGTGGCTGCTGTTGGCAAGTGTTGGTAGGAGGAGGCTGTTGGTGATGCAGTTAACTGCATTTAAAACTTAAATCTGCCCTAAATTTCCCCAGTTTTTTTCCTGCGAGCAGCTGCTGTAGTCCCATCTTGCTCTGCTAATGAGATGTTGTGTAGCCCTCCCAGTGCTGGCTTCGCTGCAGATACCCCCGCCCCCCAATCTCAGGCAAAGCCCAAGGGGCTTTGAAGAGAAGGTGCTTTTGCCGTCCTTGCCAAAACTGGCTTTAAAAGAGGTGCTTATGGGCCTCAGAGGTCACCCCGTCCTGTTGGACACATCCCTGTGGCAGCTCTCTGACCCTCCCTGTCCTGCTGTTGTCTCTGTGTTGTCAGACAGGCAGGACTTGTTTCTCTGACATTTTGTTTGCCTTTTCCTCTCTGGCAGCAGAGCCTCCCTGAACCCTTTGGTCTGGCTCTGGGTAATGGTTTTTCCCATTGTCTCCCCTTTTCCCTCCTCAGAGACACCTGGGGAAGGTGCAGTGTCACCTCTTGTCACCCCACCCTGCAGTGACCCCTGCACAAGGCTGTGGTGTAGATGGAGCCTTGTGGGATTTGGCTTGAAAATTGAGGGTGGGATGTTCAGGTGCTAAAAGTGTTGTGGTGGGGGAGACTCAAGGGGGTTGGCAGGTTTGTGTGTTACCCTGATGGGTAGGTGCTCATGTCCCAATGTCCTGAGGCTGAGAGGGTCCCCTGCCACCACAGAGCTGGCATGAGGGATGAGCATCTCTGTGCCCACTGCCACACTTTGCCCTGGTTGGATTTTGTCTTGTTGGGTTTTGTCTGGATGTCTTTCACATCTCTGGGTGGGTTTGGAGATTCAGCACCATGGGCATGGCAGGCAGGAGGGGGTCCCAGAGAAGATGGAGCAGGAACAGCCAGTGGTAGAAACAAAGGAATTTATTTTGGGCCTAGTTGAGAACAGTGAAATCCAGGAGGAAAGGCAAAAACATGGATAGATAAGAAATCCTGAGGCTGTGCTGAGCCTGGCTGGGGCTGGAGGAGGATGAGGATGGAGCAGCTGACCCGGTCCATGGGGGTTACCCCATCTGTGGAACTGCATTGCCTTCACCCGTTTGCTTCCCGGGCAGGGGACAGGCATGCTATGGGAGAGGGGAGATCGGCTCTTGGTGCTCCCTTACCACAGAACCACCAGGAATGGCTGGGGGAGGATGCTTGAGGAGGTTTGGGGATGCACAGCGGGGAAGCTGTGCTGGGGGGCTAAACTTAATTCCCCCCAGACCCCCATCCCAGCTGGAAACAGAACCTGGCCTGGGGCTTATCCACCGCAGGGAGGGGTTTGTACCTCTCTGGAAGTGTAGAACACATCCTCGTCAGTGAAGCCCAGGCAGTGCAGGTGGGCTTTGAACTCCTCCACGTGCTCTTTGCTCACGTTGGGTGTCCGTGCTGTCAGAGAAATGGAGAAGGGGGGGAAAGAAGTGGTGTTTTAGGGTTGCTTTGCTCCTGGGTGATCCCCATAGTGCAGATGGGGAGCTCACTGCCTGTCCCCATCTTTCCCCTCTCTGTATCAGGGGAAAAGGGGCTTTTTGCCCTGCTTGTGAGGACAGGAGATGTCTGTGCCCCTTGACTTGTCCCTGGGAAAGCATCTGCTCACCTGAGAGGCTCAGACTCGGGAAGTCAATGTTGATGTGGTTCAGGATCAGCAGGTCTTTGTCACTTTGGATCAGTCTGGCCATGGAAGCCACCATGTTATTATCAACTGGAAGGTATGGAGAGAGTGAGATTCCCCCACTGGTGAGGATCCACCCCATGCTGGGGCTCATCACCTTTTTATCCTAGCGACTCATCCCAGTGGGGACCCACAGTACTGCCATAGACGCGGTGTGTGGTGGAAGAAATCTTTTCCCTCTGCCTCCAGACATGATTTTAGGTGTAAAAGGCTCAGGGTGACAAGTACAGGGAGGCAAGAAGCACGAGGGTCCAAGGTGTGGCTGAGTCCCCCCACCCCATCCCTGTGCTACAACTGGAGCTTTACCGTGTATCAGGGTGGAGTTCTGGTGAACGACCTGGACCTTGCTGGAGTTCTTCACCACACATGTCTCATTCCTGTGGGGCAGAGAGGTCAGAGGGCGCAAATACCCCCCAAAACTGCCCCAACCAAACCTGAGGGATTTGGAACATGAGCAGGACTGCAGAGCTTAAATAAATGTGGCATAACTGCTCTCCAGCCCCAAATTTGTGGGGTGTCTCAGCCCAGAGGATGACACCAGAGGGTAGCAATGCCCCTGGGGATGGAGGAGCCAGATCAGGGGGGTGAATCCCTGTCCTTACATTCTTATGATTTCAGTGACGTCGAGCTCATCTTCGTGGCTCCCGGGAGAGAAGGAAAAAGCCTCAAATGTCACTGCTCTCATCTCTGCCAGGTGAGGGGGATACCTGGAGGCACCAGCAATGTAGAACCACTGTCCCAGGAGCTGCAGAGGGGAGCAGAGTGGGGAAGGTTGGAGGGGCTGTGCCAGGTTCACTCCCAGGCACCCTGTGAGTGAAAGCAAATGCTGTGTCTTATGTCCTGCTGTCCCACAGACGGAGCACCGCCGGTAGGTGACTGTCCTGGGCACGATCCGGGCTGGGTGAGGGTCTCTGAGTTTTGTCCCCTCTCTGTTAAGGCACTGCTCCAGCTCCCAGGATGGCCAGTTCTTTCTGCAGGGGTGTCTTTCCTGCTCCATGCCACGCTGTCATTGCTTTCCTCCCATTAAAAGCTCCCAAGGGATTAAATACTGTTTATGCAGTGAAGGGTTTGTGGATGGAGGCTCGTGACCTGAGTCACCATCACTTGAAGGACTTACAATGGCGTGGTGAGGCACCTGGATGGTGCTGCCCATCCTGGTTTGCAGGGAAATGGAAGCAGGACCCCTAAAAGCACCTGCTCATGAGATTATGGGTGCAGAGCCGCAAGGCTTAACCCCTTTCCCGTGCTCCTGTGCAGCAGTCTGGATTTTTTTTTAGGAAAACAAGCATGGACAGGCAGTGAGATAAACACTGAGCTGCCAGTGCTCTTCCCATAACCTCCTCCCGGATCCATAAGAGCTAGGGATGGTGATAGGAAACCAGAGGATAGGTGCCTCAGATGAGGGCAGGACTTACCCAAGGGACAGTGGTGTTGTCGAAAGTGATCGGGATGAGTGGGGCGCAGCTTGGGGGCTTGGTGGCCAGGGTGAGGGGCAGCCCCAGGAAGAGGGTGAGGGTGGCCAACATCTTCTGGCCGTCCAGGAGGATGTTCCTGCTCTGCCAGGCTGTTGCTCAGCTCTGTCCCTTATATAGGGCTGCCAGCAATGCTGGACATCCCCAGCACCAACGTGCCTGCTCTGCTGCCAGGCTGTTTGCTCAGGCATGAAGCAATAGCAGGTGGAAGAAATTCAGCTTGCAAAATCTTGGATTTCGCCAGTGTAAAAAGAGGAAAGAAAACCTCCCACCAATCTAATGCTTCACCAATGCAGGCTTTTGTTCTCAGAAACTGCAATTACTTTTGTGGGTGCCTGGCGAAGTGCTCGGCAGCTTCAGGTGTGTTTGGAGACCTTGGGGACGCTAAGGGCAGCAGGACATGGCTTTCCTCCACAGGGCAAATAAACTGTTATGGAGATGGCTGGTTGTTAGCTTTAAGGGCTTTGGTCCCCGCTGGCCTCGTGTCCCTTGGGACATGGGGCTTGCACGGGGGTTCACGTGTGCTCTTAGGAGTGCAGATGCCGTGGGGGATTCCATGGGGAAGGGGCCTTGGGTATATGAGGCAGGGAACCCATCAGTGCAATGGGCTCAGACTTTTTAAAAACCATAAATTACAACTTCTTTAAATGCAGCATCTCCGTATTTGACAGTGCCTTACAGCTCCTCTAATGTTGGCATCGTAATTAAGTGTGGTGATTAATTAATTAAAGGTGTTTGCTGTCACCCTGCCCTCAGCAGCTGCTTCAGGACCTGTGGCTCATGGCAGGGACAGTCAGCCCCAGGTAGCCGGGTTTTAGTGCCAAGGCGGAGCTGGTGCAATCAGCCAGCAGTGCCGGGAAGGGGCAGAGCACCAGCTGAGCAAACAGGGCTCAGCCCCTTCCCGCTGCCCTGTCGCATCTGGCACCACCCAAAGCAGCTCCTGTGCTGCACCGTAACGGGGTTTTCCCCCTTCCCTCCCTTCCTTCCCTTTACCGCCCTCTTTTTTCGCCCCCTCCCCCTGCTTTGCCCCCTGCTGTTGCCCTCATCTTTCCCCTTTTTTCTCCCT
>NW_008246054.1:6250395-6256025 GCF_000691975.1 Corvus brachyrhynchos
TCTTTTTTTCCTTTCCCCTCTTGCTCCCCAGCACTGTGGCAGGATGGGGGGATGGATGAGGCACAGCAGTTGGGAGCCATTGGGATCCCGACCTTGTTGTGTGTTTCACCCATCATCCTGAGGGTTGCGCAGGTCATGCAGGGAGTGGCAGGTTTGGCATGAGGAAGGTTTGGAGTGTGGGTTTGGTTCCTCAGATCACTTGGAGGAACCCCTGGGAAATGGGATATTTCTGTGCGTGGCAGGATGGGGGGATGGATGAGGCACAGCAGTTGGGAGCCATTGGGATCCCGACCTTGTTGTGTGTTTCACCCATCATCCTGAGGGTTGCGCAGGTCATGCAGGGAGTGGCAGGTTTGGCATGAGGAAGGTTTGGAGTGTGGGTTTGGTTCCTCAGATCACTTGGAGGAACCCCTGGGAAATGGGATATTTCTGTGCCTCTTGCCCACCTAGTTTCTTATGAAGAACCAAAAAAACCCCCGTTCCAGTCCTGTTTCATTGCCTCAGTTTTAAATATTTATTTAAAGTCAAAAAAAAAAAAAAAAAAAAGAAAAAGGGAAAAAAAAAAGCTTTAATGAGAACAAATGGTAACTGAAGCCTTGAGAAAACACAAAACCAATGGCATGGGATGAGAGATGGAGAGACCTGGAGTATGGGGGGTGTGCAGGGAGGCAGCGAGTGATGGGTGGTGGTGGTTTTGGCCTGGGGATGAGGTATTTCTGGCAGGGGCTGTGTGGAGGGCGAGGTATTTGGGACAGATTATGTTAACCTTTTCCGATGGTGGCTGGGAACCAACCAGCAGGCAGTAGTGACAAAAAAAACCAAACAAACCAAAAAAAACCCACAAAGAGAGACTCACAGATAATTTTTTTTTCCTCAAAAAAATAAAATCCATAGTCCATATGAGACATGAAAACTCCAAACAGGCACTGAAGAGTTTCTGATACAGTACAGCTCTGATTACATCAATATTATTCCTTATATAGAATTAAAGATTACCATAATTATCCTCTTAAAAAAAATTCCTCCAAATTTACATATAGAGACTAAATGTCTACAAAACTTAACAAACAAAACCCTTCCAAGCTCGGCTGGGTTCTGAAACAAGGTACCATCATGTCAGTCTTGACAGAGGGGCCGAGGGAAGAGTTGCAGAGCTGGGTTTAAACGTGAACTTAGCACAGGGAGTCATGTGGGCAACTCAGTACAGCCCGACTCAGTACATGACAACCGACTCCAAAGGAGCTCTCTGAGGCTCAACACTTCTAGATGAGATGTGTCCCTCACTCCCCTCCCGAAGCAGTGAAGTGCTGATCAACAACAACAACAAAAAGCAAATTTGCGTGTAAATTGTCCCGTAAGTGATGTTGGCTGTGGTGTGAGTTGTGGTATTGACACCCATGGCCACTGAAGGATCCCTTTTAAGGTGGCTGTTTCTCTGATTTAGCTGTAGAACACGATCTCCTCTCTTCCCAGAGCGATGATTCTATGGGGCTTATTTTTGGGTCTGTGGTGAGACATTGTAGCACCTTCATAACTTTAAATAAAGTCATATATATAAAATAACACACTTTTTTAAGAGCACCAGAGATTTCACAGTGAGAGGTAGAAACAAATCAGACGAGCCCATTCCCTCTCTCTATTTTAGCACCAATCTCCTCCCCTCTCCTCTTTCCATTCCCCCTTCTTTGCTTCCTGACTCTCCCCTACTCCAACACCACACGTGAGAGGGAGTGTTGATTAAACTCATGGAAGGAGGAACTTGGCTTTTTTTTTCTTTTTTTTTTTTCCTTTTTCTTTTTGCTTTAAATAATATAATATATATATTTTGTTTCTTCTAATATTGCACATCAAAATGCTTCCTGTACACAGAGCAGCCAGATTCAACTTGCAGCTCCGCCTGGGAGACCTGATGCAGCACATGGCCGTCCAGAAGGCGTCAAGCTCTGAGAGGGAAGCTCTATTTTTTTAATTATTTTTTCAATGGAAAGAACATTTGGTAACTTAGGAACCAGACAAAAATGGGTGGGTGGGTGGGTGGGGGGGAAACAATGAAAAAACCCACACGCTGCAAGTCGCTTGAGGTTTCTCTCAACGTTTTCTTTGGTCATGGAAAAAGCTTTGTGTGTGGAACTGCACCATCCAGTCCCCTGATCCTTTTTCACTGCTCACGTCCTGACTGATGCCTGCTTCCCTCATGCCCTTGTTCTTCCTTCTTTCAACAACTGGCTGAGTTCAGTAGATCATGGGTTCTTGGAGAACTTGAGCCAAAGGCTGGAGCAAGAGTTGACCTAAAAGATACAGCCCAGCTGCCCTTGCTGCAGAGAGGTGGGAGAGCCCCTGTAAGGACAGGCCAATCGTGGGATTGGAGCCTCAGAGCCTGGTTTCCATAGCTTGGTTCAAAGGAAGCAGATGGGGCCGACCTCGAGGTGATACTGCTTTCCTGGCTCGGATGGTGGCAGGTTGTAGATGTTGACAATTGGCAGCTGCTGAGGGTCCTGGGTCCGAAACGAAAAGAGGGTCCGATGCCAGCGTCCGTCCTTGATCTGTGGGGAGAGGGGGGACAGAGAGAAAGCTGATGAACCAGGGGGTGAATCCTGCTGGAAAGGAATGTGTTTCATGAGGCGTAAGCCTGAAAATCCCTGTGTGAGACAAGGGACTGTCCCTTGGGCTGAGCAGGTCTGGGGTGGGTTTG
The DNA here is from genome assembly GCF_000691975.1 of Corvus brachyrhynchos. Taxonomy (NCBI): domain Eukaryota; kingdom Metazoa; phylum Chordata; class Aves; order Passeriformes; family Corvidae; genus Corvus; species Corvus brachyrhynchos. The sequence goes on from NW_008246054.1 coordinate 6,253,088, forward strand.
GAGAGCATTTTGGGGAACCCTTTATCAGGCTGATGAAAACTGAGCTTGAGTGGTATCACCAAAACAAACTCCTAATGCTGTGAGCCTGAATGCAGCCCTGTGTCTCCTGACTCTCTGTGGCACCAGACAAGAGCCACGGCCACCACCCATGGGGAGCTGTTCCCCTTTCTGCCGTTTAACTGCTCCTATACATCACAGGTAACTTCAGAATTTCATCTTTTGCTTTCTGTTTGAAGGCCATCTGCTTCACAGGAGCTGCTATAGCATCCTGGACTGGAAAATAAGTGGAGACCTGGTAAACTTGACCCTTCTCCCTCGTAGGATGAGCAGCATAGGTGTTACTTGAGCTCCAGAGTGGGCTCTGGCATTTCTCTCTACTTCTTCTTCTTCCCTCTTTCACAGCAACATACCTTGCAATCATCAGCTGCCACTTCTGGCCTGAGCTGCCCACCCGCTTCAAACATCTGCCCGTTCCAGGCCCTGAAGCGCACGGCTTTTTCTGAGGGCTTCTCAGAGGAGCCTTCCTGCCAGACAGAGGTGTTCAGGCAGTGGATGGTGATGTGCTGAACCACCTCCGAGCTCAGCAGTCGCAGGAAGTTCATCTGGACTCTCCCAATGTCAAAATCCAGCTGTAAGGTGACAGAGAGGTCATAGAGGCACCCTGCAGAGGGGCTGAGGGGAGCAGGGTTAGTGCAAGGTGGGATAGCAAAGGGGGTCTCCTTTCCTCTCAGCACTGGTGTCCAGCGCTGGATCTGATGTGAATACGGGCAATAAGGGTCAGATGCCAAGTCATTTTGGAAAGTTTTCATGGGGACACAGCAGGTCCTTAAGTAGGAGGAAAAGAATGTAAACTTTGAATTCAATACAACTTGCAAAGGAGGTTCCAGCTCATCTGCAGATACTGCTATTTGTATTTTTAGTACAGGTACTTCCTCAACAAAAATCCTGCAGCAATAACTTCACTGGAAACTTGTGTATTTAAGCTGATCTCACTTTTCCAGGTAGCGGAAAACAAAATGCGAGAGTGACTCGAACGTAAGTTAATTCAATAGAAGATTTGGGAGCACGTGTTTGTGAAATTACTGCTCATGTTAAGGCTACGCTAAGTTCATTAAACAGCACTAGCACACATGGCTTTGTCTTGACAAGAGTCAGTAACAGCCTTAGGTGTATTTTTTAACTTCTAAGAGCAGTCCTGAGTTCTGGCACTAATGCTGCCTTGAGGAGAAACCTGTGTGCTGTGTCCTTGTGATCACTGTCTGGTGTCCTGGGACAACACACCCTGCATAAATATTTGGCAATAGCAGTATGGGAAATGCTGCTCTGGGGCTGTGCCTACCTTGGAGACAGTGACAGGGCTGAGACACGTCTGGCCACCATTGGTGAAGTTGCAGATGACCTGTATGGTGTCTGAGGAACAGCCAAGATTTGGGTCAATCCAGTAGGTACCTGAGGAAATGGAGGATTTGGGAATTAACAAGGACACTTAACCTTTTCTGTGAATGACAAAAGGAGAGTTTTGGTTTCTTCATGACTAGTCCCAGGGAAGGAGACCCTGTGAAACAGCCTTGTGGAGGATGCAGCCTTTGCACATTCAGGGCTTCCTACCATCATTCAGCTTCTGTTCACAGTTCATGAGGTCCCGGCAGATGCGTGCAGGGTTTTCCTTGGTTCCCAGGGGTCTTTTGATGCTCTGAATGAGGTTGCTGAGGTAGTGTAGAGTCTTAAAGATCTCCCCTCCATGGTCCAGCATGAAAAGGTCTGGATGTTGGTAACCCTGGAGAAAAAAGAAGGCAAAGTCAGGGGTGCCTTGGGGGCACTGGGTGCTGTAATCACAAGGGTTTCTGCATCATTTTGAGAAAAATCAGTGGGTCAAAGACAGGCTGTGCTGGCTTGGGGCCAGTGAGCCACAGGCCTTGTATTGTCCCAAACAGGACATTGCTGAAATACTGGGAAAGTCACAATGGCAAAGTCAGGAGGTTTGAAGCTTCACAAATCAGTAACACAACAGAACCATATCTTTTAACTGGACCTTTGTCTGCATAAACTCCAGATATTCCACTAGAACAGTGACAAATCCTGATTTGTCAGGGCTTTGTATAAACTTTCTGCACATAGAAAGCACTGATAAGACCATTCCTAGTCTCCAGCTCAAGCAAAGACCAGGGAGTTCAAAAATTCCCTTGTACCTCTGTCTTGAGCGCGCTGTTGGAGTCGATCAGTGTCTGGAAAGCTGCCCCAAAGCTGTCTTGTTGCTGGTGTGGGGTGAAAAAGATGGAAACTGAGATTGTTAGAAGCTGAACATGCCCTGATGCAAGAAAACACTTCTCAATCTAAGGCTGTAGTTCAAGCATTGCTCTGCTAACAGAGCATCTCCTGCTGGACCTGAGTGTGTATCTTCAAGGTCCCAGCAGCACCTTGGCTCTGCAGGACTTACATCACCATTAACAAATGTACAGAGAATGGCAACTTACAAATGAGGCTGGAACTCCTGGTGGACCCTGGAAATCAGAGGGAAAAAGGGGCATCAGCCAGAAAGCTGGTCAGTCACTGCTGCACAGATATTTAGCCATGGCCTTTTGAAATCCCTGTTCCCCTGGAGCCCCTCAGTGCAGAGAAGTGAGAGAGGCAACAATGCTGTCTCTATAAAACACTTGGGGATGGTTTGGACTAAAGCACGAGAAACACTGGTCCATTCATGCACATGGGTTTGCATATGAGGAACATAACAAAGCCGTAATTTCCAGTGAGGGAACAGTCCCTCTGGAGAGTACCATGGCAATCATTTCAGCTTGTTTCAATAATGAACTCTTCCCACATCTACGTACCGGAGGGCCAGGGTATCCTCGTGGGCCTGGAGGACCCTAAAGACAGAGTGGTATCAGTCAGTGAAATATCTCCAGTTTTTATTTCCATTTCTCATGGTTTTCACCAGCAG
>NW_008246054.1:6256187-6287886 GCF_000691975.1 Corvus brachyrhynchos
GCCCATCTGTCTACACCTGGTCTATTCCGGCTGCATCCCTTGTTTCCAGCCCTTTCAGCTCCTCAGCTGTCACTAAAGCTCTGTCCCCAGGTACTCGTTGCATTCTATTTGTGCAATTACCCACCCTGGAGCTTTGCCCTTGCTGAAAGCAACTGTTTTACTTAAATACAAGATATCAGTCAGAAAAAGGGAAGTCAGATACTTACCCTTGGACCTTGCAGACCCTGCAGGGAAAAAAAAAAGGCACAGAAGCTGTCAGAAAATGCTCATTACTGACCCAAAATCTCCCTGTACAGCCATGTGCTGTTCCCAAGGTGCCTGTGCAAGGGCTGAGTGCTGTACTGGAGATACCACAGTTGTGGACAACATGGTGAAGTGTTGCTGGGTTAAGGAAATGGAAATTTTACCAGCAGAGTGGTGTGGATGTATGTGCACATGTGTAATCAGTGTCTTGCCCTCATGGGAGCCTGATACACCCTGTGGTCATAGCAGAGCCCAGAGTGACTCTTGATTGTTCAAAATCAGGGACCCTCTTAGGGGCACCCAAGGTGGGACCAGCACTTACCATCTCCCCACGGCTGCCTTTGTCTCCCTTGGGCCCCTGGAAAGCACAGGAGGTGGCTGTCACTGACCATTCACAAACTGCCCTGCTGGGTGCTGCCCCCCAGAAGCTCCTTGCAAGGACCCAAGTGCATCTCTAACTCATCAGCTCAGGTTGTCATATTGGCCTCCCCATCTCAAAGCAAAAAATGCCATTACTGGCTATTTTGGCAATGTCTGAGTTCATCTCACTGGTTTTTATCTCTGCCAGTAGCAGCCTCTGGACCAAGCTCTGAGTAGTGTCATGCTTGTGTTTTCACAAAGAGCTGACCTAATCTTTCACTTGTGTTCAGGGCCTTTGGCATTTCAGGGCAGGCAGGGATTTTCAACAATTCTCAAAATCAAGTGGTTCCCAGTTTAATACTTTTAAAAAAAAATATTTAAATGTGTTTTTTTTCCCCTCAGGCCAAGTTATTTGGAAAATCTGGCTTTCAAAAATCTGCAATAACATTCTTGTCTTCCAGTCTATTGAAAACCTTGCACATATGTATTGCTGTTCCTCACTTTTCAGCTAATAATCTCCTGGCAACTGTTTATGCAGCCAGAGAGTAAGCCTACACTTTTCTGAAGCTGCTGATCTTAAAACCCCATTTTGTTTTCCTGATTACAGCAGGATTTGGGGGTTACTTATGCTGGCCTCAAACACCTTGGATCTCATGCACTTAAATTCTTCTAAAAAATACAGGCAGAAAAGGGGTGTGGATACTTACAGGGCTTCCTGTGGGACCTTGAATGTCGAGAGGACCAATAATCCCTTCTTTTCCCTAGAGAAGAAAAGACCTGTGTGAACCACCACATGGGAGCTGCCAGTCATTTTCAGTAAGGCAGACTCAGTGAGGACACAGAATCTTTGCTGCTTTTCAGCAACTTGGTGGTAGTATTTGCTATAGCTGGAAGAAAAAATAATTTCAAACTGCAAGTCCAAAGAGACAAGTCCTCACAGTATGGTTGTCACAAGCCTTGTTAAACCTCAGAAATTCCAGAAGTAGAATGATTTCAGTGTAGCTGGAGTGCTCTGTGCAGTGTGGCTGTCTCCAAGCCCCATGCAGATGTGGTCACCTACAGCTGTGGAGCTCAGAGGTGGTGCCATGGCTTCAAGTCACCGTGCTCCTCACAGCCCCTGGAGCCTCACAGAAACAGGGGTGAAGGAAGAAAATCCTCCCAAACCCCACAAACTGGAAAACCACTCACCATGAGACCCGGTGGCCCACGTGGTCCCTGAATGCCTTTGAACCCAAGGTCTCCTGGGGGGCCCTGCGAGCAAAAAATGAGATGTGAGGTCCACTAAATAACCAAACCCTGTGTTTATGTCCTTGCTTAGAGCTCTGTGTTAAGGACAGGAGTGCTGCCTCTTGTATATGGGAATGGGAAGATCCAATTTGTTGTAAATTCTTTTCCCAGTCCTGTTTTGCAAGGCTTTTACTTTTGACAGAAAACAAACAGTCCCCTCTTCACCAGGGAAATTATATGCTGATAAAATTAATCTAAATTTCAAGTCAAGGCTCTCAGTGTTAGGGATGCACATTGGTGTCTCAGGTGCAGGCTGATGTTTGATGCTGGAAATACAAATGTCAGAAAGGGGGAAGACAGCCATGGAATCTCTAGGACAGCCCTTTTCCTCCAACAAAGCATATGTAAGCACACACTCATTTAACAAATGAAGATTCATAAATTAAAGAAAGTTGGGATCAAAATTCAATTTCCACAGTTTCTGCAGAGCTGCTAGCAATGCAAAAAGTGTGGCATTACCTGTCCCCAGTAAAGTGAGACTAGAAAACCAACTGGTCACCAGCAGCCTCTTACCTTTGGCCCAAACAGTCCTGCAATCCCTGGAAATCCTGCCTCACCGAAGTCTCCCTGCATGTGACAGCCAAGACAAATACAAGAACAAAGGACAACAGTAAATTCACACTGGTGGCTGGAGATGTCACTAAGAGATGCACCAAGAGTTCAGCAGCTTCAGAGAAAGAGAAATCCGTGAGTCTCCTTCAGTCTAAGGACTGGTAAGAAAGAGGAATGAAAAAAAAACCTGGAGGAGGAACTACACAAACATCAAGCTAGAAGCAACTCACTTGATCCCTTAGATCTCACCAATGCCACCTTTTTGCCCCCAAAATGGGAGGCAAACCTACACTATTCCTAGCAGATGCTTCTCTGACTTGGCCCAGCAGAAGCAGGATGGAGAGCATCTACTCTGAGACTGATCTTGGAATTTCATGCTGCAAAATAACAGCCTCAAAGTTCTTTAAAACAAGCTCCTCTTTTAGTCCTAATGCAAACTGGACTGACCTACTAATTCAAACTATAATTTCAAACTATGCTCATTCAAGCTGTTTAAAAAGTGCATGTTCCTACAACATAACCTCCCACTCAAACCCAGGAAAACCATGCATACCCCCTAATCCTTTTCCTATTAACTCTGCAGGGATTTTTCCTCAATTTTGTAAGAAAAATAATAATAAAATAGTTGAAAGGCCATCAAGCTTGAATCAGCACATAGCATGCACCCTGAGAATAAAAAATGCACCCTGGGTAGTATGTTCTTGTGTAAACATCCTCCTTTCACCATGTTTGAGATGGTTATCCTTTGATATTTTTGAGCTTCTCAGATGTCAAAATTCAAGAAGATTCAACTTTTTTTGTAAAAAAAGGGATCAGAAACCTTCAACAGATGATTCTTCTCCAATGTTAGGAACATCAGAGATAGATAAGGCTTGTTTGGCCTCTTGGCAGGACTGTGTCAGCCATTCTGATTGTGCTTTTTGGGGTGTATTACAATGGTTTGTTCACTCAGTTGTAAATGACCCAAGTGGTGGGGCTTCCATCCCCTTTATTACAAGGTTGTTCCAGTGTCAGCCTAGAAACCTCACTTTTAGCAAGTTTTCCCTGCCATGACAGTGAGAAACTGCTTGGCAAGAAAGGGCTTGGTTGGACTCGGTGGAGCGTAAGAAACTTTCTAAGGATACAAATTGATTTAACTGCCCATTTATGGGTCCTGGAAAGGAAAACTGCTACCAACAGAGGACTAAGATCTTTCCTGCATCAGGAGAATCAACCAAGCCTTCTTTCTAGAGGAATTTCAGGCAAAAGCAAGTGGGAAGTCAGAAGGGTTTAAATGTCATGGAGTCACCTCAGCCAAAGGGACATGGTCACTAGTCCTGCAGCAAATCGGGCAGTGACAATATGGGGCAAATGAATGTGTCACTTGTGTCACAGAGACAAAATGATCTGTGAGACTGATCTAGAATCAATAACAAAATGATATATGGTGGTGTTGGTTACTACCTTTCAGCCTGAAAACTGTCAGCACAGGGTTTTATATAAAACAGCCAAACAAATGCAGTTTAGTTGAGGTAGTTTGGGCAATCTTGTGCCTTGTTTTGTACCAGTCCTAATCTCTCTGCCAGAATCATGCTCAAGCTGGATATGGGCTCCCCTATAAAGACCCTCCCAGGAATCACCCTGCTTTCCAATCCTGTGGATCCACACCCTCTCCAGCTGGAGAAGCCTGGAGTCAGCTCTTATCAGCTCCATCACCACTAACCAGCTGTCCTTTGGGTCCTGGATCGCCAGGGCTCCCTGGAAGGCCCGTTCCTCCTGGTGATCCTCGCTTCCCTGTTTGGCCAGTCTGCCCAGGCAATCCTCTTTCACCCTAAAAATAACAGAATTCAAGTAATTCCAAAGGACAGGAGCTAAATACAACAGCACTCAGCTGAAGTAGCCATAGATGGAAAGCTGGAAAAGATGGCTCATTGGGATAAGGAATGTGGTTCCATCAGTGGATGCCCCAGGTCTGCTAAGGCAGGTTGTTCAGGATGCACAGGGTGAGACCAAGGTGGGCATGGCTGTGTCCCCTCCTGGGCTGCCCACAGAGCAGGAGCCTCAGCAGAGCTGTCCCACCTGCACGGGGGTGAGGAGAGAAAGGGGATCAAATGTCTTCTCTTTGCATTTCCTACGTTCTTTGTCCTGCCCTGCAGCTTCCCATAGTCTCTTCCCCCAGCAGGCTGGCAATTGATGATTAATTCATGGCAAATGCTGAAGGCCTGCCAAGAGCAGGGCTTCAATCCAGAGGCTGCAAACCCAACGTTTTCTCAACGTTAACTCTACAACTTCAATCCAGGGAGAGGCTTCTGCCACCCAGCACCACACTTTGCTCCCCACCTCTTCCCCTTGCCAAGTGCCAGGAGCAGCACAAGCTTCAGCTGCTCAATCTGAGGCAGACTGGGAGAGGGGAGCAAAGGCAAGGAGATGGTGGAAGGTAGGATGGTGGAACAGACGGAAAAGGGGCAACAAATTCTCCTGGAGGTAGGGTGTGAGTGTGTGACAAGGACACAGAGTCTGTCAGTCACCTCCTGTTGTACTGCCCAAGGCAGCTGGAGGGCAGCAAGTGACAGATCAAGGGCGATGTGTTATGGAGTCCTAATTTAAATCAGATCTCAGAGCTTCTCTAAACCCAGCTGGAGTCTTCCTATTTACAGAGTCTTTCTACAAACGACTGAATTGCTGTGAGTCCAGTTTAGATCCTGTGGTGAGTCTGAATCAGGGCAAGGACCAGGAAGAAACCCCAAGGTCACAAAAGCAGCTTGTCCCTGCTTCCACCCAGTGCGATGTCCAAGCTCATACTGGCTTCAGTCCTTCTAATGCAGTAAATATGCTAAAAACCAAGCAGCACAAATTTCCTTCCAGCAGCTCAGGCCTTGCAGAGCAGCTAGAACACTTGAACATCCCACAGAGTAGTCCATTCTGGACATCCTACAGGTGGGCTGCAGCAGTTCCTCTGCAACTTCTCCATGTTTTTTCTAGCCAGGTTTCTAATGATAAAAGACTAAAGTGTTTGTAGTGTGAGTATGTGTGTTTGCAGGCTCTTGAGTGTCCTTGGTAAAGGAAGAAAGGTCTCTGGGATATTCAGCTGCTGTGTACATCAGGAAAATGGATGGAGGGATGGATGGATGAGATGAAAGATCTACAGAGCCTCTAGCTAAGTGAAAGATGGCAGCAGGAACTGAGACTATATTAGACCTTGGAGAGTTCAAGCTCAGAGCCATCAGGCTCACAGACTGGCTCTCTCACAGCAGCATCTTAGGGAGTCAGAAACTCACCTTGAATCCTGGTGGTCCCTGTGCCCCTGGGAGTCCTGGCACACCGGGGTTCCCTCTCTTGCCTGACATCCCGGTCACACCTTCTTCCCCATCATCACCCTGCTCTCCCTAGAAAAGAAACACAGAAGAGGTTATGATACAAAACCCTTTTCCCTTCTGCACAGCTTCTAGGGGGACAGCAGAGTAGTGGGATTCTGCCCTCAGCAAGAGGGGGATAGGTTTGCAGGGGTGGGTTTGCAGATGTGGACAGAGTTCTGTGCATGTGAGTGTCTGTCAGGCTACAAAACCCACTTTATTTACAGATCTGGTCATGCAAAGGCAGCTGCTGCCTGTATGTGCAAGTGAGATGTGAAGAAGATGTACATGTACATTACATGTACTCTGGGTACATGTAAATTGGAATATCCACAGCTGGATCACATAATTTCTCCTGTGCTACCTTTTAGTTTTCCAGCTCCAATGTTGTTTGCTGTTAATGCCACAAGGTTACAGATGAAGCTTACCAGCATCCCAGGCACACCGTCCTTCCCAGGCACTCCGTCCACTCCAGGGGCACCCTCTTGACCCTGCCTTCCCACCACTCCTCGAGGACCTGGTAGCCCAAGGATGCCCTAAAATTACAAAGATGTTAGAGAAGGTGCTCCCAGACAGCATTTCCTGGGGCAGAAAATGGAATTTTCACCTACCGGTGAGCCTCTGCTCCCTGCACTGCCCTGTGCTCCTTGCTTTCCTTTTTGACCCTGCAAGTAAAAAAAAGAAAGACATCTAAAATTGCAGCAGTTCTAGCACAGCTCCACTTGGGACTGTGACTTCAGAGTGTGCTTTTGGATAATGATTGGAAAGAGTTTTATAAAAGGGAGATTTATAAAGTCAGTTGCTCCAGCACTGGGGAATGAACTGCTATTTGGTTTTATTACAAGTGATTCTTCGTATGTCTTGAGAGTTCTAGGGCAGGAATGAATAGCTAGAAGGCAAGGACCTACATTTTTCCTAATACAGAGCAGATGAGGACAAATAAAGCAGGATGAACTCAAGGGAGGACTTGGTGCACTGGCAAACATTAGAACAAGATGCTAAAAACCTGAGTCCTCCATCAATTCCCTGACAGCAAACCCAGGACCCAGTGAGTCCTCTGAGGGTGTTCAGGGGAGCTTCTCTCTGAGAAGTAGCTCCCTCTATTTTGGAAAGCTAATGGAAATTAAAAAGGGTGTCTTCTGTCTGAAATTTGCAGTGCTACTTTGTGAATAAAGGCATAAAAGAAATACTCCTGAGGTTTATTAGCTGTATAAAGGGTTAATTTGTGCAGAATGAATGGAAAACTCAGCCTCACCACCTTCACTAGGGCTCTCTTAGTGAGGTCATGTACTAAAGCACTTTTAAATTGAATAACTCATTTTCTGTGCATTGTTTCTCCATCTGCAGAGGACCAGGCTGGCCAGCTACATGAAAGAAATATTCCTGGGGGTGCTTTCCCTGCTATTCATTAGACCCAAAGGCAGTTCCAGATTGTCCATCGATGGGCAGAATTTATTTATCACCTGGTACACTTCTTGCCAAGAAGACCTAAAACTATCTTCTAGCCTTACCCCCAGCAGGGTCAGATTAAAAACCCTGACATCTGTCACGAGAGAGCAGGAATTTGCTGAGTATTGAGGTCACATACTTATGTTTTAGCAAATAAAGTCCCTGGTCTGTGAGAATAATTAGCAAGCTGTCATTACAGCCAGATGTGGAGGTAGGAGTAGGTATGAAGTGCCCCAATGAACCCTGAAGGACCCATGTGTCCTGGGTTTTCTTGCTCAATTAGGACAAGAAATTAGAGGGATTGTTCCAAGAAAAAACTCCATGGATAAATGGACTCCAAACCCAGAAAGTTTCAAGCCAGAAAAGTTTATGGTTCAAATGAAAGGGAGAGACACTTGCCTGGCTCAGCCCTCCTTGGGGATGGACGAGACAGCTGTGGCTGGAGACAGCACAAACAGGGCATGGGAAAGAGACATAACCCATGGCAGGGACTAAAGACCTGCCCAAGAGTCACCCATCATGCTGGAGCTGGAATTGTCTTGATCTTCTCCAGCTCCACAAAGCCAACAAACCATTTGGCCTGGACACCCAAATATTTACAGCCCTTCCAAAAGGATCCCCACAGCCTTTTAAGGCATAGACCATAGGCAAAAATCCCACATGCTGGGCAAAACCATGACAATCCTCTTAATTAGACATTTTCTTTAAACTCAGGACACTATAAATGCACCCTGCTGAAACTTACCGCATCACCTTTGGATCCCTTTGCTCCTGGCTTGCCTGGTGATCCAGGATCCCCCTACAAAACATAAGCAAGAAAAATCTGCTTAAAATTCTCTTCTGGCAGTACCTTGCATGAAGTACAAAGAACAGCATTTTTTGTGCCCTAACAATGCTGACTGTATGGAAACAATTCAGGGAAACAGCCTGTACTCAGACAGGCCCCTGGGGACAAAGAAGCAAGGAACTGTCTCCAGAGAGCATCTAACAGGGTGTTGATTGGAGAAGAAGCAACTCTGCCCCTCACTTGGGTGGTGCCTGCATTTGTGGAAATCATTCACCAAATTCCAGATGGTGCCTGGAGAGCAGTGCTGAGAAGTGGGCAGGAAGGAGCCTGTGTAGAATGAGTAGTTTACACAGTGATTGCTGGTACCACTTCCCTTTTGCACACTGCAGCCCTTGCCTTCGTTTCACCTGGGAGTCAGGTGTTAGAAAAAGGGCTATGGAGTAAAGCAGAGAGGGTATTTCACTGCTCTCTTGCTGGTCTCTTCCCCATCACACTCATCTCAGTCTTTTCTCCCAGCCAGCCAGGTTGGGTTTTTTGGTCGGTATTTGTGTCAGTGGCCATTTCTGGATTAATATAAAATGAATGGTAAGGAAGGACTCCCTGCAGAGCTCTCCTTCTTCAGCTTGTTTTTGACCCACGTTTCTAATGGACATTTACTAAAGACAATCCAAAGCTCCTGCTTCCTTCTGAATCATCTGAGGGGCTACCCCTCTACTCATTTCTGGGCCATATAACAGAGCAGTAGCATTTTAACCCCAAAATAGAATCTGTTGTTCTTCCCAGCAACCTTACAAAGAGTGGGAATTGATTCAACTTTATTTCCCAATACAAACTACATTTAATGTGCTGCTGCACTCACAGTTGCAATAGTCATGTATAAAGATGAGATGCCACTGTATATAACAAGGGAATAAAAAGTCCTTCCTTTGAATTTGGATTTAATTTAGTCTTTCACAAAGTCTTTCACTAGTTTGAGAGGAAACAATTTGCAAGCAGAATAATATGGTCTCACCTCACATTGGACTAGCAGAACATCAAAAGGATCACTTTCAAGCAGACCCTTCCATTGTCATTGTCATCTTCCACCACCCATCTCCTGAGATTTCTAGTCCCTCATGGACCATTCAGAAAGGAGGTTTTGGAAACAGGCACTGGGAGTGCTCCCTGTTATGTCACCCATTTATTAGTCTCAAATGTGGCTCAAAATACCCATTCCATAGGCCTGGCTGATGGAAATGCCCACATTTGATAGCTCACTACGCACTCCTCCTGCAGCCCTTCCCACCTCCCTGTTTTTCCCATGCCTGGGGCATTGGGTAGCTTACAATAAAGCAGCATCTCTTACTGGTAAGCCTTGCTGTCCAGGTTTTCCTCTTTCTCCATCAAGCCCTTCTTGACCCTTAAATAAATAACAGAGAGGGAACATGTCTTTGTTCTTTTGTGGGAATGGGAAAGAAAAATGAATGTAATGTGATTTAAGGGGCAGAAGAAGACACACGTGTCTGCATTCTGCTGACACAGAAATGGTGAAGTTGTGGGTAGTGCCCATGCTCCTGTGGATGCCTTTCCATGCTGTGGAAAGAGGAACTATCTAATGCATCCCAAAATACACACAGCATTAATGGAAGTGAACAGCTGGAGACAGCTGTCCTAGAAAGTAAGGCAGCAGTACTGCTACTCTGATGAACTCAAAATCTTCTGTAAATTACTGTAATGGGTCATTCTGACCAGGTGCTTTTGAATGGAGGTAACACTTAAGTCATGGCACCTTTGCAGATCAGCCCCAATCAGCTGGAAATGTCCTGCAAAGAGGGTATAAGGAGCACAGCAGGATAACTCATAGCCTTGATCTTGCTTTTGAGAGAAACCTTGCAAAGATTTTGGAAGCCTCCAAATCTTAAAGTTAACAGATCTTCCCATGGAAGAATCTACAGCCACAGGCATGTCAGTCTTGAAATTTCTGCAGCACTGGCATGGACTCATGCTCACACCTTGCCCAGGGTGTCTCCTTGATAATCACAGAGACCTCTGCTCAAATGGCACTGCTAATTCTTTTAGCCTCACTCAGGTGGGTGCAGGGCAGGGTGAGGTGCTGACTTTTTTGCCTTCAGTAATGTTTTTCTGCTTTAGGCAAAGCTGAATTGTTCCTTGTCTGAATCATAGCAGCAGCTGACCAGGGACATCAGCAGGTTATGAACTGGGACTGCTGGGCAAATCTGTGGGCTGATGTGGACTGGGAGCACTTCCCCAAGGCAAACATTTCTGAATCATGCATTTGGAATAAGACTCACAGGATAACCAGTGTCTCCAGGCTCCCCTCGGTCACCTCTGTCACCAACAGGGCCCTACAAGAGCACAACAAGGACTTGAGGTGGATGTAAACAAGCTGTCATCTGCAGTATCTCAATGGTTTGTGCATGTTCTACAAGTAAGGCAGCAAGCCAACTAATCCACCCACAAAAATCAGTCCAGGATTGATTAGAGAAGGAATTTAACATCTTACTCTGTCTCCAGGTGGTCCCTGTGGGCCTTCTACCTTCCCGTCATCACCTTGTTCTCCCTGTGAATAAAATGTTAGTATTAATATAAACAGTAGATTTTACAGCAGATGCTTCTGTACAGATCCAATCCAGTCCTTCCATAACATGAGAAGGCAAAGCCTCTGTTGAATTTACTTTTTCATCCAGAGAAAGACTAAACATTTTTTTTTTTTGTTTGTTTCACTGACTCTTCACCTTGCTTTCCTAACTTTTGGTGTTTCTGCCTAGTGCAACTCTCCTCCCTAAGTAACCAGGTGCAAAGGGTTACTTTCAACAATTCCTAAAACTAAGCAAGCAGGATGTAATTGCGACAATATGGGAAATAGCTCTCTGCCTCTGAATTTTATTGCTGACAGTTCAACCAAACTCTTTAATCAAGCATTTCCCCACCCTTGTTGAGTCCTGTCTGGGCTGTCGGTGGGAGCACGGGTGGTCTGGATGGGCTCCCTGGTTCTGTGCCACCATTGTGGGCTCATTTTACAATCAGCCAGGTGAGACAGCCTCCTACACACTCCTTTCCTTGCTGAGATGCTCCACAGCACGAGCTCAGAGCTCATGGTTTGGCTGGTAGATAACATCACCCAGCTTATTTATGACTGAGGTCTCTTCAAAACATCCACAGAGAGATCCCTTAAGACTTAACAGAGACACTATCCTTTTAAATTCTGTTGTGAAAGTCACTCAGGGTCACAACGTCCTGTTTTCTCTGGAGTCCAGCTCAGAGATAGCTGTTTCTTTGCTCCCCATGGAAGAATGCTATATTCCAGCTCCTCCAGTTTTTGACTACTCCATAGCAGTCTCTGGCACTTTGGCTCCTTAGGATGGACACGTCTCAGAGCTCCTTTGATGCTGCACTACTGGAGAAAGGGAGCTTGGGGTGTTCTGGCACAGTGGAGCTGCTGTATTTGGGGTGCTTGGGGTGCTCCAAGAGCCTTGAACATCCAAATCTCCAAAGAGCCAAGTTTTTCACAGACTTCTGTAATTCTCAGTGGTTGCACCAGCCCTTTCTGATGTATTTACAGTTCTCTTTGATGTTCTCTCTTTGATGTACTCTCCTGTTGGAGTTGCAGCTGCTGATAGTAAGGACACTTGGGAAATTTCTTGGTGAGCCTGTCTCTGAGAGGAACTTGGGTGGCAGAGAAGAGAGGAGGGGAAGCAAAGCCTCACAGGTTGTGCTGGTGGTTTCCAGCGCTACTGAACTTGCTGCTGGAAGCCAGCACCAGAATACCTGGCAACTGATTTGCTTTCTAGCCACCATCTAAGGAATGTTGACTAGAAGGGAAACAAAGCCACCATTTCTCAAGTCTCAGGGAAAAAAATCATCCCAGTGGGTCTGTTACTATGCAGAAGTCTTGGCACTGATTGCTTCTTCCCAAGCAGGATGTGCATACCTTTGGCATTTGGGAGCTGAGTGTGATGAACTCAGAGAAAGATCATAATTCTGGGGACCCTTGAAGAGCATCAAGACTCACAGACTTTCTCCCCATTGTAGCTTTGTTTCTCCTTGATGCTAATTCCCACCTTGTTCTCTGTCTCCTGCCTGAGAAAACCCTGTGGCCTGGTCAGCTCTAGGACTGTGAAACCAAGCTCCTCCAGAACTTCCTGGTGCCTCAACTGCTTGAGAGAGAGATGAAAGGTCTGTGCTAAATCTTCGGAAAGTTGCAGCGAAAAAAGTTAGAGTAAAGGGCAGCAAAGTAAACATGTTAGGATACAAATGGAAAATGCATGAAGAAGGGAAGGCTTGTTGTTGTTGGCTCCTGTCCCAAAGTGAGATACACCAGTTTGTAATTTTTAAAAGGATCACATCTGGACTGCTTTAAGCAGCTGCCAAGAGCAGGCGTCTGCTCTGAGCAAGGCCTCTTTGAGGAGCTGCTTCTCTAACACATTTCAAATGTATGAAATGTGGTGGAGTAGCTGCCTGGGATGGCACAAGGGAGCAGGATTCCACAGCAGTGCCTCTCACCAAACCGCTTTCTACTCTGGAAAAGGGAAGACCTTCCCCACCATTATATCCTCCTCCTTTAGCACAGGTCCATTTACCATGTTACTTAAAGCTCACAGAGTACTCCTGGTCCCATTTCCATTTTCTCTTCATTTCTCACTTCCGGGCTTCCATTTTTGTGTTCACACACTTGTGAAAGGTTACAGATGTCTGGAGGGAAGGAGTCTGTCTGTCTTTAGGCTGGGATCCAGGCAACTCTTAGGAGATGAGGGTGGGTGGATAGGAAAACTTAGATGCAAGATTTTGTGGAGCACCTGGATGCTGCAGAAAGTGGTGCTGGAGGCTCAGCACATGATTTTGTGCTCTCCTGGTTCAGCATCTCCTCTTTCTGCTCCCCAGCAAGGTGTCAGCAGACCCACAGGCCTTCCAGGGGAACATGAGTGAGGAGATCCAGCTGTCAGTGGTCATTAACAGAGCTGACTGCTCTTAGCAGGGCGCATTGGATGCTTTGGTGGCTTCATCAGGCTTCAGCTTGGATACTTGCATGTAGAATTAATTTATCATAATACTGCTGTGCTCTTTTGACACCAGATCCACTCAGGGAGTGCTCTTCTAGTGTCCTTTTGCAGAGGAACATCTTCTTGTTGAAGGGCAAAATGCTCCACTGAGCGCTTCAGATGAATAATTTGGGGATCATTTGCTACTGAAATTATGTGACCTTTCAAGATGGCAACTTTAAAGGTTTCCAAATAAAACAACAGCTGCAATTTAAGCAACAGACACACATATCTGCACATCTCAGTGGCTGCAGGGTCAATGGCTGACCCTTCTTGTCCTAGTCATGACCCACAGCTTTTTGCCAGGATGCTTAAGATTCAACAGTGGAATTGTTGGAACCTCTGGGCAGGTTCTGAGCTGACCATGTGCCCGGTCATGAGCTCTCACATCATCCTGGACTGGTTGTGCTTGTCTAACACTTGCCAGGAAATTCAGCAAGGCAGCAATGGAGATATGAAGCAGCAGGAACATCACCAGCTGTTCCTCCATGGATGTGTTTCGGCAGCAGGAAATGAGAGAAAAAGCAAATGACCGTTGTTCACCCCCAAAGCAAAATTTCTGAGGCATGTGAATGTCTTAATGGAACACAACAGCTTGCCTTGCCCCAGTGATTCCTGGCTGCATGGGGCATCTCCAGGCAGAGCACAGTGTGAACAGGGTGTCCTGACACCAGGAGCCTGAGCTGAAGGGATCCATTCAAAGCCCCAGCAATGGCAAGTCCTTATAAGCTCATTTTATAAGCGATGAAGCTCCTGTCTGCACTACAGCTGCCCTCCCACCTGTGTGCAGAGGCAAAGCTGAATGCTGTCTTGGTGCTGGGGAGTAGAAAATGAGCAAAAAGAGTTCATGCAGCTCTCCTCTTCATGGGGACCTCACAACTGACCAGTGCCCATCACCATCACTTCCCTTCCCACACTGAGGGAGAATCACAGAATGGTTTGGGTTGGAAGGGACATTTAAGTCCATCTCGTTCCATCCCCTGCCATAGGCAGGGATGCCTTCCACTAAACCAGGTTGCTCCAAGCCCCATCCAACCTGGCCTTGGACACTTCTAGGGATGGGGCAGTCCAGACCGGTGCCAGTGCTTTACCACCCTCTGAGTAGAGAACTTCCTGACATCTTACCAAAATCTTTACACTTTTGTTTTAAAAGCATCCCCCCTTGTCCTATCCCTATCTGTAGTGTAGTGTCCACTGTAGGAAGTTGCTTCCCTCTTCCAGATAAGCCCCCTTTAAGTACTGGAAGGTCACAATGAGTTCTCCCCAGAACCTTCTGCAGAGAGATCTCAGGAGGGAGGGAGCATCGCTGCCGAAGGCATGTGAAGGACTCCATCAGCTCCGGGAGCGCCAAGCAGCCGGCAGAGCCGACAGGAAACCATTAAAGAGTGAGTCACTGCTCCAGCCTGAACTGGTTATGGCTGGGCTGACTCAGCAAAAGGGGGAAAACACCAGGGAAAAGCCACCGTGGAAAGAGGGCTCTGAGTCAGGGCAGCTGCGGCCAGGGGGCTGTCGAAAGGTGGGCGACGAGGAACATGGAGCAAGGGCCATGGGGAGGAGAAACGCCAGCAGCTGGAGATCAGCTCATTTGTGCAGGGAGTTTTTCTGACCTGATCACAGAAAGCTACGAGTCTGATTTCTTTTGGCTTGGGGATGGAGCCGAATTCCTGAGGATACAGGAAAAACACATCCTCAGGGCTCACGCTGGCTGGCTCAGCCTCTGGCACAAGGGCACATGGTGTCTGGGAAGCACATGCTGGTGGCATGGTGTCCTGGCACTGACTGGCAGAGACAAGACTTTGAGGGGTTATATAAATGGCTGTGTGGTTGAGGAGGCACCTCTGCCTGTGCCACAGGGTGAGGAGAGTGCAGATGCACGTGAGTTACAGCAGTGAGACAATCATCTCATTCGAGGGGAAATGAGATGGCCAAACCCCCTGACTTACCTTTTCCCGAGGAGGCACCGCTGCCTGTGCCACAGGGTGAGGAGAGTGCAGATGCACGTGAGTTACAGCAGTGAGACAATCATCTCATTCGAGGGGAAATGAGATGGCCAAACCCCCTGACTTACCTTTTCCCCCTTTGGCCCTGGTGGTCCAATCGGCCCCGGTGGTCCTGCATGTCCCTGTGGAGAGCAGACAGCATGTGAGCAGGCAGGAAAGAGCTGCGGGACTGAAAGTCCTCCCTGGTTCTCTGCCAGGTCTTGTAAGCCCTGGGTGGTGCATGCCAGCTTTGGAGGGACACGTGGGTCATGGCAGAGATGAACCAAATGCAGGTGGTGCAAATGCAGATTTGACAAAGAACTAAACTCGAGATCAGAAATAAATCACCACTTAGGAACAATCTGCATCCTGGAGTGGCGGTTTTGTTGCATTTAAGAACAGATAAAAACTGGAAGATGAAAATAAAACCCTTACCTGGTAACCCTTTAAGCCTGGGTCCCCTTGAGCACCCATCCTTCCTGGAGCTCCCTGGAGAGGCAAACAGACAGGGACTGAGAGAGCAGCCCATGGTGTTAGCACAAGAAGAGGATGCACTGGGCTGTGCAAAGCAAAGCTCGGCACCACGTGGGAGTGTGGCCAGTCCTTCTCCTGGCCACCAGTGAGCTCTGCTGCAGCCACCTGATGGGCTTTTGCTTGGCTTTAACCTCTTACACATGGAGAGGGGTGCCAGGAGGCCATTCTGTGCCTTTGCCAGCCTGCAGCAATAGATTCCCCACCTCAGTCAGATTTGCTATCAGAAATGGCTGCATTTGTGTGCTCTTCATCTGCACTCCTGCACGTCTTTGTATCCAAATTAGTGTTGTGCTAGGAAGTCCACCAGTGAGACCATGCTCGGGCATGACCTAATCCTAAACTGTTGGGTGAAAACCTTCTGATGTGGGTTCTGAGGCAGAGAAAGGAGTTTTCTGGATTGTGATGAAGGCACTGCAAGAGCTATTAATCACATCTTTAGCAGAGTGAACAAAAGAGTTTAAATCAGATCATCAGATTAAAGTGAGTCACAAAATTTCCATATAATCCCATTTAGCATGGAATAAAGCTCTTTCCACAAGACAGAGATGTGTCCACTCCAAAAGACTGTTGCTCAGATATTGCTTTGCTTCCTTGTGAAATAATCCATGGAGGCTTTACCAAAGACTATTAAGGGAGGATATATGGTGAGGCCATAATTTTCAGTGCAGGGAAACACTATCAGCAGAACCATCACTCATTTGCTACTGTTCTGAAATATCACCACTATTCCTAGTTCATAAATAACTCCTGACTTTGCACTGGTTTCTATCAAATAGAGTGCAAGAAGTTTCCTTACCAGCCTGCAATGCACAAGGTACTTTTACTTACCACTGCTGTTCTGATGCATTTGTCTCTTGTGCCTAAAGAAAATTAACTTTCTCCCCTCTCTGCCATACTGTTACCTCTGGAAGCCTCACCTTCAGTCCCCTGTTCAAACCCTTTCCCATGCTATATTTCTTGTTGCTCCGAGTGTTTTAGATAAGTAGATCAAGACTTGGTGCTGGGGAGTAGAAAATGAGCAAAAAGAGTTCATGCAGCTCTCCTCTTCATGGGGACCTCACAACTGACCAGTGCCCATCACCATCACTTCCCTTCCCACACTGAGGGAGAATCACAGAATGGTTTGGGTTGGAAGGGACATTTAAGTCCATCTCGTTCCATCCCCTGCCATAGGCAGGGAGGGGCTTCACTAAACCACGTTGCTCCAAACCGCAGGGGACTCCCTTCCACTAAACCAGGTTGCTCCAAGCCCCATCCAACCTGGCCTTGGACACTTCTAGGGATGGGGCAGTCCAGACCGGTGCCAGTGCTTTACCACCCTCTGAGTAGAGAACTTCCTGACATCTTACCAAAATCTTTACACTTTTGTTTTAAAAGCATCCCCCCTTGTCCTATCCCTATCTGTAGTGTAGTGTCCACTGTAGGAAGTTGCTTCCCTCTTCCAGATAAGCCCCCTTTAAGTACTGGAAGGTCACAATGAGTTCTCCCCAGAACCTTCTGCAGAGAGATCTCAGGAGGGAGGGAGCATCGCTGCCGAAGGCATGTGAAGGACTCCATCAGCTCCGGGAGCGCCAAGCAGCCGGCAGAGCCGACAGGAAACCATTAAAGAGTGAGTCACTGCTCCAGCCTGAACTGGTTATGGCTGTGCTGACTCAGCAAAAGGGGGAAAACACCAGGGAAAAGCCACCGTGGAAAGAGGGCTCTGAGTCAGGGCAGCTGCGGCCAGGGGGCTGTCGAAAGGTGGGCGACGAGGAACATGGAGCAAGGGCCATGGGGAGGAGAAACGCCAGCAGCTGGAGATCAGCTCATTTGTGCAGGGAGTTTTTCTGACCTGATCACAGAAAGCTACGAGTCTGATTTCTTTTGGCTTGGGGATGGAGCCGAATTCCTGAGGATACAGGAAAAACACATCCTCAGGGCTCACGCTGGCTGGCTCAGCCTCTGGCACAAGGGCACATGGTGTCTGGGAAGCACATGCTGGTGGCATGGTGTCCTGGCACTGACTGGCAGAGACAAGACTTTGAGGGGTTATATAAATGGCTGTGTGGTTGAGGAGGCACCTCTGCCTGTGCCACAGGGTGAGGAGAGTGCAGATGCACGTGAGTTACAGCAGTGAGACAATCATCTCATTCGAGGGGAAATGAGATGGCCAAACCCCCTGACTTACCTTTTCCCCCTTTGGCCCTGGTGGTCCAATCGGCCCCGGTGGTCCTGCATGTCCCTGTGGAGAGCAGACAGCATGTGAGCAGGCAGGAAAGAGCTGCGGGACTGAAAGTCCTCCCTGGTTCTCTGCCAGGTCTTGTAAGCCCTGGGTGGTGCATGCCAGCTTTGGAGGGACACGTGGGTCATGGCAGAGATGAACCAAATGCAGGTGGTGCAAATGCAGATTTGACAAAGAACTAAACTCGAGATCAGAAATAAATCACCGCTTAGGAACAATCTGCATCCTGGAGTGGCGGTTTTGTTGCATTTAAGAACAGATAAAAACTGGAAGATGAAAATAAAACCCTTACCTGGTAACCCTTTAAGCCTGGGTCCCCTTGAGCACCCATCCTTCCTGGAGCTCCCTGGAGAGGCAAACAGACAGGGACTGAGAGAGCAGCCCATGGTGTTAGCACAAGAAGAGGATGCACTGGGCTGTGCAAAGCAAAGCTCGGCACCACGTGGGAGTGTGGCCAGTCCTTCTCCTGGCCACCAGTGAGCTCTGCTGCAGCCACCTGATGGGCTTTTGCTTGGCTTTAACCTCTTACACATGGAGAGGGGTGCCAGGAGGCCATTCTGTGCCTTTGCCAGCCTGCAGCAATAGATTCCCCACCTCAGTCAGATTTGCTATCAGAAATGGCTGCATTTGTGTGCTCTTCATCTGCACTCCTGCACGTCTTTGTATCCAAATTAGTGTTGTGCTAGGAAGTCCACCAGTGAGACCATGCTCGGGCATGACCTAATCCTAAACTGTTGGGTGAAAACCTTCTGATGTGGGTTCTGAGGCAGAGAAAGGAGTTTTCTGGATTGTGATGAAGGCACTGCAAGAGCTATTAATCACATCTTTAGCAGAGTGAACAAAAGAGTTTAAATCAGATCATCAGATTAAAGTGAGTCACAAAATTTCCATATAATCCCATTTAGCATGGAATAAAGCTCTTTCCACAAGACAGAGATGTGTCCACTCCAAAAGACTGTTGCTCAGATATTGCTTTGCTTCCTTGTGAAATAATCCATGGAGGCTTTACCAAAGACTATTAAGGGAGGATATATGGTGAGGCCATAATTTTCAGTGCAGGGAAACACTATCAGCAGAACCATCACTCATTTGCTACTGTTCTGAAATATCACCACTATTCCTAGTTCATAAATAACTCCTGACTTTGCACTGGTTTCTATCAAATAGAGTGCAAGAAGTTTCCTTACCAGCCTGCAATGCACAAGGTACTTTTACTTACCACTGCTGTTCTGATGCATTTGTCTCTTGTGCCTAAAGAAAATTAACTTTCTCCCCTCTCTGCCATACTGTTACCTCTGGAAGCCTCACCTTCAGTCCCCTGTTCAAACCCTTTCCCATGCTATATTTCTTGTTGCTCCGAGTGTTTTAGATAAGTAGATCAAGACTGGGTGTAGAAACAGGGCAGAAGTCCAAGGCAGAGTTCCTTGTAACAACACAGCTCAACTTGGAAGCAGCTCTTGCCATGAGTGTGTAGTCTCAAAGGGGGAAATCTTAACAAAAAATAGCTTATCAGCTCACTCAGCTGAGGAAAAATCCCCAATATTTCAGCAATTTCAGCCAAGCTGGGGAGTTGTGAAGAACTGCCATGATGCAACATGAGCTGGGCTCTCTTCTGTGCTGCTTGGAATGAGGGCTAAGATGTTTTGGCCAATTAAAGCCATCTAACAGCATTTCCCTTTCTGTGCCCTGAAGCCTCTGCTGGGCTCTCTGCTCCATTTAGGCCCATGCCCACCACTGCCAGTCAGGTTTCTGCGTGTTGTGTTGAACCATTTGCAGAGCTCTTCTCACCATCGGTCCCAGGGTACCTCGGGATCCTTTAGGGCCTTGGTTCCCCTTTGGCCCTTGCTTCCCTGGGGATCCCATCTCGCCGAGCTGCCCCTGGTAGCCTTTGCTGCCCTGCAGAGAAAAGGCACTGACATCAGTGTCGGACAAAACTTCCTCTGCAGGAAAATATCAGAGATGAGTCATGAAAGGGAGGAGGTGATGTTATCAAAGAGAGGTGTTCCTACCTTCTGGCCAGGCTTGCCCTTTCCTCCCTGTTTTCCTGGTTTCCCTTCTGGTCCCTGGAAGAGGAAAAGAGAAAAAGGCTGTTGGAATGGGAAAGCAAAGAAGTCGAATCCCAACCAGCCACTCCCAAGTCATTTCCCTGGCACACACAAACCTGAGAGCATCCTCACCCACCCATGGGAGACAACAAGGAGGCCAGGAAGTTGTGCAGGTCAGACCACAATCCACAGGTGCTACAGCTGGGGTATGACTGAGTTTGGTCTTCAGCTGCTCCAACATGGAGGAAAACTCCTTGCTTAAAAGTGGAAAGATCTTTGTGCTCAAGTGACTACTGGGCAACACCGCTGAAAGGTGATACTGTGATAATTTTGATGATGATGATTTTAAAATCACATCTTGAAGACAGGTGGGTCATGGAAAACTGCCATCAGTTGTGTCCATCTGTCTCCAAGGGTGCAAAAGAGGGATCTCCAGAAGTTCACCCACCCAGCCTCTTCTACAGAATGGGCAGAAATGTGGAAAACACACTTACCCTGATTCCCCCTAAAGGTTTCCTCTGGTTTGCACCTGAGCTGCCATCTTTGCACCATTACTCTACCAACAGTTGTATCCTTCACCAACTGTGGCACTAAATTAGATATCAACACTTTCTATATAGTTTTAAGATCCTACCAATAGAACCATTGATTCCACAGCACCTCTCCTTATTTTTACCTTGTGAAAACAGGCAATGGTTTCATTCTCTATCCACCTACCATGCACAACTTCCTGCTCACGGTGAAAACCCCCTCCCTCTATTTGTGTTATTACTGCCACATGCCAAAACCACAATCTACTTCTAGAAATGGAATGGGATGCAAAACTTCAAGTGGGAGCCATGCCAAGCAGAGACAGGAATGCTGAACTGCTTTCAGAACCCAGTGTGGGTGCAGAACCTGCTGCCCCTCCTTGCACCCCCACCACAGAAATGCACTATGATGAGCAGCTAAATACAGCAGCCTCTCCTTAGGGAACCCAGGGAGCTCATTTTTTCCAGTGTTTGACTCTGTTAGCTGCAAGGGAGACAGAGTATTTTGAACTTGAAAGAAAGAAGCAAAAAGTATAACTGAAGAAAGTAACTCATGCTTTTTGGCAATTATGACAAACTTTTCAACATCATCTCCACACCAGCACCACATCTCTCCCTCTTCTCCCGCTCCTCCCAGCTAAGAAGATATAATTTTCACCATGGTTGGTGTTGCAGTCTCAGTTGAATAAAAGCAGCTTATATATAAAGTGAGACGTATGGGGGTTTTCACTCTGATCTGAACCATGGGCCACAGAAGTGCCTGCTCTGAACACAAAGGAGCAATTCAGACTTATTCCAACCCTAAAGAATTGTGCCAGTTCACTTCTCCAGAGGGAATAGCTCCATTTTACCTGTCAAACATTTCAGGAGCCCGCCTTGCCAACACTATTAGGCTTCACAAAGGACAGGTCCCTGCTGAGGAGTACACGAGCCTTGTTCTGTGTCTCTTCCATACTGCTCAGGGTTTTTTGTTTGCTATTTTTTGCTGCCACTTCCCAAGAGATCACTTTTGGAACTACTTTCCCACAGATGCTGAGCAGCCGCAGTAGATGATGGGTGCCAAGCCTCCAGCATCACCCACGTGATTTACACTTTTGACAGGAGTATACAGAGAAGTCCTCACGAATGAAAGCATCAGAAATGGCCAGACCCTTCCAGCTCTACAGCAGCTCACTGTGGGACCTGTTACTCAACACCTGAAGCACAGTAACTCCCACAGCCCCTGCTCTGCAGCAGTGCCCTGGCACATTATGGCTTAAAAATTTGGAGAGGAAATAGTGGAAGCACTCACAAAACTTTACTGTCAAAACAAGATGTGACTGAATAAAGAGACAACTGGGGTTTCTAATCAGTTGCATAGTGTTTTTCCATCAGTCTCCCTGGACTGTGCTTTAAGAGCTTGTGGAAGCACAAGCAGTAGATGCTTCCTGCAAATGGGAGAAAGCCCATTTTAAGCTAGATCTGTTCCTAACCCAGTGATGGCCAAGCCTATGGTCTTCTCCAGCAGAGTAGTTTTCCACACTCAGATGTGCTCCTGGAACTGCAGTGCTGTGGCAGCTCACGAAACAAAAATTTCCATGCAAAGGTTCCATCCCCAGGCTGAGAATGTGCTATATTGTCTGTAAAAACGCAGATACCAGTACATTGATTAGACACACCCTTTATCATTGGGCAGGGCAGGTGGACCCTGTTCATGGGGAGGTCACGAAGATCTCACAGCTACTTCAGAAGAGTCTGAAGTACAGCTTGGCTCCCTCCACCAGGATTCATCTCCCATGGAAGTCTCATGACTGAAACTTGCTTCTACCCTGCATTGGAAAATGACTTTGCTTTTTGAGAAGACAAGTTTAGGCCTTACATTTTTCCATCTGAGAAACAAAATTTCCACACTGCTCCTAAAATTTGCCAGCATTCAAGCTCCTGCTTGCACTCACCATCATGGAGTACAGATAGAGGGGCTGGAGTCATCTGGGAGAGGGTAAACAACAAAAACCAAACCCAACTTTGACAGTCCAAGTCCTGCTCGCAAAAACGAGCTCAATCCACAGTGAAACTGTGCCACGTTCAAACAGCTTCTCAAACTTTCTCAGGGTTCCTTCAGGTCGTCTTTTGCATTGGTGGTGGATGTGAGCACAGATATGGGCTCCAATAAACTCCTTGTACCATTTTCCCCTTACGATGCATCGGCCTCATGGAGCAGGGATGTTCATGTGCTCCAGAAAGGCTCTCCTGGGTGCTCCAGCTGGGGTGCAGCTCCTTCTCCATTGCTGAAGGAAAAAACCATTGGCAGCATCACCAGCTCCTTTCAGTGATAGTGAGACAAGCTGTCACTCACAGGAAGCCGTGGAGACCTTGTTCCAAGCCTCCCTTGCTGTTCTTGACTCTCATCCACTGGTTAAAAGCTTGGCTGGTATAAAAAATTGGGTCAAACCATGCTGGTGACACCACTGGCAGAGATGTGGCTCAGATTTTGACTGACTGAGTCACCTCCTTGAGAGGAATAAGCTCTATCAGTCAGGGATATTTCCGTGCTCACCCAGCACGCTTTCTAGGACTTTGGCCAGCAAGCTCTGCTGGTGAGTGGGAAGCCTACCATGTGTCTGATTTTCCTGGATATGCTTTCTCCAACTGTGCAGGAATTCTTCCCAGATGAATTTAGAGGCAGTTCAACACTTGTCTGGGGTTCCCAGATATGTGATATCTCTACTTGTGATGATTCAGATGTGGTTGCTGTTGCAATCCCAGATGTTCCCAGGGCACATACGCAGGGGTTTGCACAGTTCCCAGAAATCACTGCACTGCCACACTCCACACATTGCACAGGGAAGAACAAGCTCAGCAACAACTTTGATAGCCTTCAAAAATAGCCCCATCCTTTTTCTCTCCATTCTTCTGACTCATCTGTCCAGGGATGAAAAAAATCAGGGCCAGAACAGGAAGAAAAAAAAAAGGGATAAAAATAAAATCCAGTGAGATCTTATCTTCATCCAGGCTCTCCCCAAAGTACATCAGGAATGTAGCACCTTTTGATACCTCTTTCACTGCAGTGTGAAGTTCCTAAGGTTCCTAAGATTTCTTCTCTCTTTGCAGAGATAGGAGTGATGGCAGAAGAGGTACAAAATCTTGCACATCAAAATAATTAAATCCAAGTTCCCTTTGCTGGACTCACATCAGTTGGGTTACTGTTCCAAGGCACTGAACGTCTATGCTTTTATTCCCAGGGTTTGTACACATTTTGTTGTATGCTTTGGGTTACTGGTTTGCTGAGAAAACAAATCTTTCCAAGCTTCTTCTGTGAACAGGACTATTTTTAAATGGTGATTTCTCTTTATATGCTGCATTCTTCACTAGAGAAGCATATCAGTACCTCCAGATGACAATGGTATTTGTAACCAGGGACAGTGGAAAGCAGCAATTTTATAAAGTCACATGCCTTCAGCTATGCCAAAATATCCAAAGGAAGCAAAAAAATTATAGTTTCAGGTCTAGCATATTTAAAATTTCATTGTAATCTTCAGTAAGGACACAGATTTACAAGGATTTTTTTTAGTATAGCCTTAGATATTCCCCTAAGGGAAAGAAGAATGGTTTATTTTCCAATGCAAATTGGTTAATTCTTAAAGAAAAAGAAAAAGAGACTTCCAGCTGCTGACGGCCTTGACAGAAAAGTCAGATCTATTGCCCAGCACAGTGGTAACATTTAGTGGGAGCAAATAGATGAGCAGCTCAGCTTTAAATTCTCCAGACATCAACAGTTGAAATCTATGTTCCGACAACAACATCCAGAAAAACAAAACAAGGAAGTTGAATGAACTGCAGAGAGATATGCCCTGAACAGAGCCAAACAACAAACAGGGCTAAAATCCTGACCCAAACTTCACCATACCCAGTGATGCTCTTGCTGCAGGCACTGGGTCTGGGGAGTGGGAACAGAGATGTCACCCACCATCCTGGTTTGGCTCTTGGCATTCCAGAAGGCAAATATGTTCCCACCTTCCTTGCAGCACAGCACAGGAAGGAAGCTCTTGAAGGCACAGAACTGCTGGGAGAGCTTCCCAAAGCTTCCCTCAGGCTGCTTCATGATTGCTCAGTACTGCTGTGGAGCAGGAGCATATTTTCAAACTCTTTTTTTTTTGGTTGTCATTGAGTAAAGGTCTGAGGTCACTCCTCCCTCCCAAAAATGAGGCAGGAAGAAACAGTACCACCAGAATACAGCTTCTGAGTAAAGAAAAAAGTGACATGGTGACAGAGAAAAAAAAAAGTGATAGTTTGAGGCACTGGATGTAAAAAGGGCAGGAAAACTAAAGCAGCAATAAAGGTAGGAAGCATGAACCATAGGATGACCATGCCCATATTATCCAGGCCCAGCCAGTGAGTTCATTTAAAGGGAAATGAAAAAGCCCCATATAATTTCCTACTGCTCAGCAATGTCTCCATATGAGAACCTCTACTTAATAAACTTTGATCGAGAGAAGTCTCCCCCCATGGAGGACAGTTCACAAGCACTCAGGAAATTAGTGGGATTATTTGGGCTGGGCATTTGAAGACATAAACGTTTTGGATTTATAAGAAACACATTTCATAATCACTCTGCCTAGCAGTAGTTTGGAAGGGGAGGAGACAGGGGCAGCAGCTCCTGAATGAGTATGGGGAAAGAAGAAAGACTCAACTGTTCTCGAGAAGAAAGACCTAATTGTACTGTGAGGTTCAGAGGGTTTCACTGGGAACACTGGGAAGTAATGGGCTCTTGGCCTGCTTGTGGAAACCCGAGTGGGGAGTGCAGGTAGAGCTGGCTGGCTGTGCTCAAAGAAACAGCAAATTGGGGAAATCCTATAAAAAGGTCTTGGATGGCAAGACTACAGCCAGAGTCATTGTGACTTTCCTTTCAGCTGAGCTCCTCAGCTTAAAATAGGAATCCAACCCAAAATTGTGTATCCTGAGCTCTCTGCTTTAGAGCAAACTCTTACCTGCATGCAGCTGTTGCTCTGAAACGTGCTGCTTTGGGTTTTGTGGAGGAGGAGCTCTATTTAACTTGATTTTCCTAAGCAGTCACAGTGTAAGGCAGCAAAAAGAGTCATGTACAGAGCAGTGCTGTGTGCTCTGAGCTGCTCTGGTTCAGCCTGATAGCTCTGAACTGCCCCCCCCCCCTTTGCCTCTATTTCCTCATGTCTAAGAAAGCATGGGAGACAAAGGTGCCACTAAAACACTTGATGGCTGAGTGGGAAGTGTAGGAAAAGTTTGAAGCCTCATCCCCACTGCGCTGTGAAGCTTTCATACACAATGAAACCAAAATGCTCCAAAAAATTAGTATCAGAATCTGACAATGGGAAAGAAAAGAATAGAGAGAGCACCTGGGCAGCATAACTCTGACTGACACTCCCCCAAACAGTAAGGGTTAATATCTTCCTTTTGAAGGACACAGATGCCCTGGGGTTGTGGAAGAGGAAGGGAATAAAATCCTCTCTTGCAATAAGGAGGGGAATCTTGGAGGAACTGCCCAAAAAGTGTGTCTCCGTCTGAGTCAGGAAAAAAACCATGCCAAGCCAATGGGATTTATTTCAAATTCTGGCTCATTATGACTCCTATTAACTCTAAATGAAGACCAGCTGGGATCAGCCTGCCTTCCCCAGCAGCAGAGCCTGTGAGGGCCAAACGGCCCCTCTGCTGCTGGAGAGCAGCCTCAGTTGCTGCAAGCAGCAGCTCCCTTGGGATTGGGAAAGCTCTGTGATTCCCTGCAGGATACACAGGGCTCACAGGCAACCCTGGTGCACTTCAAAGGTTTCAATGGATTTGGTGGACTGAGTCACAGAGAGCAGAATAGCAAAAAAAGGGGGAAAAAGTCCCACACAATAATATCACCCAAGCAACAAAATCTAGCATGTACCTCTCCATAAAGTGGGATGTTTAGAAAAGGCTGACCCTGTGGCCATCAGCACTGGTTACCAAAGCAAGAGGAGAAGCTGATTGCAGCCATGGGCACAGGGGCCCAGGGATGATCACATTGGTTCTAGGAGGGGAAGCAAAGAGACCCAGGCCTGCAGCTCCACAGAAAGGCATCACCCTGACTCTTGGTCTCATACTCTTCAAAGCAGAGGTTTTCAGCATATTTGACTGCATTTCTGAGCAACTTTATTCACCTTTGATTTTTGATGCAAGACAAATACCTGCTTATGGCTTTTCTGGGTGTTGGTCTGCACGAGTAATGATACTCCAGGGCTGTAACTCAAGGATACATCATGGCCAAGAGCAAACACCTTCAGCTTGGGAAACTGGGCTCCAGTATAAGAACTGGCCCCGCTGATATAGCAGCTACTGGAAAGGACAGGCTGTAGGGCAGGAGTATGGCCTGTTGTGATCTCCTGCTCCCCCTCTGCCACTGACCGACCTCCTGCATGACCCTGGGCAAGCCACTTTACTATCTTGTGCATCTACTCCTAACACATTCAAGGGCAGGATTTGGAGTAACACTACTCATTTACTAAGATTAAGGGTGTGAGGATCCTGCTGTTACTGCTGCCACACCGCCCCCCGCCCCCACACACCGAGCCTGGTGCTCTCCATTCCTTCCTCTGCTCAGTCAGAGGGTGACCCCCACACCCTCCAGCCAGGGAGTTTAAGAAACTTCTTTCAAGTAATTACTCCACAGACAGCCCATGGTCCAGGGCACAAAAAACAGCTTTTCCAGGAAACAACAGCTCAGCACATTATCAAAAAAAGCATAAATTTCTGCATGGAAAGCAGAGATTAAAACCAGTGGTGACTCCAGGATTGTCCTTCGGCAACCTCAGTGTTTTCAGGGAGCTGAATGCCATGGATGTGGTACTGCCAGCTGTGGCTGAGCTCATGCGTATGCAGTGAATGGCTGGATTCAGTGACAGCAGAGCGAGGCGCTTTGTTGCAGAAAACCTTTGAATCATGTTTTCAGTGGCAGGAAACAGAAAAGAACAAAGAGCAAAAACCACTCTGGGACAAATTCTGCTGTAAGTGATGTTTGGACAACTTTGTAGAAGAGCAACATGTTGGATGAGAAGAAGCTCCTGCTCTGCCCTGGCACTGCAAGGCTCAGACAGCAGCCCCATCTCAGCATGGCATTGCTGGAGCAGTTCTGCTAACTCAGAGCAGAAGGTCCATCCTGGCCAGCAAGTCCTCCTTCCAACTTCAGGACTGTAGCCTGTAGAGGAGAGAGGGACAAAAATGTGATGGGAAGGACCCTCAGAACACCATCCAGAGCTGTGTGTGGGGTTGCTGCTGCTCTGGGGAGCAACCACAGCACTAGAGCCATGAGTTCCCTCCGTGCTCTGTACTGGGCTGGAGAGTGGGCCTGTGAGTTCCCTCAAAAAAACTTCTCAGCTCTCCACCCCAGCCCAGCTCTGTCACCCTACCCTCCTGAAGAGCAAATAAAAGGACTTTGGATCTTGTTGCATCAGAGCAAAAGGATTTACAGCCGTTCAGGCTCTTCTGGGCTGATGGTGCACATCTGCATGCCACAGCAGGGCCAGCAAATGCAGCAAGATCTTCTCTGATGTAATTGTTTATGGCAATTTAGACCATTGGAGTGTCTGGCTCAAAGCTTTCTGAGTCCTGACGTGGCTTGAATGACACTGCAGATAAGATTTCAGGTTAAAACGGAAGTGGAAAGATCTCCCAGTTTTGCTGAACAATGAGGGATTTTCTTGTTTCAGAGCATGTTGTTCAGTATTTCCAGGCTCTCAAATTGCTTTCCTGGAGCTGTAAACCCCTTGCTATCAGATGTCTGCTGTGTATGGCAACCAGCACATTACAAAAACCACAGCACAGAGCCACAGAGTGCAGCTGGAAACCCATCACCTCCCTCTGCCAACTGGCTTGGGTCTTCCTCAGCCACTGCTGGATCTGTCATCCTCCCAGGGAAGGGCTGAAAATGCTGCATTTTCCATCACTGCAGAGGAGAAGCAGCAGAGGGAAGCACTTTTGGAGGGAAGAGGTTGCTCTCAGGGCCCACTCGCCTGTGACCTGTTGGTGGCACACCAGTGACTTCAGCCTCTGGCTTTTACCATCCTCTGATGCAATGAGCAGCTCTGATGGGCAGTCAGATCCTTTGTGAATGCAGGTTACTCTCCAGGGATGTTCTCTGGGTGTTGCAGGCTCTGTGGCATTATTCCTTCACAGCCTTCCTTACAGATCAGCAGATGAATTATCTTTTTATTTTGGCAAACCACACCATGACACTTGCACTGCTGATGGATGCCTTGCCAGGCTTTAGCAGGCTGTTGTACCTTCCAGTGCCCCACACACTGAGGAGAATATTCTTGTTCTGCCTTGCCCATACAAAAAGTCTGGATTTCCAGCCAGTCTCTCTGAAAGCAGATGCCCAATTAGTCCCTGGTGCTCTGCAAGGGGAAGGGCTTTTCAGCCCTTTTTTGTTCAAACCAGAGGGCAAATGGCCATGTTCAGAAGAGAGTCAAGGTCAAGTGAAGGCAACAAGTTTCTGTTAGAAGACAGAAACCACTGTGAGGAGATAATACGTGGGCCAGCAGCTCAGGAAAGGTGCAAATCTCTGGAAGTCTCTACTGGATCTTGCACTGGTGCTTTGATTTCTCTCTTATGGCCAGGGGAACAACTGGCCCATTCCTCCACTGAGCAGGAACTGGGGCTGAATGGAGCAGTGTGAACTTGGACAAAGTGACCAAAAGATAGAGGATACTCACTTAGCTCCAGCTGCCTTGAGCCCTGCCAGCCACAGCTGTGAAGCTCATGGACCATCTCAGCTGCCAGGTTTGTTTGCTGAAATCCACTGGCTTTGAAACACGTACAGATTACCCCTGGAGACTCGACTGGGGCCTCCCTGCGCTTTTTGTTTGAGATTCAAAACCACAGTGGAAACCGGTTTTCAGATATGTTAATGCTGTAAATGGCTGAGCCAAGTTCAAGCTAACGATCTCTGAAAAACGTTTCCTGAGCACAGAGGGAAGTTTGGTTGTGCTCAGGCAGTCACGTGGTATCAGCATCAGGATGGCTTTCTGGAAAATGAAGCCTTGCTCAGGAAAGCCAGATGTGCCTCTGCTGATCCCACTGATCGCTAGGCGAGTGTCTCTCTTCTGTATGACCCAAAATGGCAGCACAGACCCTCTGTGCTTCCTCCAGCTTTCAAAGTTGCTCTGGAGTAGGTCCCTTCATCTGCCATCTCCAGGGAGCTCCAGGACTGCAGATCCTCTAATCTCCTACCATCCCTCATGCTGGCTTGTTGCCATGTTAGGTGTGAGCTGGTCACGCCAAATTCCCCAGCTCCTATACCTGCTCTGCCAGCACTAGCCTCTGCTTCAGGCTGGGATATACAAAACGGGCTGAAAATGTACCACCAGTGAAATCAGATCATTTCAGAGCAATCTGGCACCTCATTTCCTACATCTGTCACAAGGACACTTAATAGTGAAGTGTCACATTCCTGTAGACATAAGCAAAATAAAGATTAAGACTAAACATTTCCTTGGCGTTAAGGACAAACCTTCTAGATGTGGTGTGGCTGCATGATGAGAAGGGTTTCTCCAGAGATTGTTGCTGTCCATGGAGGGCATGCCTCTGTGAGTATCACTCTGGAGTAACACAGGGGCAAGCCAAGGTTTAGGAGAACCTTGTCTGTGTCCACAACTGCAGATGGGCATCAGCTTCCTCAAACTAACACCAACCTCTTCCAGAAGCAGAAGATGAGCTTCACACCCCCAAATGGAGCTCAGTTTGTTGTCACAGGTAACTGTACAGATCCTTGTGTGTGCACCTCTCCTACTAAGGGCACAGAAACACCAACATCTTCCCTGTCCCCTTTGTAGCTGAGCAGGATATCCCAACAAATACTAGAGCTGAGGAAAAGCCCAGGAAAACATCAGTGAATCCCGGCAGGAATGTGGTGAAGCAGACGTAAGGACTAGGGGATGTCATGCCAGGAGAGTCCAAATGAAGATGCAATAGCTGAAGATGAAGTTCTTAAAACCATCTAAACTGATTATTGGACAGCATTACACAGTCACATCAGAACTATTAAAACCATTCACAACAGGGTGGTGTGGAATCACTCAGTATCTGCAGCACCCAAACCCAACGTGCTCCCTCTCCCTGCAATCCAAGTGCCTCCAACACCTTCCCCAACCAATTTCTGTGCCACCATATAAATCCTGGACAGGAGTTTGTCGCCTTGACATCTGCCCTTGGGTGAACAACCTTCATGACTTCTCCATGACAAAATTTTTTGTTAACTTTGTCCAGTAGCCTTAAAGCCTTCTGTGCATCATGCAGTTTGTGGTGGGCTGTGCCTGTGGTGGCTTCTGCAGCATGTCCTCCAGAGGATGGCTTGGCTGGGTATTCCAGCTTCCAACCCTCAGCTGGAAAGGAGGGGCTTGCAGTTATCTCTAGCAGTGTGCACCTCTGAGCTGTAAACCTTATCTTGACAGAAATCTAAGGAAGATCCCACTGATATTTGTACTCGCCATGGGAACATAGAACGAAATTCTCAGTAATGGGAAGAGAAAAATTATTTGTGCTTCTGTCAGAGGACTTCCATATTTAAATGACCTCAGTGAGCACCAGAACACCAGCCTGTGTATTAGGTAACAGTGTCTGGCAGGGGAGGCAGCACTATCTGGAGCCTATGCAGGTCTGAAAGTCTGCCTGAGTTAGGCATAAGGAAATACAAAGAAGTATATTAAAATAGTAGATGGAAATGTAGCACTCTGCAGTAAAAAAAAAACAAAAGGGAGTGATTATGAACAGGAATCTTGGCCCTATTGACTCCTTTTTTTAAAAAATAAAACAGAAAACAGCATCATGTTCGCAGGGACATGCTGGCAAACAGCAGGGACAGAGTCTGAGAGAATTTGTATTTTATACTTTTAACTTAATATGGCTTTTGCATGATTTCAGTATTTTTATTGGTTCTTAAAACATACACAATATAAGCACATGAACCAGCCAGAAGTACAGCACATGCAGGGCGATTGTCCAGCTGTGCCAGCCTGCAGCTGGAAAAGAGCTGAGGTGTTGGGGACCACCCTTGCCTGTGGAGTGATCCCAGTCTTGAAAGGGCTCCCTGTTGGGTACAGGGCCTGTGGCAAAGGGTGGCTTTATTTGGGGCAGGACTACAGGCTTATACTGCACATTTATGGTGCTGCATTAAAGCATTAAGCCAATGTTTCCACTTGCTAGTCAAGTCAGTACTCAAATACCAACCTCAGCCCAAAAATAACATAAATCCATCTCTTCTGCTGCTTCCATCCCCTCACACCCTTCTCCCTGTGCTCCTTTTAGCCAGCCACAACGTCACCAAGAGGAAAATCAGCGTTTCACCACGGAGCATCCACCCAGGCTCTGT
>NW_008246054.1:6287955-6295255 GCF_000691975.1 Corvus brachyrhynchos
AAAATCAGCGTTTCCCCACGGACCACCCACCCAGGCTCGGCGGTCCCTGCCGGCCCTGCTGCTTCCCACCCAGCCTGGGCTGGCATTTCAGAACTGCCTTTAAACTTAGGCTTCTTGTTCCTTTGCCACAGATGTGTGGGATTGGAGCTGGTGTGTTCCCCAGCTGCAGGAGGGGTAAGACACATGGTGCAGGGGAGCACGTGCATCCCACTGAACTGGGCTATCCCTCTGCTGAGTGAGCCTTGCAAGCCCTTGCTGCTGCTAACTTTGATCCAAGACAACAATCACAATGAATAAACAATGTCATCAACCTGATAAACTCCACATTTCAAGCAGAAAGGCCTGACTTGCAGAGAAGCCCATTGAGGCACTGGGCAGAGCCATCCTCCACCTGACACTACCCTGTTCCCTCTCATCTCAGAGCCAGAATCAAACTTTTTCTAGAGCACCAAGATCAGACCTCCAAGTGAACCAGACATGCCCAGGATATTCATTGAGGATTCAGGAGTCATAGCCTGCTGATTTCTTCTAGTTGTTTTCTATATTTAATTGGGAAATCTTAGAAGGGAAGACCAGAAGCAAGCAAGTGGCCATCAGAGAAGGCACAAGGTGAATTCCCAGCTCCAGGCCCAAGCCAGCTGTAGCAACCAGGGAAGACTCAACCCCTCTCAGTCCTCTGGGCCTCCTCCCCATCACCCTGTTGGGTCCATCTTACAGATGTGGGAGGGAGGCACTATTTCTTAAAGACTGTGGCAGATCAGATTCACATTCTCACATGTGAATCCTAGTTGAAAGACCAAACCATCTCCTGGACATAGTTTTTCATGAAAACAACACATTTTACCATAATATTTATGACAAATTACATCTCAGGTGACCTCCTGCCCTAAGCAGTGTCCTGGTTCACACACTCATCACTACAGGGAACCCACGGGTCACCAAGGGCTGGTTTCGCAGACTCACTCGGACACCTGGGATGCCGGGAGATCCAAGAGATCCTTCTTTTCCCTTCAGTCCTTCACTGCCTTTTTCTCCTTTCTCTCCTTCTAGGCCTTGCTCTCCTTTGTCTCCCTGTGGAAGAGAGGAAGGTGGGAGGTTTTCATACCCACACAATACGTGGGTCACTGTACGAGGCTCTTGCAAGGGAAAACCCCACCACATAATTAGTATTTCAGGAGTGTGAGAGGAAGAAAGCCTGCAAGAAAAAGGATGAATGAGGATGAGTCATAATACACTTGACATTTAAAAAAGGAGCAAATCCAGGTTTCTTTTCTTTAAAATCTCTTGGCTGAAGGAGAAAGAACTCCCCCACTACACAGAGTAACCTGAACCCCTTTGCTTTTCCTGCAGTAAGGCCTGAACCTCCCACGTGAATGAGGCAGGCAGACAAGATTTGAAAGTCTCCCTTGCCTCATGCAGAAGACCTGAGCTTGGGATGCTGAAAGACTTTTAATAGGATGGGTTTGTCTGGAGCAGCTGCTCAGCTCTTGCTGCCAAACAGAAATCAGCCCAGGGCTCCAATAAACACTCTGTGAAACAGTGTCACTGTGCCCTGTAAAGGATCTATGGCCTGAGCAGTGGGTATCCTGTCAAATCACTGCTCTGACAATTACAGAATCATAGAATCAAAGAATTATTTGGGTTGGAAAAGGTGTTTAAGATGAATTAATCCAAACATCAACCCAGCACTGCCAAGCCCACCACTAAACCATGTCCCCAAATACCACTTGTAGGGATAGTAACTCCACCACTTCCTGTTCTGATGCCTGGCCACCCTTTCAGCGAATAAATTTTTCTCAATATCCACTTAGAGCTCCCCTGGTGAAACCAGTCATTGAAATTTATGAAAAAAATCTGGCAGATAATTAAATTTCAGTATTTGGCAAGATCAACCAACTGGAACACAAAGCAGAAATACAATCACAGAAGTGTAAGAAGCAAATTTGGAGCTGCTTTTCTTTTATCAAGATAAATAAAATATTGTAAATATTTTGTAATATTCAGTACTACCACTCAAAATTATATGGAGACAATGAAAAAGGCCAGTTTTATACTGACAGCAGCATGTGCAGCCAAGCAGCCTTGAACTGAACCATTTTCCTCTTGCACCTGTGTTGGGAGAGCTCAGCAAGATCTCATCTGGTTAAAGAGCACAGACACATCTGGTTAAGTGTCCAGAGAAACATTTGGGGTGGAAAGAGCTGGTTTGGTTCAAGAGCTCCTGGGCACAGCTAGCAGTGCAAGAGAATACAGAAGCCTTGACTGTCCTTAAGGAAGAGATTTTTGGTCCAACATTCAGAGATATGAGCAGAAGTAGAAACACATGGCAAATAATTTAACTAGAAAGAAGCATTAAACTGCATTGTTGTGGGATGGGCTGCTCTTTCTTTCCATGGAACAAAATTGTTGGCCTGTTTGGAAAGGCTGGCTGTGCAGAGACATGAATCAGAGCCCTGTTCCAAAGGCAAGGTAGCGAACTCACAGCAGTGAGATACAGAGTGAACCCTGAGCGAGATGCTGGGGCTCTGCCAAGGGAAAGGGATCTGGTTTCTTTACTCTCTAATATTGTTCTGGTCAGTGGTGCAGGGGAGAGTGATGGACAATTCTTGATTTCCCCTGCCAGGCCCAGGAATTCTTGATTAGTTGGAAATTTGATCTGTAAAGACTCAAATGAAACAGACAAATTGTTGGAAACCAGATTTTGAAGAACTTGACCTTTTTGGAGATCTGATCAGATGCCAAAAATGTGGGTAGAGGAGTGAAACAGGAGGGGTTTGTTTGCTTGCAGAAAAACAGTCCTTAGAGAGTGCAGGGCAGAGGCTTATTCCACAGAGGACCCAATAATCCCCTTGGCCTCATCCCGGCTCTGGGAATCACAGGGCCCTGAGTGCACAGAGATGTGTGTGAGAGCTGGAACTCCACGGGAGTGAGATTTACCTTGATCCCATCTGGCCCAAGCTGCCCGCTGTCCCCTTCTAGCCCGGATTCTCCCTGTGGGCAGAAGCAAACACCATAAGGATGTGCCTAAATGTGCTTTTCCCTGAGCTTTCTGCAGCTGGCTCACAGCGGCAGCGATGGGAGCCCAGTCCTGCACTCTAACACGTGTCCCATCTCATACCCTAATGCTGAACAAGCTCTTCCTGGAGCAAGAGCAGGAATTCAGCCTCTTGCTCTATTCTGAGCCACAGTTTCTCCTCCATGGACTCGCTGCTGGCCTGCAGGAAGCCCTCCTTCCCTGTGTGAAAAGGAGCTCAGTCTGAATTCATTTAACCTGGGGCTTCCTCCTCCTGCTCCAACAACTGACCTCAGTCCTGGGAAGGGACACAGCCCCTCTGCCAGCCTCAATCCGTGCATTCATCCCCTCCTGCCCCCTCCCACGCACAGTGTATCCAGTGTTTCCCTGCTTAAAGCCGCCTTCTGCTCCAGTGTCCCTGGCCCTGCACGGACACAGCCTGTGGCAAACAGGAGAGGTCTGTTCCCACATCTGTTCCCACACTGCCTCTTTCACACTCGGTGTCACAGTGGCATCTGAGAGGCTCAGAGAGGCTGGTGAGCTCAGGCTGATGGGCTCTGTGGGAAAGGTACTTCCACCACCCGCAGAAGAAACAGGGGTCAGGACGCAGAGAACAGGGTCAGCCTGTCCAGGCTGTGGGAGAGCAGGGACAGAACCTCTGGGGAACTGATGAGGCACAGAAGCCCCACCAGAAGGTGGCCATACTCACTCTTTGGCCAACGAGACCTTGCTCTCCGGGGATTCCTAACTGGCCAGGATCACCCTAAAAAGAAGGAAGCACATACAAGGAGGCAAGCTGTTTACTGACAGTGAGTGAACATGAAGCACTTCCCATTGCACTCTTAATTTTGACTTTTTCTTTCCTTCTCCCACACAAACACCTTCAGCTGAGTTTTCAAAGGGGGTTCAAAGGCCCAGCATAGGGACAGTGCATAGGGACAGCAAAGAAGGACACATCTCACAGGCTCTGTTGCAATGATGCTTGACAGGACAGGGGTCACAGAGGGGTCTGAGCTGCCTGAAGCTGCAGACCCAGAAGGCATTCTCTGGCATGGGCCTTCACAGGCAAGCAGCAGTGTGGGTGCAATGTGGTGTGGTGGCAGACACGACCAGTGTGAGGGACAAAAAACCAACAGCTCTTTTAGCCCCAGTTCCAGAAGAATCGGAATCTTTGATAGCAGTAAAATGAATGAACAGAAGGCAGTGGAGCTGGCAAACAAATGGATCTTGCCAATATAGCACTGGGGGTAGGACGGCCATAGGGCAGCTCTCTCCCATGTGTGCCCATCCCAGTGATCTGCTTTGCATGGAAGAGACCTCAGGAAATGCAGAGGATTCAAGGGAAAAAGGTTTGAGATATCCATAAGCCTCATCCCACAGCAAACTGCTCTGCAAGTGATGATTGCACAGACCAGTCTTGCTCCAGCACCTACCAGCTTGGAGAAGGAGCAGGATGGGACTCTCATACCACACCTTCCCAGCAAGGACAGCAGGTAAAGGGGTCTGTGCAAATCATCATGTCCTGCTCCACGGAGGGCAGCCGGGAGCACTGGAGCTGAAACACTCGTGCATCAGGATGCCAAAGACACAGTAGCTCCAGTGAAGTGTCAGAAGATTTGCCAAGGAAAATATGGCAAAGGATGGGATGGGGGTGGGAGTCAAGAGCAGCACAGAGAAAATTGGATTTAATCCCCACACAGAGTTTGTTCGAAAGCTCTGATCACAGGGGCAAACCTTCAGACCAAGGGGGTTAGGATTAAATAAAACCCCCCCTGAGCTGCTCAGCATTGGGATTTTATTCAAACAAAGAGATGGCTTTTATGTGGACAAGAAAGTGCATTCATGGTCTGGAGCAGGGCACCCTTCCCCCTTAACCATCAGAGGAGTTCACTCCCCAGAGAGCTGAGGCTTGGAAACTGTGGCAGGACCTTGTCTGAGGGTATTTTTAAGTCTGAGACCTTCCTAAGACTCTTCTGGTTTCGAATTAGAAGCTGCCTGGATCTCTGAGTCTCAGGGCTCCCCTCTCCATTGAGATTTTGGATCTGCAAAGAGTTGAGCTTCATTTCCAAGGCCCTTCACAGCTCTTGAGGCACAAAATCCCTGGGATGGGGCTTCTCCCCAGCACTGACAGCCTCCCCCTCAGGATGGGGCTCAGGAATTTGTAAAAATGGCTAAAATTAACCCAGTTTTAGGTTTTTTAAACTTTGTCTTTTGTTGAATTCACTAGCTGCTGGAGGGTAAACCTGCAATGTCACTCAGTCCTGCAAAAACACAAGTTGCCATTTATGTCCCCAGTCTGACAGAGAAATTGCACTCAGGGTTTTTCTTACCTTCATGCCAGGTTCACCTGCCAGACCAGGTTGTCCCATTGAGCCTGGCGGTCCCTGGAAAAAAAACAAAACAAGATAATGAAAAAACCTATTGTAACCAAGCAGAAAGCAAGATCAAAGACATGATTCCTTTAGCAGAGCCCTCCTGGGACAGCCAAGCCCTGGTTCAATGCAATTACCTCCCCGGAGCTGGCTCGGGGTCCACAGCATCAAAGAGGCCCCTCGTGCCTGGATTCTGGGAGGGCTCTGATCAACTCTCACACCTCCCATCTCCCCAGCCTCCTCTGCCAAGCACCTTTCTCTACCTCCTTCCAATCCCTCTGCTTTCTAAGGTTAGTAACCCCACCAGGGAGCAGCACTGGAACCAGCTGGGATAGAAGGGAAGAGGTCCAGAATTAGACTTGGAAGCTCTTTGCAAGGGTCCAGCAGGCTGGGCTGGTACAGTGGGTAACAGAAGTGCTTGGCTGTGTTCTTGCTCTTGCTCCCTGCAGCCCCATTTCTCCATTCCCACTGGTGTGAGCACATCCTCTGCACCACCAGGCTCCTTTTGATGAGGCTCAAGCTGCCCCACAGGCCACAGCTTCCAGCTGAGCCTTTGCCCCCCGTTCCCAAAGAGGCAGGTGCACGATTGTGCTGCCAGCTAAAGTGAGCTGAGGGCAGCAAGGTGACACTGAGCCCTCCAGCACAAATTTTGGCCAGATTAGCCTTGACATCCATCAGCCAGCTGTCTTTGGCTGTACAGGGCCAGCAAACATCCAAAGGCTAACGCCTGGGCTCAGCCCAGAAATCCACAGCCCAGGCTGGACTGGCTGAGAGAAATTTTCTTGCTCTTGTGTGAGCACAGACTCCGGTAGAGGGGTTTGGCATCCCTCAGAGAGCCAGAAATGAGTGCCTGACCTGGAAAAAGATAGGAATTAAGATAGAAAGATGGAAGATGTGAGAATGACCTTGCAAACTGTTCTCACTCAGTCCAGCTCCATGTGCAGCCCCTGATAGTGGGGTCACAGTCATTTACTATCTTTAGTACTGAGATCTGTTGGGAGCTTTAATGTTTGTACATTTGCTCCTACCTCTGGGAAGCATGGGGAATGAGAGCCTGCAAAACAAGCCCAAAGATCGGACAGTCAAGCTTCTCTTTGAAGGATTTAAGTGGTTTATTTACTTACGATATTTGCATTCCGGACAACAATCTCCCTTCTCTTTACAGTTGGGAATAAAGGGAAAAAGAGCACATAATCAAGGGAGCAACCCAGGGAATAAAGCCAGTTGCTGGCTTGCTGAAATGGATTCAAGCAGAGGAGGGAGCAGGGTGTGTGTTGGGTTTGTGAACAAACGGTCAAGTCACGCAATGAGAAAATTCAAGCTCCAATGAAAGCAAAAATCCTGCTTTGGTTTCTCCAGAGGTGCCAGTGCAGAGAAAGGCTCCTGGAGGAGTTGCAGATTTGAATGAAGGTCTGTACTTTCTTGGTTGGCAGCATCCAGAGTGGCTCAGTAGCAGCTTTCCAGCTCCCCAGTGTGGTTTACCATGCTGAGAGCTTGCTCCATCTGGTCCAGCAGCCATGAGAATGGAAACTTTCATGACTCATACACTTTGCATAGATTGCATTCAAAGCCACCTTCCTGTCTGCGTTACAGCTCAGGACCTACGGAACGGAGCTGTACAAGGGGAACTGGCACACGTGATAGAAAGAGCCAAGACTGTATTATTTTAAGGGGAGTGAAATAAAGCCAAAAGTACACAGGAGTTGGGGGAAACCATGGAGGCATCCCCTGCACTCCATTGGGGCACTGTTTGGCAGCTGCTGCTCGGTTTTGATGTGTTTGTGCCACTGCTTCATGGCAACCACAGCCCAGCAGCACCGTCAGCAGCAAAGGCGTCTCTGAGCTTCCTGCACTGGCTGCAGCAGGCTCTGCTGGGGCTGCCCTGGCCATCTGGGGGGGCTGGCAAACCTGTGTC
>NW_008246054.1:6296044-6344981 GCF_000691975.1 Corvus brachyrhynchos
AAGCAGGTCCGGCGGGGCCTGCCATGGCCATCTGGGTGGGCTGGCAAACCTGTCGTGTCAGCAACAGCACCAGGGAGAGGGAAAGGCTAGTACTCAGTCTGAATTGTTTTTGTATTGGGTCACTGACTCTGCACCTGGGTGCAAAAAGTTGGTCCCTGGCGTGGTCACCTTTGAAATGTATCTTCTGTTGAGAAGATGGGTCTGCACTTTCACCAGCTGGGTGTCTGTGGCCTGTGATGAAAAAGGTGCTCAAATTTCTGATTTTCACTGTTTGTTTTGGAAGCTGACTTTCAGACTTAAGGGAAATCCTTCCTGCTCGTTCCACACTTCCAGGTGTGGAAGGATGCTCCCCTGCACATTTACTCCTCCCTCAGTCCTGCCACTCCTGATGGAAGGGGAAAACAAACAGGAACAAAGATCAGACCTACCTTATGCCCCATTTCTCCCAAAGGCCCAGGTGGCCCCTGTGGTCCTTGGGGGCCCTGCAAAATAGAGACACAAGGCTCTTTTCAATACAACTGCTTTCATTTCTGAAGGACCATCACTTCCACAGTCTGTAAGATAAAACACCTGTTCCTTCCCACAGCTCAGAGGAGTTCTCACTGTGCAAGATCTGGCCAGTGGGATGGAGAGGCCAGCAGTGGGTGTGCTGAGGCACCTTAACAGGCAAAGAGCTCAGAAGACCCTTCATCCTCCTGGCTCCCATCTAAAACAACTGCAGTGAGTAATCTGAAAGTGTCTGGTTTACCCTCTCCCTTCACAGTCCAGCACTGCTGGCCCTCCTTGAGGTCTGTGTCTTTCCCCAGTGATTCCCCCAAAGCTGTGGGCTCAGTTCTGACACCATCAGCCTCCCTCCTTCTCCCCCTTCCACTCTACCTACACTCTAACTCCTTCTGTCCCAGACCCAACCTTGTCCTTTTCTACCTTCCCTTCCAAAATCCATCCCAGGCTGTATCCTACACTCCCCCTGGTAGATCTGTGGCTCCCTTTTGCTTTCCAGGGGTCTGACCTTGTCTTTCCTTATGGCTCCTAGGACTCTAGCCAAGTCTTTCACATCTCTGACCGTACTGGAACTGTCAAGGATAGAGAAGCTGGGAACAGGATAAGCAGTGGGGAAGAGACAGACAGAGAAAGAAATGACGTGTCTGTGTGCAAGGAAAGACAGATGGAGAGAGAGTGATAAGACACTTGCCGGGTTGCCTGGAAGCCCTTTTGCTCCTGGAGGTCCAGAAGATCCTTGGATACCCTAGAAAAATTAAAAATACCAGAGTCAGCTCCAACCCAGCAGCAATCCTTCACATCTCTTGGCAGAAATGTGCACC
This sequence comes from Corvus brachyrhynchos, assembly GCF_000691975.1. Lineage (NCBI taxonomy): Eukaryota > Metazoa > Chordata > Aves > Passeriformes > Corvidae > Corvus > Corvus brachyrhynchos. The sequence goes on from NW_008246054.1 coordinate 6,297,367, forward strand.
TCAAAAATGCTCCAGTGACAGGAGGGGACAGGTGGCCCTGCAAGTGTAAGATAGGGTCCAGATTCTTCCTCCTGGACCAGGACTCAAAACTTAAGGACATGAGGTTATGAAAGGAAGTAGAAGGGATGGACACTTACTGGGAAGCCACGTGCTCCACTCTCCCCAGTCTCCCCCATCTTGCCCTGTGAACACACAGTTACAGCAATTATCAGCTGGGGATGTGCTGACACACCTGTGGGGCTTTGGCCTGGAGGGCACTGAGGACATGTGGGTGTCCCCAGGGTTGGCAGCTCTGGCTCTCACAGAGGACATACCTGCAGCCCATCTGGGCCCACCCTGCCTGGCTCCCCTGGTCGGCCCTGCAAAATAAAAAGACAAAGACACATCAGCAGGAGCACAAGCTGTTGGTGATGCTCTTCTGCCCTAGCCCATCTGCTCTTGCATTTTTGTGCATCAAATTTCTCTTCCAGTTCCCTGCAGCTTTTGAGAGGCCAAACACCTGGGATTATGCCCCCAGGAACACCCCAACCAGCTGTGAGTCTGGGCAAGGACCCTGATGCCAATGCTGGATAGATTTTACTCTGGTTGCAAGACAGACTCATCCCTGCTGGTGGATCCTCATGGAGCAATTGAACATCCCCTGTTCCTGGAGGAGGATGTGACTTTGATCCTGCCCAGACCATTTCACAACACAGCTGAGAACAGCCTTGGCACTCACCTTGACACCTCGCAACCCTGGCTCGCCTACTGGTCCATCAGGCCCTCTGGCACCCTAGAAGGAGGCAAAAGAGAGGCAAAAATAAGAACACAGAGGATATGGCTCACTGGAAAATCCAGCTGTCACTTTAGCCTTGGCCACCAGGACAGTCCATGAGATCAATCCTGGCTAAGCCAACTTATACCTGCTTGGGTTGAGCACAGCAGCTCAGAGCCCAGGACTAAAAAGATTCTTTCTGTGTTTTGTTGCTTCATTTCTCACCGTTACCAGCACACAGCACTTTTTATTCCTGCTAAACCAACTACCAACCACAAATCTAAGCCAGAGGAGAAAAGCAGGCCAGGAACAACCTTATTTTCAGATAATGGATACATGACAACAGTTTTGCAATGCACAGACAAACTTGCAGTTCCAGCCTTATTAACAGCAAACATCTTTCCTCCTAGAAACCTTGCTTTTCCAACACCTTTGCCCTTAACCCTCAGCACACCACACTGTCTCATGGCCACAATCAGGGCAATAAAGCTCCAAAATATAGAGGTGCACAAGCCCCCACTGTACAGTACCTTCACATTGTCTTGGGCCCTAAATTCCTCTCAAAGAGAAGGGCATATTTGCTGGCAGCTGAACTCCAAGCCCTCAGCTACAGCTATGTGATATTTAAAGATCTGGCTGCTGTTAAGGACCAGGCATGTGCTCCTGCATATGGAGGTGGGGAGGGTCTGGTGCCATGCCCGGCATCTGCTCCCAGCTGTGTGAGCGTGTGGTGGGCACAGGGACTTGGGGAGGTGTGTGGGATACACACCCTGCTGCAAATGAGCAGGTGTGAGTAGCTAAAATTGAGCAGTTCCTGGTACAGCTTGGGCATCGCTGAGGAAGGACGTTCTTGTTCTTTCAGAGGGTTCCAAGTGAGGAGAGCCCTGGGAAGAGGGTAAGGATACGATCATAGAATCACAGAAAAAATGGTTTGGGTTGAAAGGGGCCTTACAGACCAGCTATCTTTTAAGCTCATTTCAGGAAAGCTGAACACACAACCCTCTGCACCATTTGACCCCCAGAGACCAGTGCATCACATTGACAGGGAATAAAGACCCACAGTGAAAGAAAATAAAAGAGTTAAAAAAGGGCATATCAAGAGACTATTAACAGACATCATGTTCATAATCAGTTCATGAGCTCAGTTGGGACTCTTAGGCTCCACTGCAAAATAAATAATAAATAAAAACAAAGAGCAGTGCTAGAATGTAGTGGTAAGAGGAATTCTGAGAGCTGGCCAATGCAGAAAGGGAAAACAGGAGCCAATGTGCTTAATCGGGATGCAAACCTAGTGCCAAAAGTAATAACAGGGTTAGGGAGCCAGTGTGTTAGAAAAGCAACTCCAGGATGACAGGCAAAGAGAGAGACTCACAAAGACAGGCAGTGTACAGCAGAAATGTATAGGAACCCCAGCCAAATTATTACAGCAGACAAACATTGTCAATATAAAATAATGCAAAAACTCCTACTGCGCTTGGCAAAGCCCTGTGCTGCTGAGAGGAGCAGAGATTGAATAACCAAGAGCCTGTATTGCACTGTCAGTATGGCACAGCTCTGAAGAATGCTCAGCCTGGCCTCCAGGACAGACAGACAGAGGACTGTGCCCCAGATGGGATCCCCACAAACAAAGGGGTGTTTCACTGCTGGGGCTGTGCTGCACAAATGTCCCAGCACCTCTCACCAGCCCAACACACCAAGTGATGTGGCTCATGCTGGCCCCTAGATCAGAGAGCAGTAAAGACCAAAAGTTTTATTAATCCATGTCCCTATAAACGTCAAAGCACAATGACAAAGACCAGAAAGTCACTTAAAAGCAGTACTACTGACAGCTTGAGTCAGGCAGCCCTGTTAGTTGGGGTGGCAGAAGAGCAGGGCCTGGAGGCATCCTGGAGGCTGCCTGGGGTGACTGGGACACCCAGCAAACACCCAGACTTGCACTGGGAAGGGAGGTGTCAGCATGGTGTTGGCACTCTGGGAAAGCACCCTTGACAACCACATGCTCATCCTCCCTGGAAAACAAACTGTTCCCCTTCTCTCTGAGCAGTCACTTGGATATTTCGTGCAATTACACCTTTACTGTATGAGATGATGTGGTGACCTGCTAGTGAAGCAGGGGAAGGATGTGCGGAGGGCAAGGATTCCGTAGCTCAGGCCTGGAAGAGGGAACAGGGATCAGAAGCAAGTGGGACATGGAAATGACAGTGATGATCCGGGTTAGAGCTGGGAAGGAAACTGGAATGAATCTGGCCCCTCCAGATCCATCTTCTGAAGCCTGTCCTTGCCAGTGCTGGGGCTGCACGGAGCCAGGTGGAGGCTGCCAGGTGCCCTCAGTGAGGGCTGTGGCTGGCTGGGGAAGTGTTTACAGTATCCTCATCCCTTCCAGCAGAGCCCTGTCACCAGCATGGCAGGATCTGCCAGGGCAATCTCACTTCACAGCAGTCACCTGCCTAATCTCATCACAACACATCTCATTGGCATCTGACCCAAAGAAGGAGAAAGTGACCCTCTATTCTCAAATGCATGTGGCAAGCTTCATCTTCTCCAGCCTCCTGGGCTGAAACTTGGGATAAAGGCTTCCCCTAATTCACCCTGACAGGAAAAGCTACATTTAGTCAATTAGTTAAATCTTTAAAACTCTCTTTTACTGACAACACTGGTTAGAGACGAGTGAGTGAGGTCCTGGCAGCTCTCCAGGGAGCATCCCAATGCCAAGACCCTCAAGGCACAGCACGGTGCCTTCCCCCTGCAGACCTGGCAGCGTGGCCTTGCAGGCAGGGCTGAGCACAGCCCCTGGGCTCCCCTTGCACCCTCAGCTCCCCTCAGTCAGTGGAGGCCAAGACAGCATTTCTCTGAGCTGAGCAACACCAAGCAGTGCTATCAGAAGCCCCAGGCTAAACAAGGGGTTACGATAGTGGCCAGATGTGAACAGCTCACACACACAGGGGAACTCAGTTCCAGGCTTTGCCAGTCCAGGTGAGGCAATAGGGATATATCCTGCATCTAAAGTAGACAGCGTTCCTGCAGAACTATGTACTCAACAGGCTGTTTCTGTAGAGCAGCGCTGCATTTCCTCCTGTTAAACACCTACTCAGAGCTCAGACAGAGACAGTGACCAGCCTCTGAACAGCAGCATGAAGCAGCAGTCAAGTAGCTCCTTTCCAGAAATCCAAAGCTCCTTCCTTACCCAGTTATGCAAATATTGATATTTTGCTATCACAGTCTGGCCAAACAAAAAAGCAAGCAGATGTTTTTAGTGAAGCCAAAGGGAGACATCCCTGGCCATGGATCTGGAATGAACTTTTTCTCAAACACTTCTAAGGCTTTCTCAGTCAACTAGAAAGATCCCTGGAAGCAAAACAATACCCACCACTTCTCCATGAACAACAACTCAGCTGGGCTTGGAAAGGCAAGTATTTTCAGGTTTGCTTAGATAACACCACTTAACAAATCCCTGCAGTTGGTGATGCTGGAAAGCATCGGGTCCATGTGGCAGAGGCAGCAATTCCTTCCCTCTGGCATAGAGCAGCAAAGGGCCTGGAGTGCAGGTGTGCTCCCCCTTATCTTGGATTTGCAGGCTTCACCTGGGCAGCAGCTGATGCAGGAGCTGGATGAATGAATGGCACGGTGGAAAAGAGAAATGTGCTTTGGGATTTGAAAAGCTCCCCTGTATCATCTGAGTCAGAACCCAGCAGTGAGAGGATAAAATTCTAGAAATATTGACAGGCACCTTGGCCAGGAGCATAGGGCGAGGTAAGGCACTTACAGCAGGATTTCAGGTGCAGCTTTATGATGTGAGTTACAAAATCATGGCTCTGGTTGATATTCAGCCTTTCATAGAGGTTCCCAGTCTTTTTGATGACATTATCCTTAGGAGAGCATGCTGGAGACCACACATTTTCCTGCTGTGAGGAGCTGATTAGTAGAAACGTGCTTTAGGATTTAAGTGACATAGAGTGAGGGGCTTGCTGGACCAGCTGCCTCCAAATTTAAACCTTGATTTGGTTAAATAACGAGGTTTAAGCATGTACACAGCTGTCACTAGCTGAATGTTAAGCACATGTTCAAGTGCTACACTGAGTACAGATGAAGGGAAATAAGCCTGGGCTCACATGTCCAAATTTCTTCTCCTTAGGGAAGAGGAGAAGGGAAACAACATTTGAGGAAGATTATTCACTATCAGTTTGGTGGAATAAACAAAGACTTGTGAAGGAACAATAGTTCTGTCAGGACTAAAAAGAAGGTTACAATTTAAAAAAATATTTTCTTTTTAAAATATACATATCTTGACAATATAAAAGCTATCACAACATAAATGCAGACCCCAAAAAGTCTCCATTGTTCTTTACAATCAAAACCATATTTGCTATTTACGTTTCCTTCAAAAGCAAAATTACTTTAATGAAGCATCCACAAACAGAGCTCATGGAATCCAAAAACATCTGGAAGGGGCCGCATTCATGTTTCCACTCTGAATTGAATTACATCCCTTCTGTAAGCTAGGATAGAGAGAGGGTGATGTCTGAAATTACAACTGGGGGATCATTTCCCCATCCTGAGTAAAGCAAGAGCCAGAATCACAGGAGCAAGTAAGCAAACATAGGATACTATATGCCTGGAATATCTTCTGAGAGTATGAAGAGAAGGAAAAAGTGAATGAGAGAGATTCAAACCAGAAATCCTCCAGGCAGGAGATCTGCTGGTTTTTACAATGCTGACTTCCCTACATCATATCCACTGAAATCTGTAGAATTTCAAAGCAAAGCCCAGGTTCCTCCTTTCTGCTGGGAATCTTAGAAAGCGTATCTCTCTGCCTCACAAATTTGGTATGGATTATATCACTGCAGTGCTCAAACATCACCAGATCTCCACCACAGCACAGCCCAGCCCAGCAGTGGGAGGTGAGAGCAGGAGCACTAGCAGCAGATCCAGAGGCTCAGTCCCTGCTGCTAGAGCTTTAGGCAGAGTTTTACCCCTCTCCAATACTGGTGTCCTTAGGGTAAGATCAATTCCTTAATGCTCCCTTTTCCCCAGGCAGTGCCTCCTTTCTACCTCAGTGCTCTGCACATCCCGAAGTGACTTTTTGCAGGGCACTGCAGCCTGTCAGGATACAGCCACTGCTGCATTCTTGGTTTGCAGGGCTGAGATGCACTTTGGAGTCTGGCTTCCTCGGTGGAGGAATGTCCAGACGGAGCGACTAGCACAGGATCTGCTGGACTGAACATCTGGAGAGGAAACGTAAACCCAGAGCATGAAGCTGAAGGTCTCTACTATATGATACGTCATTTTGAGCATGGACAGTGCTGGTGGCAGCTGAAGTTCCACAGGATTTGTCTGGGGGGTTTGACATCCTCTCTCTGGATCCAGCTACAGCCAAAGACAGGCCCCTGATGTCCCAGGCAACCTCCTTTCTTGGGATCTAAATCCAGCTTTCCTTGAGGGCTGAGGACTTGAGGTCAGTATGGATGTAAGAAGCTGAAGAAGGTTTATGTGAGTGAATCTTAGACAACCCAAGAGCCAGACACTGAAGTTGCCTGTGGATGCCCGCTGAAAGGAGAAGCTCAATGGCAGGGATGGGGGTGGATCCCTGGCTGGCAGCTGGGAGGAGGCAGTTCCAGGACTCCTTCTCTGTCACTGCAAACATTAAAGGCACTGGCAAAAGCACCCAGTCCCCTCAGAGGACCCACCTCTCCAAAACCCGCACATTCTCAACCTGGATTCATCCAGAAGGTGTTCCCTGTTCACCCCTGTGCTGCAGTTTTACCTTGAGATATTTTTTCACCATCCATTCAGAGACTGCCACGAAGGAACACCTCCAGTTTTTCATCCATCATGATCATGGATGTCCCAGACAGCCCAGTTAATCCCTGCTGTGCAGCACAGAGGAACCTCACTCCCCAGGGGCCCCTTTGCAAGTGGACCTGGGGAGTGAACTCCGTGGGCCTTCCCACCAAGGAGCACAGAGGAATGGGAGCTGTTTTGCCCAGCCACAAGTTAAAAGATGAACCATGATAAACATCTGCCAAGCTTGGATGTTACTGGCATCCTCCTAGATGGGATTTTAAAGTTTAGAGCAGTTCCAGGGTACGTAACTCCGTGGTTACAAAGCTTCCTAGCTGGTTATTTCATTTTCTTTTGCTGGTCCCAGCTATCTGAAGAGACCATTCGCTCTGGCATAGGGAAACACACAATCCTTGTCTGTCCTGAATCCCCCAAGCAGAAGTTGCAGAAGAAGCAGAGAGTGGGAGTAGGTAAAATGTATAGTTTACTCCAGTGTACGTCTTTGAAAATGAAACGTGGAAACAGATCCTTGGAGGGAGAAACGCAAGATATGTTGTTGTTGGGGCCTTCAGCAGAACCCATGTATGCTTGCTATTAATACTTTGTAAAGCATCTGGACAAGGAAAAACAATCCAAAGCAGGGATGCTCCTGCAATAAATATCCCGTTGGAGAAGAAAGATTGAAGAGCTCGGTGGGATGGGGGCTGGATGTCACAAGCAGGAAACAAGCATCTTTGGCAGGTCTAGAGGTCATTATCCTGTCGGCTGTCACCCAAACAGAGCAGGGAGAGCCACACAAGAACTGACTCTGAGTGTCTGTGAGCTCATTATTGACAGAAACATGAACGCACAGCACTGTCAGTGGTGCCAGGCAGTACCTCACCCAGCACTAGGCTGGGGGCTGCTCTTGCCAGGCAGGGTGAAGAGTCACCTGTGCTTACAGGGTGGTACTGTTGAGGTATGTACAGATAAAATCAGGGCTGGAAAAATCCTTAGAAAGGCATAGGACATGCTTATAATTTGATCTACTGGCAATGCAAAGCACACCTTCCTCACATCCCTGTGGAACCCTGCCAGGAGGTGTCAATCCTGTAAGACTGGAAGGGAACACATGGGTAGAACAGCTCAGCTCCACTTCTGTCAGCCTTCTCTCTTAATTCCATGTCATGACATAACATTTCTTCCTTCATCTGCCTCTGGTTATATCACAACACTTCATATCTCAGCTACTTTTTCTCCCATAGCAACGAAGGCACCTTTTCAGGTTTTCTACCTCCATCCTTTCCCCCAGCCCATCTATACCTGCGGACAACTAAATCATCATCCTCACCAGAAGCATCCATAAACTGTGTTTTGACATGGCAGATAGGCTGGACCACTTCCATGATAACCTCTACTCTGGACACCCCTCTGCCCTTACACATCCTTTGCGTTCACGTCCCTGGTAAGATTTGTTTCAAGGACCACACAGCCTTTATGTGCAGCAGAAACGTGGCTGTGGAGGTGCTGCCCAACTTCTGCTCATCTTCACACCCCCAGACTAAACCACCAGATTGTTTTTCCAATGGCTGAAACAGGAGAGGGATAAAAGCTCATGGAGAGTGCTTACCCTGCGGCCTTTCATCCCTCGGATCCCTGGTGCACCACGGGCTCCTGCTGGACCCTGGAAGGGAAAAAAGGAAACAAAATGAGGGTGGAGGAGAAGGAAGGCAGCAGCTTTGGTAAGACCCTACATTCCTATGTGATCTGCAGGGGCCTCAGATGCAGACCCTTGACCAGCAGATTGGTTCATTAAACTCTTGCTAAAAACATTGCCATGTTTACTTGTCTATAAATGCCTTTTTTTTTTAAACTCATGGATTGTCTTCGTATTGTGAACATTTAGGCCAAAGATCCTGGCTGAGGTTTGTATGCTTAATGATCTGCAGCCTGTTATCTGTGTCAGTGGTGTGATGTGAAGAGACGTTGAACATCCAGAATCCCCTCTGAATCTATTAAAAGCAGCTGCTGCTCAGCATCTGTTCAAAAATAATAATAACCAGGATCTGGTTTTTAGATGTCCAAATACAAAATCAGACACATCATCTTGGGTATCCAAGTTTGATCTTTTCAGCCAAATACTGACTTTAAGTAACTGTTGCCCCGTTAATGCTGCATAAATACTGATACTGGCAGATAGATACTAATTTAATGTGGGCTGTTGGTGTTGTGGATGATCCTGTTCTTCTTGCAATTACAGAAAGATTTCAGGTTTTCTTTTAACCTAGATTTGTACACACTTGATTCATTAATATGCATACAGGAAATGCAGAAGACAGCTTTTTTTCCCAGCTAAAATATTTATCAGAGTCAAAAAAAAAAAAAAAAAAAAGGACGATATATTTATTTTACAGGACTTAGTTCTGTTCAGCTTTTAAACCTGATATTTAAAGTTAGTGCCTTTCTCCTGTCAGAAAAGAAAACCTCAAAATGACACATTCACTCCTTACTCTCTCAAATATTCCGCATCAAATGTGGCTATTTATATATTAATAGCTTTTACCAACTGTCAGCTCTGCAAGCTCCACCACGGATCAGAACAGAATTGAACTGTGATCCTCCTACTGCTCCTACCACTACCATTTATGAAGATTTTGCTTTTGTATTGGAGATATCTTTGTGCATGGCATATAAGTTCAGGATACAAATGCTGAGCTGTTCTCATTCAGGATGGAAAAGTCAGTTGACTGTAACTGTATTTGTGATCACAGCACATCTCAGTTTTGGTCGTGAGGACAGTGGTGACTGGCACAGGCAGTGGATGTGTCAGATGCCTGTTTTATAGAGATTTTTATGTTAACCATGTACTGAAATGAAATTCTTAGTTGGTATTTGGAATCTTCTCTGAAAGTCTCAGCCTATCCCAAACAGCTTACGAAAATACGAGAACAGAAACATTCCTTGTAATGGCAAATGTTGAGGGAACAGCTAGATACCCTGCTGGAATTTCAAGGAACTGTTTAGGAGAAGAAAAGTGACCTTTAATACTCTTATATTATACACGTTATTTTCAAACTTGTATATTAACACAAAAGATGCACCATAATGGTAAGAAGAGGAAAAAGCAATTCACAAGCCTCAGGAAACTGAAACCAAGGCCAAAGCTTCCTACCGTTGACTATACCTTTGCTTCCCATTTCCAGTCATCCTTTGTTGAATTAATCAGCCATCACTGCTAAGGCTCATTCAAAGATTTTAACAGTTTAGGACAAACAACAACTGCATGCCTCAGGTCTGGCTTGAAAGGCAAATAAGGAATGTTTGGTGGAAAAACAGCTGGAGTTAATGAGCGCAGATTTGATATTAGGGGATTATTTGATTTACTGGCTCTGTGGGGAAGTTTGGCTTATTGAATTATGACTTTTTAAAATGCAGTTGTGGAGCAAACATTTGCTTGGATGAACTTGTTATTTGCCTGCAGGAGAAGAGGGAACTGAAGGCAGCGGAAGGACCTGGGCACGGTCTCAGCTCTCAGAGCTTTGCCAAGAGGTTTTGGTATCTCCACCTGGATCTGATGCCTCAGATCATAACTATTGTTATGCCCCAGTGAAGATAGACAAAATTTGGCCTCACTTGAAGGTACATTTAGTGGTGCATGGGATGGTGCTCAGGGCTGGAGCTCTCTGCCACAGGACCAGCACAGAAACTGCCTTGGCCAAGGGTGCTCACAGGCCCAGAGCAGGAGGGAGCCCAATGCTCCAGCTGTCCCCAAGTCTTGTAGCAGCTAACATGACAGGAAGTTGCTAAAAATGGGTCATCTACAGATATCCAGATGCCTCCTAGGCTTCTGTCAACAGCAAGTGCTGCCACGAGGGGCCACAGAGCACCTCAGCGCTGGGGGCTGCGGGGGCATTGTGCTGCTTTTATTGTAAGGACCGGGCTGGTGCCATGTTGCTGCTCTCCAGGCAGACATGGGTCACCCTGAGATGCTGCTTGACCTCAGATTTTCTCTTTTCCTCACCTCCACTGACTTACTACTGCACGATCTGTGCCCAGGCAGCAGCTGCCTGCAGCCAGTGCCCCCAGAGCCTCCTGGAGCTCCTGGCAGCAGCAGAGCTGACCCCAATTTGGAGGCCACACCTTTGGCACCACCCGAGCATTTCACTGCTGTGATCTTCCTCCCAATTACCAGCACTGTGGGAATTCACACACTGAGCAAAATCCATTCCCTGCACCCACCCAGGGCTGCCTTGTTGTTGGCTCCAGTGGCACTTGTGCTTCTGGGAGAGCCCGAGCTCCATCTAAACAACGGCTGTGGGAAACTGGAGCCAGGCTAAAATCTGCCTCCACGGCGATTGCGTGCTCCAGCCGCAGCGTGCCAGATGAGCCTGTCCAGATGGAGGGTTCAGTCTGGGGGAGCTGCTCTGCTGCTCCTCTCATGCCAGCAAGGGCTTTGACCATGCATGACGGTCACACTGCATGGCGTGGTCACCGTGATAAATGACTGTGATAAATCACTGTGATACGTCACTATATCAGATGGTGTGGTCACCACACTGCCAACCATTCCCAGCCTAGAACACCTTGAACTAGGGAGCTTGTGTCCTGCTAAAAGATTGAGGCTGGATTGTGATTTTTGCATCCTTCCTTAGGGAAATGGGTTACAAAATTTTGAATTAAGCTCTGTGCTTTTTTGCATCTCTTTCCATGTTGCTCCCACCCATGTCCCATCCCTTTCCCCATATCTCTTGCTCATATCAAACTCAAATAAACTGCAATACACTTGCTTGACTTAACCCATGAATGCCCAGGATGTGGTATTACAAGGTGATGATAGCCTTTACTTACTGTTGGTCCAGGCACCCCAGGAAAACCCACTCCTCCTGGCATCCCAGGGTGTCCCTAAAAGGAAAGGAAGAAGAACATGCCTGCTGTGAATGTCCACAATCTGCACAGCCCTTCTTCCTCCAAGTGGGAAGACAGGAAAAAAGGTGTTGTTGGCTGCTTGCAAGGTCAGGCAGATCTGATATTTGTCAGGGTAAAATTGCTCAGGGGCAGGAGATGGCCAGGCTGTCAATAGCCCAGCTCCAACCCGGCCAGTGATATCAGCAGCAAGATTTTCTGAAGAGCCCAGAAGAAAATGGGCTGAATTAATATGAAAATATGTCTTTTGGTCTTGTACTATGGTAGACAGGAAACAAATGTCAGAGCAGGACAAGATCCAGCTGAGGTCCCCACTGTTAAATTCCTAAATGTAGATCCCTGAATGGCAGAGCACAGCAAGGCACTGTGACTGTGCTGCCCAAGCTCCCTGTATTTCCAGTTGCTCTGGGCAGCTTGGACAGATCCTTGTTCCTGGGCATTGTCTGTTCAAGAGGCTTGGGAACAGGCAATCCTTCAGTTCCTGGTTGTCTCCACTTGACACAGCAGGTCCTCAGCTGATGGAGCCACAGAACATACCTTGAAAACCAGTGTTGCTCTGAAGGGGAAACTGCTGAACACAATTGAGGCTACACCCCAATATCCAGTCAGTCAAATGGCCATTCCCATCCCCACAGACATGGGAAGAAATTGCAGCTGTTGTCATGGAACTAAAAGACCAGGAGAAGCTGCACCCTTGGCTAGGACAGAGAGGCGGCTGCAAGAGCGAGAGAATGCAGACTTACTCCTTACCATCGACCCCTTGACTCCTGGAGGGCCTGGGGGTCCCACTGAGCCACGGTCACCCTAGGAGAGAGACAGATGCATATGGAAGAGTGATCTAGAGCAATGAAACAACTAAAAAACCCCACAAATTCATGTCTATGCCATCCTACCAGAAATGCTTCCAGAATCACTCTCTTTCCATCCCTCTCATCAGAGTAGTGGAAGGATTGCAGGAATTAACTTATCCTCCATATCTCAAGAAAGGGGACTTTACTCTTGCCATCAAAACCTCCAAGGTATGAAGGAAAAAGGCACACCATCTTCAATTCCAAACAGTGCTAGGACTGAACCCAAGGAAATCTCCAGCCCTTCCCACCCAAGGCATGACATGCCTGTTCTGCATGATCACAATCCCTACGTGTGCTGGCATTTTCAGAGCCATGGATTTGAAATCTGTTGTCACAAGGCCCTGCTGAGAGCAGGGAATCAAGCTGGAAGAAACAAACACATGCTGCCTGGTGCTTTCAGAGGAGACTGTGGGTGTTTTGGGGGAACTCCCTGTCCTGTGGCTCATACTGAGACCACAGTGCCAGCAACAATGACCTGGAGGTCTGATTTATGAGGGGCTCAGAGCTGGATGACTCCCCAGCCCACCCTGAAGATAAGACCCCTTCTAAAACAAGCTGTTAAAAAACTTAATGTACCAAAACATCACCTATTCATTGCAAAAGTCTTACTTATCCCCACATGCAGACCATCTCACTTCCTGTGGATACATCCTTGACCCAAAAGTAGGAGACAAGATGGTTAAGCCCCCACGAGCACCACAACTTGCTGATGTGAGGGTGACATGAAGGTGTGGCTTTAGCAATGGGACATCAACAGCTCCTTTGGGAGATGGTGGCAATTCCCACACAACTGTCTGTACTCTCCCTCCAGCCCCAGGGATGCACTGGGAGTTAGGTCTGTTAGGTTTGTGTGCTCAGGGGGATGAGGAAGGAGGATTTAGAAAATGCTGCCAATTAGTTTACGCCCAAAATCTGACCTACCTTCCAGCAGCAAAAAGTGTAAGGGCAAATATTTTCTGGGCTCTAAGGAGCTTATTAAAAACAAACCCCAGAGTTTGTGTTGTCACCAGCTGGCCCTTGTAAACCAATGTACGGATTTTTTTTCTCCCTGAATGGATGGATTTTATTAAGTGTGTATTAACTGTATTGTTCTCTTTGATAATCTTTGGATTCTACTGGCTTCAGTCTTAAGTTTTGCAGCTCTCAGGATGGAGATTGCTGACTCAGCTATGTCTAATGAAAGCATATTTCCCACTTCATTTAGCTCACAAGAGCATAGTAAGCTGTAGGATACTATGCCAACTGGAGGCCTGGTTGAGGTTTTGATTTGATGATAGCTATTTCTGTCATCCCTAAGTTTGCCCTGGTAGAGAAGCCTCATGGAAATCCCAGCTGTGCTGAGGATCTCCAAAGGCAGATTTTCAAAGGACAGCCTGGGTTTGCCTTGACACCAATGTAACATCATCACAGTACAGAGCTGATCTGGAAGTTGGGGATAGCTCATGTGGTCAAGACTTTGGCACAGAAGGCGGAGGGACAGATGTTAATTTAATGGAATGGAGAAAAAGATCTTCCCACATCTGCTGCATGGCAAACACCTTATCCCCCATTCAATTCAGGGCTGCAGCTGCCAATGAGACAGCTCACTCAGGCACCAATTTTCTGTGTAACCACCCTGGACACACCACAGACTCTTTATTCCTCTGTCTCCCTTCTCTAAAATGCACCCCACATCATGTCATTCTTTTTAGTTCTTGTGGCCCTTGACAGCTTGGACTGAGGCTGACTCTGCTACTGCCCCACCAGGGCCCACAGGATGGAAAGGCCTTTCCAAAGGCTGCTGCGGACAGACAATAAAATGGATCTGCAGCAAACACAGTATAACTGTCACAGTCTTTACATCATTACCCAGAGGACAGAGCTTGAAGCAATAAAAGTGAGAAAGAGAGCACTGATGTGTGGAATGCATCATTTTATGCTCTTCACTATCTTTATAGCTGCACTGTGAATAATTAAACCACCAACAAAAACCAGCAGCATGCAAGTGAGATACAATGAGTGACACAGATGATTTGTCTTTAGGAGCTGCTTCCAAATAAAAGTTTACACTCTAATAGAGAACAATTTAATGTCCTTTTACGTTTTTATGTGAAATAAAGCCCTTTTTTTCACCTTGGAAGAGGTGTGTGTCTGTACTGTACACAAGAGGGCACCAGCCCCGAGTGTGCCCAAAGCAGTCCGGGGCAGCCAGATGGGATGCTCCTCATCAGATAAAAAAGGAAATATTTGGACCAGCCTTTGCTTAGATGAGTGGCTGCACTCTCGTACACCTGAGAAATTTCTGAGACCTCCTCTTCAATGCAGGCTCAGCCCTGGCCCTGCGTGACCCCTGTGGCAACCCAGAGCACACCTCTGCACAAATCTGCAACCTCAATCCCATGGACTCCTCCCACGACCAGCAACACAGGGCTGATGGATCCCTCATTCCCATAAAAACCAGAGCTGACTGTTAAATACAAACCATCTGGCATGTTATGAATGAGGAAAGTTAATTTTTCAAAGACTATTTGACAGCATCTCCCTGGAGGGCAGCGCATGTTAATTCCTGAATGAGAAGTGGATGGTTTTGGCCTGGTCCTAGTCTAGCTCAGACACCCTGGATGTGCTCCATTCCCAGCTGGGTGTTGCACTCACATGACAGCTTAAATCTCCACAACCTTTCTCCCACCCCAGCCTCCCTCATCCTGCAAAAGTTACAACAACCATTTCATCGCAAGCAATCCTACCTTTTCTCCTGCTATTCCAGGCTCCCCCACTGGACCTATGAAACCCATTAGACCCTGAGGAAAGAGAAGAGCACAACTAATTTTCAGTTTTTATTTGCTGGGAAAGTAAACAGTTCCTTTGGTCCACCTTGCTGGTTACAATAGCACACCATCCCTCGTATAATGCTCAGTAATTCCTACTGGCTACCAGAGTGGATGGAGTTGCTCCCGGCCACGGGAATGTCTAACTCCACAGCTGGTTCTGCTTTAGGCACCAGCTGGAATGGGAGCATGAGGATCTGCAAGAACCACAACACACAGCACAGTGGATGAATGAAGTGTGTTTCATAGAAAGACCGAGTCCATAGTGTGGCTTTATTCTGCGAGCTTTTCCCAAAAGTTTCCCCAAGAGCATCTGCAGCGGGAGCTCCTGGGTTGCACAGAGACTTACCATCATTTTAGCTGCTGGACTGGGTAGACGTCCTCTGGGTTAATCCAAGCTGCCTCAGCCCTTTGTGCAGACTAGTTTTGCCCTGGATAGTGTCATGCTGGTGGGATGCCAGTAGGAAATAAAGGTCCCCTCAGCCAGAGGGGCCAGCAGGGCAGTGGATCTCACACACTACCCAGAAACCACCTTGGAGCAAACCTCCAGTCTAAGCTCAGGGTTTAACAACGTTCGGGATAACGAACAGGCAAACAGAACTGCTTTTAATTAGGAAGATGGAAACAGACGCAATCTCAAGCAAAGATTCCTGAGAATTAACATGTAGCAGCCTCCCTACCAGCTCCAGTGGCTTCTGGCTCTGGAGATACAAGGGACCATCCTCTTTGCCACTGTGGCCATTTGCTCTCACTGCGCGTTCTCATGGCCCCAGAAAGGGTCACTGGGAGACAGAGATCTACATTTAGTTCTTCCAGTGAGTCTGTAGCTAAAGGGATTCATCTCCTGTTGAGACACTTCACAACCTGCCCACACTTGGCATGGGTGGTGTCAAAGGAAGCTGTGCCCCAGCTTGTTTGATTTTAGGCAGCAGTCTGATTGGTGCTGGGGGGTGGCTGCTGAACAAGTGGGAGCCAGGGGATGGATTTTCCAGTGGTATCACAGTGCTCTTCTTCTTTTTTTAGAATAATTTGAAATCTTCAAAATAAATTGTGAGGTTCCTCTATGCAAGAACAAACACCATGGGGGAAAAGGTACACCAGCAAGGCAACTTTTGGAACATGTTCTCAGTAAAGGGCAAGCTTTTCACCCCACTGTCTCCATTCTGAGGGAACAGCAAGAAAAGAAGGAAAAGCTTCCTCTCTGTACTCCTTCTGTCTTGCTTCCCCTGTTCATGGCTGGCCTGAGATGTGTGCAGTTCTTAGAGGAGCTCTCTGGAGCCTGTGCCTTGCTGAGGGTCTGTTTACACCCCTACAGTGACAGTGTGAGGTGACACTGCGCCCAGGTACAGAGGAACACACAGCGCCTGGAGCAGCATCCTCACAGGCTGTGCAACCTCTGTCACCAAAAGCCTCTCCCTTTCCATGAAGTTACACTCACAATGTAGAGATGTAACACAAAATAATCAGCCTCATCCTATTCCTGCATGAGCGAGACTCAGCAGACCCATTCCAAGACAGAAATCGCAATTTAAGTCACTCTCCAATGACTTTTAGAGGGAACAGCTTCTGGCTCCAAACACTGAGAGGTTCCGTGCTTTAATATTCCTCATGTTAATTAAATGCCATCCTTTGAGATCTCTGGAGACAGGAGCTCCTCACTGAGACAGGCTGATGGGCTCAACAAAGGCATCGCTCACTGGAAGGCTCAGCCGGCTTTGCCTCTTGCAGGGAGCAGCCACACAACTCTGCTGTGAGTGGCACTTGTCACTCTGGTGTGGGAGCAACATCCAGGTAAAAAGTACTTGGAAACACTCATGAGAGAAGGCAAAGAGCCCAGTGGGTATATCAGAGCCTGAAGTTAGACGCTTGTGTTAGAAATTCATCCAGAGATGATGTCCAGGGAACTGGCAGGCCACTGTGCCATGATGGAAATACCAGTTAGCCATGGGATGACAAAGCGAAAAGCTCTACTATCCTTTAGGGGTGTCACCAACTTTTCTGAAATGGTCTTTGCTTTGAAATGGCCTTTGAGTCTGAAGCTGAGGCAGTCCTGGAGCACAAGAGTGTCATCGTGGCCAGACTACACGGACCAGACACGTGTGAGCAGAGCTGGACTCGGCACAGATTGCCCAGTGCAGGAATCAGTGGGAGAGCAGAAAAGTCTGCAACATCTGCCTATGCAAGGTTGCCACTGGGTGGCATTGCTGAAGGCTGCTGGATCAATTGTCCTTTCAATTAGACACAAGTGCAGGTACACAACTGCATCCAATTTCTGAATTTTTCCAATAGCCCAAGGCCATGAAGAAGGGAAATGTTATGTCAGAGAATGGCAAAGCAATGAGATGCAACAGGGAAATGCATTGCTAGCCAAAAATACACAATAAAGCAAGAAAGAATACATCTCTTGTTCATTTCCAATTTCTTGGAAAACCACAGAACTCTCCCTCCTGGGAATATGCTCTTTAAGAAATTTCTAGTTCCTTAGGCCAGTCCCTGCAGAAGAAGGATCCCTGCTCTGCAGCAAGTGGTGGTACCATTCAGAACAAGACTGTTTCAAACTCCCTTCCACGGGGTGCTGCATATCCAAGCTCAGGCTTGAAGGCCAACCTTCAGACTCACTGTCCATAGCAGCATCTTCTTCCACCCTAAAAGGTCTCTCAGGAATCTGGATCACGAAGCCATACGTACTGGTGATGCTTCCCAAGCTGGCCTGCTGGTGCTTTGCAGAGGGGTTTGCAGGGATCTGAGTACACCAAGAGCCCCCAGTGCCCTCCTGAGACTCCCTGGGCTGTCACAGATGTGCTGCTTGTTACGGCAGCTTGTGCAGAAACCTGCTGGCATGGCCAACGCTCGCCCTGCTGCACAGATCAGTGTTGGGATGGAAGGGGAGCACAGCCAACATTTCACTCCAAACCCAGGGAAAATTCTGCCTGCGCTGGTGCATTGGGGTATTGCTCAGGGGAAGATGCCACTGCTCCCTGTGTGAGACATGGTGTGAACAGGAGATGCAGAGCAGGGACCCTGCTTCCAGCACAGTAGCTCTGCAGTGTTTGCAGCCAGCACTGTCTGCTCTGGGCTAAATTAACCAACATTGCTGTGTCTGCAAGCAGACACAAATTGAGATAGATATGTCTACACCAAATAAATCTCAGTAAATTATCAGGAGTATAAGAAAAACAGGGGAGATTGGGTAATGATGCTCTTCACTGGCCAAAATGGGATAGACACTAAAGGCAGGGAGATTTAGGTTTTAAGAACCAGAAGAGCTGCCAACGGCAAATATTTAATCAAAGCAGACATGAACTGTGGTCATTACACTAAAATGGCTGTGGTGCAACATATTTTTCTCAGGTTCCCAGGGTTGAAAAGAGGGCCTGCATCAAACATGACTCCAGGCAGTGTGTGTAATGATGCACGTGAAGTCCCAGCAGCGGTGGCTGCCCGGATAAAGGCCCACAATATACAGGAAAGAATGTAAAACATTTATATTAGAGGGGAGTTCAGCATGTCGCTCATGATTCAGTCTGCTGTATTCCCCAGCCAAGGGCATGGTGGAAAAGAGATGGAGATTGTTAAAAAGTTGCTGGGGGCTCGGAAGGGGAAGGAAAGGAGGGGGGACTGGTGGGTTGTAATTCCTAACTCCTGTCTCGCTTTCCCCATTTATTGTCCAGCCCTGTTATAATTAAGCCCCCCCTCTTGGCTCCATCAACAGAGAGCAAGTCAGCAATGAAGCCTTGCATAAATCATAGCCCATTTGAGAGAAACAACCCATCGGCGAGCCCAGCGTGAGCAGGGTCTCCCAGGGACGGGACCGCCAGTCGCTCCCAGCGGGAACCGATCACGGCCTTTCTGTTTTACTGGTTCGCTAGAACTCAAAACAAAACAAACCAGGGACAAAGGATGGGAGGGAGTAAATGTACAATCCTCCCATTCAGATGAAAGAAAGGGAAAGTAAAACAGTAAATATCACAGTTTAAGGGAGGACGCTCTGACCCGCAAAGAACAGCCATGTGGTTTAACCCCCTGTGCACCAGGCTCAGCCCTGCCCTGGCACCACGTTGGGCTCTTGCCACCCTGGGGAGTGAGGAAAGGGAGAGTGGAGACGTGCTGTTGAAACACTGTGTCACACCAAAGAGGCTGTGAGCACCACAGTGCCTGAAAATCCCTGACAGAGATGTCTGGAGGTCAGAGATGCCCTGGAGGAGAAAGTAAATGGGCTGGGAAAGGAGCAGCACTAAGGTGTGGGAAACACCAATGCAATTCCCTGCTCGGTTCTTGGTGACCCTCTTGACCTTGGCCAAGACAATCAGGAGCTCCTCATGTCAGACCCCGCCTGCAAACCTGACATTACACCCCCTCCTCCTTCGGAAGGGGAAAAACATGAAGGAGCTGGTGCTGGTGTCCTTTAACAAATTATCCCAGAATACTGATATTGAGACAACATACTTTGACCTTAAAGGACAAGAGTCCTCCAAGGAGCCTTGGCCATCCTTCCCAGCACAGAGCGATGGGTGCGTGGCTGACCCTGACACAGCCCTGTGAGTGAGCAGGGCTGTCACTTCTTGTACAGGGGAAAGGACTCAAACAGCTGCTCCTGCTATGACAGGACCTCCCCAGTCCCATTAAGGACATAAGTTAATTAAGGTCTCTTTCAGCTAGCACAACTCTTCACTGGGATTTTCTAGTGCCAAGCAGGGCGTTGCTGGGATGGCAGCACCTTCCTGTCTGCTGCAGGGGGTTACTTTTCCCACAGGTCTCTCTGACCTTCAACATGGACATTTTGGTGACATCCTCCAGCTGTGCATTCCCAGCTCTGGGACAGGAAGGCTGGTGGCATCCTTGGCCAGAGGCCCCGTATTCCTCTTCATATCCTTCTGACATCATCTACAGGCAAGCAAGGGTTAACCCACATATTTCCAGGGTACTGGGGTGCCCAGCAGCTGGAATCCTTCCAGCACATGGAGGCAGCAAGCATCTAATGAATGATCTTCCCGAGTCTGTGTCCTTGCAATGGAAAAACAACACATCAGGGACTGCCCTGTGGCTTAAAACCTCATTTTTCAATGAGAGCTCAAGTATCACTGGAAACCTTGCAGAAACTCCCATGTTTTCCTAAACAGATGTTCCTAAGAAAGGGAAGAAATCTCCAATGAGATGAATGGCTTATCTCTTCTCGTGCTGTTATGCTGAGGTTTTCTACTCTGAGAGAACCCATTCGTCAGGCAGAGCAGCAGGATTGAGAAGTGTGACCACCCTTACTGTGGAATAGAAAACATCAGGGTCTCCACGAGAGAAAACATGGTGAGGTGATGGGCCCATCCTCTCAGGGCTCTGCTGAAAACCAATCCAGCCCCAACACCAACTGCTGAAGTTTAAGTGGAGGGGGGAAGGAAACTCCAACACTCCAGCATTGTTCAGAGGAGGTGTGATGGGAGACGAGATTATTTCTCATTAGTCTGGTGAGACATTTTTGTTCTAATGACTTGACTGGTTTGGAAACGGAAACTTTCTGGGTGATATTTCTAGACAGAGACTAATTGACTAAGAATAACACAGGCAGCTTTCCTACTATTGCACTGGTTTCAGTGTCAGCAGAGGCCAGCTGTGTTTTCTTTTCGATGAACAGTGCCTAGAGTTCTCATCCAAGGTCAGTCCTGAGGGAAGTTAAAGAATAATAATCCTAATGATGCTTTGCCCTTCAAGGACAATGTCTTGTTAAGGATATCAAAGCACTTCTAAATATTCATTTTTAACTGTATCCACAGGTGCCACTTCAGAACAGGAGGCGCTGGGCGGGCTAAGCACTGCTCAGGGCTGTCTCATGGCTTCCACAGAAGGAGAAACTGAGGCACAAAGCACTGGGAAGTGTTGCCTGAGATCGTGCAGAATCTGATAAAGCTGCAACTAGGACTCAGATATGGGGAACAACTTTGCTCCTTCAGTAGCTGCTCTTCATGGAGCAAATTAACAACCCTAACACAGAAATGCCTCTAATTTCCAAATAGAAATAACCACCTTTGATATATACTGAGGCTGGTATCAGACTGCTGGTACTGAAAAGGATCCACCTTGGCTTTTTTAGACTTGCTTGGTCAGAAACCCTTGGAAGAAGTGGCCCCCAGCTGTTGCATACAGAGCAAAGAAGAGCCAGAGAGGCCGACAAGCTAAACCAAACCAAACCAAGTGTGCTGACCATCCAGCAGGGAAAGTGTTGGGAAAGACAGCAGTGGTGAGAAGCAACACTCCCAGTGCAAGGACCAGCTGCTACAGCCAGCTCGGTGTGGTCATGCAGGAACACACAGAACATGCTGGAGGCTCTGCGGCTTCAATTTCAGGGTTGTTGGTGGACAAGTTTGTTGGTTTCAATCATAGAGACATGGGAACAATTGTTGCTCTTTCCTTGATGCCTGTGGTTCCCCCGAAGCCTACAGGGATAATGCATGTCCTGGGCTATACCAGCAGAATTTTCTCTGTGGAATTACAACAAAATGCAGCTCAGTGTCACTCTTCCCCAGGGTCTGGTTCCTTCAGCTGCTATCTCCTCTAGTCCCCAAAAATCCAGGGGAAGTGAAAGCAACATAGCACCCAAAGCAGAGGATCCTACCCTTAAAACCTACATTGGCAAAGCCTGGAAGCTGGAGCACCAGGGCTGTTGCTAGCTTTGAGCTGGCCAGAAGTCCCTGGCCACTGCCCTCTGCAGGCACTCTGGGCACCCACGACACATTGTACAGAGGAGATCATCAAAGAGACAAGGAAAATAAGGAATTTACCTGCTCACCAACTTTCCCTGGTCGGCCACGGTTTCCTGGCTCACCCTGCAGGACAAGGAGACAAGGGCACATGGGTAACTTGGTGCTGCCAGCCACACCCTGGGCACAACATGGCTCTTTGTACGCCCATGATTTGGGCTGCTGTGTGTGAATCAGGGAAAATCTGTGAGAAACAACATTTTACAAAACCAACTGTGACTTGGAAGATAATCCAAAGTAAGAAACAATGTTGACACAAACATGGAGCAAACACTTGCTGTTCTGGAGCAAAATGCTCCTAAAGCTGGTCCTGCTGTAGAAAAATAACCTTCAGAGAACCACACTGAAACATAAGATGTCTACTGCCCTGTGGCATAGGCCTGGCCTAGTCCTGCTTACTTTATCCCAAAGTTTTACAAAGCATAAGAAGAAACAACAACTCAAATACTCCCAGGCAATGCTGCACCCTGATTCTGTTGTTATAAAACCTCAGACAGGCACAGGTTACCGTCACATGGAGCACCCACAGGAAAACCACAGCAAGAACCTACGTGAGATAAATCCCAGTGCAGGAAGAAGGAGTTCAGAGCATGAAAATGATGAGGGGTGAAGGAGAAAGCAGAAGGAGAAGGATTTCAAACCCACCAGGGATAAGGGCAGCTGTGGCAGCACATGGAGGCAATCGGAGTGCTCCTGGATGGGCTGTCCAGAGGCCAGGCTCTCCAGTAACCAGCAGTGTCTCCAGGACAGCAGCTGTATTTTCTCAGTAGGCAGATACTCCAGATGTGCTGCCAGACCACATTTTTGCTATTTACTGTTTGAAGAGGTTGTTTTTTTTAGTTTTTCTCTTTCCTTTCGAGTGTGGGTTTGTGGAGAGCACTGCCCTGGGATGGCTCCTGCTGATAATTAGGCAGCAAAGATAGGAATGATGTGCATTGTTTTAGAACAAAACCATGGAGAAGCAATGGAAAATGAGATGATGATGGAGGGAGGAGTTGGTTAATATCAAAGGAGGAACACACTTGTTTATAATGGCTTAAAAATGCACCATCATTCTTTTTGAAGAAAGAAGCAGAAGCTGAGACCCCAAAATCCTGAGAAAAAGAGGAACCCTCAGTTTTCTTGTTCTCTCTGGAATGAATACCTGGGAGAGTGGTAAAGGTGAGAAAAGACATTTCCCTCTTCCTTTCCTCCCTTCTGCCCACTGCTTCCCTGATCAGGAACAAACTCTTTTCTTACCTTTGGACCGCTGGGACCAGGTGTTCCCGGAAATCCCTTCCGACCAGATCGACCCTGGAATACATGGAAAAACCGTAAACATCAAAAGCTTGCAGCTGCTTTGGTCACAGGTGCAGCTTACATGCTTGTACGATAAAAGATAAAGATAAAACATTCATTTTCTGATCCACCTATTACCCATTTTCAGGATATTTTACTATCCTGAGGTGACAATTATGTACAGACCCATTACAAAATCCTGAGCTGGCAAGTTCAAGGATATGACAATATTCTTTTTGCTTCTTCTAACTGTGTTTCTGTGATACATCACAGACATCAAAAGGACTCTCTATAACTGTCCAGTCTTTTTTCTTTCTTTTTCCTCTACTCATTGAAAAATACTATAAATCAAGGAAGAAACATCAGGGCTGGTTACAGAGATGGTTTCCAGTCAGTGTCATTTATCTTGAGGATGAACTGTTTAAACATTAGAGGGTTTTTTAAGGTCTGAGACTTTAGGCAAGTCATAAACTCAACACCCTGTGCAAGACACTTCTTGGACTTTCAGCCATCCTGGATCAAGCAATCAATCAAGTCCTGGACAAGACAATAATTCATAGCAGGGCAGATTAACTTCCCAAACCAGGAGGGGTTGAAGCTTTATGAGAATTTAACTACAATTCCATTGCAAGGTCATCAGAGCTGGTAATAACTGAGTGAATAAATGACTGAAACATACCTCTGGACCAGGGACTCCTGGTGGTCCTAAGGGTCCTTCATCTCCCTGAGGAGAAAAGAAATTAAAATAAAAGGCAAAGTAGTGACAAAATTTGGACTCACCATGCAGCAAGAATGAAGTGCCTGCAGTATGAGCAGCAGTTAAACACAGGCTGTGTGCTCAGCTGTCACATTTTAACAGCTGAGTCCTCTTCTGTCTTAAAGCAGGCTCCGAGGTTTCTCAGGAAAAAAGATCTCAAGTCAAGTCCTGCCAGTAAAAGCCATCCAAAAATTGACCAAGGCAATGCCAGTTGATTTGGTCTATGATGGGCCAGATTTGGCCAGTAGGGTACACTGAACATGTTGCCATAACTGCTTCATTTGATTTGGCAGGGATGTGAATGCTATAGAGCTCTTTACTCTTTGTCTTTCTTACCCCCTTTCCTCTTCCTTCCCCCCAAAAAAGCATGTTCCAAAATTTCCCAGAGAACCATTTGGCAACTGTATGAATGTTTCCCTTTTGCTTTCAGCTGGGACTACACATGCTGCAGGATGGAGCTATCACAAAATCTCACACAGCAATTGGACTCGGTCCTCTCCCTTGGCTCTACACCAATTTCTAATGTGATAGGATCAGATCTCAGTTTCTAAGAGACCTTCAATTAAGCTTCACAAAAATTATCTCAAGTGTCTAAAACCAACTGCCAAGAGAGAAATTAAAAGCGCCCTTGGCAGCCACAGGCTGGCTGCTCTCATTTCGGTGGTCAGCCATGGTAATGAAGGGGCACTGACAGGCTGAGGGTGGGACTGGGGGTCAGGAACCCAGCTCCATGGGCTCAGACAAGCCACCCACAATATTCCACATTTCCAGTGGGATGTAATTCAGAGCCCTGACCCAGTGCCCAGGGTGACCTTAGTAGTAAGGGCACAGTGCTGCGCTCTGCTGCACACTCAAAGTCCTTCAGCACAGCTTGCACCAAACTCCATGTCCATGTCTTTGGGCTTACTTTTACACTCACTAACTAGAGGAAATTGAAGGCAGCTTGGTCATGCCTGCCTGAACCTGGAATGCAGGGCTTCGATTCCCTTTGTATTTTGTCTGGAATATTTTTTTTCCTATTTCACTGCAAATAAATGAGCTAATTTGCATTAATCCCATTTAGAGAACAAGCAGAAGAGTTCCCAGAAAAAGTTAAGAATTATTAGTGCTATTAAAACGAGCTCCTGCCCATGCATGTGCTCAGTGTTATTTACACAATGTCTCGTGACTCTGGACAAACAGCTTACACTGGCCTGAGTGAAAGGAAATTACACTGATGTCACTGGAGTTACAGCAGGATAAACGGGGAACCCAGACATTCTCTGCTGCTCCCATAGTGCATTTGCAGCTCCAGGACAATTAAATCAATGACAATTGTTCCCTTCTTAACGACTGCAAGTGGAATGGTGCTTCAAGTTCCGAGGTGAAAGTGGTGACTGCAAGCTCCGGGGTGCTGAGCAAATGAATTTCTACAGAGCAGCAATTCCCGTTTCCTTCTCTTTTTACAGAGGGATGTTTATCCATGTGAGAGAGCAGAGTCTGCAGGTCTCATGGTTGAAAAAGAACACACTTAAAAGGAGCAGAAAGCCAAAGCCAGGCCAGGCCATGTCTGTGCAAGGGAAAAGGGTTCTAACACCCATCTGGGGGTGGGCCAACAAGCTTTAAAAGCAAAGCCAAAGCAGAATTAAGGATCTGCAAATGCCAGCAGTGACTGGAGGCAGAGATCACAGGACCTGGAGATCACAGCTTTGAGGAAGCTCCTCTTCTGCAGGTCTCTGATCACTCAGTATAAGCCTCTGCTTCCAGATTCAGAGGGACCAGAGCATTTTAAACCACGGACACCATTTCAGCATGCATTAATTTACAAAAGTCGGCGTTGTTCTTTAAATCAAACCTCTTCTGAGCTGAGGACACTCACCTCTTGTCCAGGCAGTCCTCTTGGCCCAGGTAAACCTCGTGCTCCTGGCTTTCCCTGAGAAACAGCCAAAGAAAAAGATACTCAGAAAATAGAAACATAAGCCCAGAAGGGCAATTAAAATGAGAAAGTCTCTTTCACAGTCATGGGACATTATCCAATGTCAATTCTGTAACAGAAAAAAAAACTGAAGAAAAGAAAACGCTGCACTTGGAGGGACCTCAAGCCAAACACACCAAGCTGAGATGCTGGCCAGGACAATCTTTAGGAATCTCCAGAGGTTTCTCTCTTCCCCTCTTCCCATTACTTTGTTTCCCCTGGCTGCTTCCAACCCCACACAGAGCTGCAGTCTCCGCTCTACTCACCTTCAGACCTTCAGGACCGTTTTCTCCTGGTGGGCCAATGTCACCCGGGAAGCCCTGGAGCAAATGAGGAACAGTCAGGGTGCACAAGTGGAATTCTGCAGGCAGTGTCAGCCTCTGTGAGAGGTTTAGTTAATGACTAAGGGACAAGATGTGTTACATGCTGGTAGTGCCTTTGTGTGGGCCTCTGCGGCTTTGGGAGGGAATGGGACACAAACTCTTCCATCAGTTTGATGGAAGAGCAGCCTTTCCCAGCAACTCCCTTTAGGTCCATCTTCTTACAAAATTTATTGCAGCGAGGGTCTCCCTGTCATCACACAGCTAAAAGCGGCAATTTCGGTTTTAATTAATCTTTATGAGTCAGCGCATAATCTCTGTGCTCTGAGAAAGAAGCTGCAGCCTCCTCACAAAGGGAAGCAGGCGAGGAATTAGGAAAGATGCTGACACCCTTCATATTTCCAATAGCAACAAAGAGGAACGACTGCTAAGTAGCAGCAGTCAGCTGAGAGCCCTTCCAGACCCTGTGAAATACCAGAACGCTGATGAGGGGAAAACAGACCATCACTTTGTGCTGGAAAGTGGCTTTCTAGCATCTTACACATTTTGTCTGGTTGCTTAGGAAGGACAAAAATGATGGTGTGCTGGGGGAAACTCATCCTGCATTTGAGGTATCACTGTGACTATTTTTTGGTAAAGGAAGTAACAGGATTTTCTACTTTAAATGGTTTTGAGGGGAAAAAAATTAAAAAATTTTCTATGAGAAAAAAGGAGAAGGAAAAACCAGAAAACCATGAGATGCAAAATAGGTCATGAACCCATCTTGATCCTTCCTACCCCATCACCACACATGTGCCATTTTATCCCAGCAGAGAAGTGAAGCCCTAGGCTGCAAGGATGTGAGAAGGTGGTGGTGGGACATACCTCAGGGCCAGGTGGTCCTGGAAACCCAACTGGTCCTTTGTCACCGACTTTTCCCTGCAGAAATCAGAAAAACATGGGGAAAAGTGAGCTGGCTTCTGGCTGTTGGGTTTCCTGTTTAGAACAGCACACCCCTGCCAAGCTGTCTTTCCAGCTGGGCAAGGAACCTTTAGAAAGGGAGATTAGGAAGCAGAGGGTGCTTGGTTACTTACCAGGGGGCCTGCTTTCCCTCGTGCCCCAGGGACCCCAGGCAAACCCTGGCTGCCCTGAGAGAGACACATTTTTTCAGAACACAATGAGGCATCAAAAAAATACCAATTCCCCATGCTCCAGCTTTGCTGCAGAATGGGAAGCATCTCCTAAAGGCTAGACTTAGCCCTGCATAGAGCTGAGACAGCTGCACTAATGTCAGTGAGATGTTTCTGTAGACAGCCCTGAATTTAGCCCCAAAGAACAGGAGCTGCTGCCGTTGGCTGTGGCTCAGAGCCACACAGGCTCCAGCACAGGGCTATGTGCAACATTTGTCAGCCACAGTCAGTATCACATCGAGTCACAGGGGAGAAGTCATTTGATCAGAAGTTATACAGAGCGTTAAGTGCTTCGCTGGGTCAGGGTTTAAGTTGCTGCACTGAGCAGACAAAATCTCCTGCGTCTGCAGCCGCTGGACCACACACATTCAAAGGCATCCCCATCAATCCCATCACTTCCAATCTCTGCTAGAAGACATAGCCCCTATAGAAAGGCCCCTGCAGAACTGCTTTTACTATGAGTAACTAGAAAATCCATATTCTGACATGGACTTTAGAAAAGGCACAGCATACCCCAAATGGGAACTATCCAAGAAGGGGAACCTGACAGCAGGATGCAGCTAATTCCAGCTCCTAGTGGGTGAACTGAGAAAACTGGTGGCCACTGCTATGTAAGGGGAAAAGAATGATGGAGAAAAGAAAAGCAAATACCTTGTCTCCTTGGAAGCCGATATCTCCTGGAACACCTGCTCTTCCCTGATCACCCTGGGTATACATCACCAGAGAGTTAAAATAGGCAACAGCAACAGACAAAATCCCCAGGTTGATGCTTAGAAGGCGCTTTGTACAGCAAAAGTCTCAGCACCAGCTCCACTCAAAACCGAACTGGTGGCAAGCTGCAGATCACATTGAATGTAACAACAACCCTGAACAAAGTGTGTATTTCCCAACTTGATTCTAAGGTGAGAAGGGAAACTGCAGAAGAGCAAAAAGCAGGAATTCCCAAGCACTGTGTATCTACAGAAGCTGCAAGAAGAGAGACCACACTCCTCTGGCTAACAGCGACCATGAAGGTGGAGAAGTGTTAAATTCAGCTGAACAGAAGAGTTCAGTTTTCAATGAATGAACCTTTTCTCTCACAAGGCCCTATAGAAAAGAAAACAATCCTCAAGGTTTCTGTGAGCATATCCTAGTCTTGACATCAAGCATCAATCCTCTTTCATAAGAAAGCAAGAGCAGCTTCTGGTAATGCTTTAGTACTACCTCACTGCCAGTATCTGATCTGAGATTCCCTGGGAGGGGTAGGCGGGTGTTCACTGGTATGGGGAGCACATCACTGTGCTCCTGAGCAAGATGTCTGTCTGTCCCCTCACTGGACCAACATAACAGATTCTGACTCCCTGGGCGGAAGACAAATATCCCTGAAGGTTTTCCAAGGAGCAGTGGACTACCTTGCATTGGCTCTTAGCCCTGCTGTGAGCAGCTCTGTGGATCAAATGACCTTCTAATGCCCCTTCCAACCTCATGTATTTAGTGATTTATTTAAACAAAGGATGAGTCAATGATGGGGCAGAGAGAGGAAAATTCTGCTTGGGAAGTCAAAGGAGGAACGACTACAATAACTTGGTACAATGACAAGACCCAACAAAAATAACTGCTGGGAGGAAGTCTCTCCCATGAACTTGGCTCCCCAGCGAGGGAATGAGCCACTCTAGAGCTGTATGTTTAAACATAGTCCACATGGAAGACATGTGGAGTCCTGCAACAGAGCCGAAGTCCACAGGGAGAGGACAGAGAAAGTCCATTTCACTCCAGAAAAACCACCCACTAGTTATCAGAGAGCTGAAATAATTGTAACTACTTCAGTAACATGCAGGGGATAATGAAATTGGGGATGGTTCAGGTTTGAGTTGGTAAAGACTTTTCAAAGACAAATTTTCAGAAGAAAAATAATTAAGAACTATGCAGATTCAATGATGGAAATATTTCATGGATTCACGCTAAATTTGCTTTAATTTTTTGGCAAATGTTCCCAGAACATTTCACTGAACCGTCTTCAAAACAAATCTTTTACATAGCAAAATTAGAATGTTGCTCTTAAAAACGTTAAATTGATTTTACTCATTTGGTTTTAAACCTAAAATATTTTAATTTGAGTCAAATAACCAACATTTTGTTTCATCTAAAGTATTTCCCATCTTTTTTTTTTTTTTTGGCAATGCAAAATGGAAACAATCAGCTCTTTACACAGCTTCAGTTCGGAAGAACCCCAAGTATTACATACAATAGAAATGGCAAAAAAACTACTGTGTGACCCAGCTCCTTTACAGACTTCTCTCATCTTCTCCCAATTTTCTACTTATTTTATGTAGTCCAAGGCTTAAAACACTGAAATCTACTTAATTCTTGCTCCCAACAGAAGGCAGCATGAAAACAGCTTTTCTGGAAGCAACAGGATGGCTCTGAGGTTTGTCTTTACCATCAATTCTGAGGGTCAAAAAAGAAAGATTATATTTTTTATTAAGCAATTTTCTACCCAGACAGTACAGGCGGCCATTGAAATACTGTTTCAGAAGAAATACTTGGATACTAAGTAATAACTACTAAAATAAAAGAGTTTCCAGAGCATAGCAAAAGGCAGGAACAAACCTTTGTTTCCAACCTTTAGGAAAAGTGGGGCATGACAATGAAACCAGCTTTTAAACAGCTCTGAGAAATGGGCATTAGAGAGGGTAAGAAGGAAGCAGGGGAAACAAAACACATCTCTTATGCGGAGCTGGACTTCATGCCAGATGTTCACATGTTACTGTGATAGCACAGCAAAATGTCACGGCATGAGCAGTCCATCTATGGCTGTTAATCCCTTAAACCAGAACTGAGGACTGGGGCATCACCTTTCACCTGCCCTGGAACTGGGACTCAGAGTCTGTGTCCTTAATAAGAGGGAAAAATTACAGAGGAAAGAGGTCAGGCATGTTTGTTATTAAAAACTGCAGTGCCGAGATGACGAAATGGGCCTGCAAGGACTTTGTTCGTGGGGCAGGAAAAGGAATGTAGGATCTGAAATTACAAACAGGCTCTGCCCATGTTATGTTGCCTGTGCTTCATCTTTCACCTATAAAAAGAAATGCAGCTTCAGACACCCCGAGGCCCTTTGTAACCCAACACGAACAGAGAGGGGCTACAAGGGAAGGGACCAATGCACAGCTGTGGGATGTGTTTGCTGTCTGTGCGATGCAGAGGAGGTTGTTGTGCAAAATCCCCTCAATTTTCCTCGACTGGAAGTCCCTGCTCCCAAGACTTCCTGCTTAGCAATGCAAAGGGAGCTAACGCCGCACAACTCCAGAGGTATTTGCCTGAGCCATGTCCTCCACAAGTTACAGATGTCCTGATTCATAAAACTCCTTTGTGAGAACAAGTAGCTGGGATTTCCTCTGCTTCCTCCACCTTTCCCCTGCACTCATCACCCCACGTGGTCTTTTCAAGGCCGCTCTTTATTTCAGTTATACAGTAATTCCACTTCTCCCTGTAACAGCAGATAAAACCCTCTCTTCCCGTCTCCTTGCCTGCATGAAAACACTGGAATGGCAACAGGAGGATGACCTGGACTGGCCTGTCTAGCTGCTAGATAAAAAGATGTGATTTCTGCCGGAGGAGTGAGATGTTGTCCGCTATTCTGGTTCACACCTGGTCATGTGATGTGAGGACATTCTCCCAGGTAGACACCGAGGTGGCAGCTCCAGTGACATTCCTCCTGCCTACACACACCATCCAGCCACCCTGTCATTATTCTCAGGTTTTACCAGCATTCATCTGACTGCTGCTGAGTGAAGGGAGTTTTTCTCAGCTACAAAAAGACAAACTTGTACAAGGCCACATGTTTTGGATGTGACCAAGACAGATGGGATTAATAGGAACTTGCAGACATCCAATTAAATCCTCATCAACCCATCCCCAGGAAGGCAGGATGACCTGCAGCCTGGAGCTTGCAGGGGGAGGCAGCTGGGGAGGAAGGAAAAGGTTTCCTGTACCTCAGGAGCGTGGGATTGTTGGGAGGATGGATAATTCCGCACTTGGGATTATTGTAAGGATAACTCCAGAGAGAGTCACAAACCATTTGGTTACTGTGACAGCAATGGCAGGGGAAATACTGGGCAGAAACAGTGTAGTTTCTATAAAGTGGTGGAGACTGAACTGTCCAGGAAGTTTAATTTTGCTAAACAATGATTTAAATGTTGGTGATTTTTAAGATATTTAACCATTTATTCCAGGGAATGGATGGAAGAGTCTGTGGACTCTAGGATCTGGTGTTTAGTCAAGAAACCAGCTACAATGTCTTAAGCTTGTCCTAAAGAAAAAGCCCTTCTCTTGCCTTGTCATTGCTCTCAACAGAAGTGGAAAAGCAGCACAGGGGAGAAATGGAAATTGCAGACACAGGAGTCCTGGCAAAGAGCTGCTATAATATAAGAAGAGTTGAATCAACTGGTTTGACACTACTTCCCCCCTGTGCAGTTTTGGGCTGCTAAATCATTCTCTAAAAGCAAACATCTAAGAAGAGAACAAAAAATCCGACAAGAGGAGGAAAATACACTTAATGGTCATTTTCCACTGCCCTCCTGAGCAATCAGAGCCACCAATAAATAACTGCACCTCCCACTCTTTCAGACTAAATAAATCCTACAGCCGAATATCTGTAGGAGGAGGGTTCTTATGACAGTGAGACATTTACACACACAGCTTCATGCTGATTTATCTCAAGCTCCATGTTTTTGTGCCAGCACCACTAAATCACTGCAATCAAGGCCCCTCTCCATTTTGCTCTTTCTAAAGTGATTTATATCAGTTTGGGACAAGGCAATTTCCTCTCAGTAGGAAGCTGAACTGAGGTGAGGCTCCTTGAACAGGAGCAGGGATATCCAACACACAACAGTTTTTCCAGGGGATCCACCTGCTTTGTTTGATACAGGGCTGCTTTTTCACACCATGTTTCCCCCAAATGCATTAATACAAACTCACTGTCAGTGTCAGATCATCTCCTCCCCATCCCATCACATAAACAACATAAAAACAGTGGAACACCAGTTAATTGTACATTTACTGTCATCGCCAGTGTGAGACAGGAGCTCCAAAGAGGATCTGAGCATAACTGATCTATACTCCATGGAAAAGGGGATGGGGCAGATATCAAAGAAAGAAAAATCAAAACTAGAGTGTCAGGAATGGAGGGAGAATGAGAGGATGGGGTAGAGATGGCCAGAGTGGAACCAGCACTATGGTGCTGAATACGAAAGAAACTAGAAAGGGGGTTTCACATGCAAAATTAAAACACAGTGCAATAAGGGAGTATTCAGATCACCTTATCACCTTTCAGTCCATGTTCTCCAGGGTTTCCCATCAGCCCCTGAAATAAAAGAAAGTTCAGAGTGAGGTTGAGCCATGGTGGAGACTTGCTCAGGTCTGTGACATTGCTGTTTGCTGATGGGGTGGTAGTTCAGACCCACAGCACTGGCCTGGCACAGTCTCAAGGTCTGTCTGGGAGCCAGACTGCTCCCAAAGTGTGCTCCATCACACATTCTTCATGTGCTGGAGGCACACAGGGAAAATGCTCCTGGAATTCTCCATTGACTCACGCCTACTGCAGAGCACCAGTGGGATGTTGTGTTCAACAGTCCTGTGCCTGGACACACATCACTGCTGCCCATCCTTTCTCTCAGGACAGTCACCACTGCCCAAAGGAGGAACAGAATAACCTTCAGCTCAGCTATGGAGGGATGAGAGCTCACAGAGCTCAGCTATTCCCTCACCTTTAATCCTTTTGGTCCTGGATAGCCAATTGGTCCAACAGGGCCCATGTCACCCTAGTGAGAGAAAGAAAATTACCACAGTCATTACATGCAAACCCAACAGATCCCTGCATGTGGTGAGAAGTTCCTCTGATATCCAGTCTCAGTATCCGTGAAGAAATGCACTACTGATATCAACAAAAACAGCATCCTGGCATGAGTCAAGGCTCTTTGAATATGCAGACAGCCCCAGCACACAAAGGAAAGAGAGACAGGAGGTGAGGACAGAGGTGTCTCATCCTGCTGCAGTGAGAAGTCAGCGTGGCATTGTGTGTTGGGACTTACTCCAGCGCAGGAGGACAGCAGAGCTCTGGCTGCCGTGGGCACACATGTGCGATATACAACAGAAACCCTTCAGTGCTGCTGTTGAAATGGGCTCTGGCTGCTCTCTGCCATGAAAAGAGGCAGTGACAGCATCCACCAGCCTGGCCTCAGTGTGTAAATAAACAGGGCAGGCTTCCTGAAGGAGCGATTCTCCAGCCGCAGCCCCTGCCCCGCAGCCACGCAGAGGGAGCTGGGCTGCAGCTGTCCCAACAGAGCCCTTTTCATACCTCCCAGCATAAAGGCTGCTTGTAGAAATGCATTTACTTAGAGCTCTGCCCACATGATTAACTAGGAGAGCAAGAGGCTTTAGTTACACCTCATTCTGCTCTTCAGCCTCTCTTACACTGTGAACCAAACTCTGCAGGGTGCCTGTGGCAGCTGGAGCTGGGCTGGTCCCCAGGGTGCCTGCAGGTGCAAGGAAGAGACTGAATGGGGGCCATGTGTCACCTTCTCCATGCCCTGCAGTGTGAGTCCTGTGTGCAGACCCTGGGGAAGGAGCTAGAGCTGTCCTCCAAAGGGAGGACAAGGCAGGATGGAGCTGCTCTTTTCTCCCCAGGAGGATGGAGGAGGTCAGTCTTGGTCTATCCATTAGAGACGCTTCAGCATCCTGAATTCAGGAGATGCATGTTACCCTGGGACACAGGATCTACCTCAATTTGACCTGAATCTCAGTTTGAAGTTTGGCTGGGCCAGTGTGGAGGGGAGGACAGGCAGCTTCTGACTCAATCATCTCTAGAAGGATTGTGATCCCATTTACCATCTCTGACCTTACACTTTCCAGTGAACAAAATACCAGTGAGATAATGGCAACAGGGAAAAGATGAATCTTTCCAAAAGCAAGGAGGAATATAATCCAATCTGGACAATGCCTTCAATGGGACTGTTTTAAATACCAGTCTTCCTCTTCCAGCTTTTTGCCAGGAGCTTTTCTTTCTGCTGCCATGGCTAAAGTAGTTACTTCCATCTCCACTAATGAGGGGAAACACACCTAATTCCTGGCTCTATGGAATGCTTTCCCCTCAATCCACCTCTGTCCCAATCCCCCATCTCCAAGATGGGGGTTCCACCATATTCCCTGCTGTTCCTTCAAGGAATGTAAGATGTCTGGGTTTGTGCAATGTCTAGTGCAATGGAGGCCTTGATCTCAGCTAAAACACACTCCTATAATTTGAGCTACAGAAAGGCAAAAGGGGAAGGTTTTTAACCATTCCTTGCAAGCCAAGTTTCCATGAATTATCACAGATGAGGAGGAACCATTATGAAAGAATGCTGTAGTAGTAACAGAGCCTACCAATTTTTGTGCATGGAAGGGAATAACCTGAAACAGATCCTAGGACCTAAAAATAAACCACACTATGTTCAGCTGGGCATTCACTAACCCCCAGCACAGCTGCCAGAGGAGGAGTTGCCACCCAGCCTTACAGCTATTTATCTCCTGCTGGGGGAAAAGCGTAATGAAGGGTGGAATTTGGCTGAGTACATAATTACCTGGATTAGTGATGGGATGGTGAGAGTGCATGTAAAATTCCTGTCTACCCAGAGGACAAACTGTTCCTGTCCACGGTCTCTCCAGTGAACAAGAACTGTGTGTCCCTGAACTGCTTACAGGGACTTGCTTTTTAAGAGATCCTGGTGTGGAATGAATGCTGCATCTTTGAAGAAATACCCTGGCAAATGTTATCAAAAGGGCAAGTTATCAGGAAAAAAAAGACACTAAAACCAGACTTCTAATCTGTTTCCTTTTGCTTGGAAGGGTTTGCCCTCCTCCACCTCCCAATCCACCAGGAAACCCCCTCTCTCCCCAGATGTCACACCTCCCCCATACAAACAGTCATCCTGCTCACGGGAAGAGGAAAATCTGTGCGTAGTTAGGCAGGTTGAAAGGGTTGAAGCCCAACAAGCCAGATCTCCATTTTTTTTGTACTTACAATGAGTCCAAGGACTCCAGGAGGACCTGGGGCTCCCAGTTCTCCCTAAAAGGTAAGACAAACCCACATGGTTATGGACACTTTATAGACAAGCAGAGACTGAAAGGCAGCTTAGTGTTTCAAGGGCTTGAGGGAAGGGAAAAGATCGTCCCTCCCCCTTCCATCCCCCCTTTCAACCCCAGCCCCTGCCCCACCAAAGGGATCCAGAACTTCCATCTTAGGGAGTGCACTTGTGAGCACATCCTGGGAAGACACAGGCTGCTTGTTGCTGGGCAGTTATTCCCAGGGCTGACTTCCCTCCCAGGAGCAGGCTGGATGAAAGGAACATTTTGCTGTGCAGGGTAGAGGTGGGAGCCTTCCCCAGGTCAGATCCAGCCATTGGCAGGGAGAGGGACCAGAGCAGGGTGGGGACACGGGGAGAGCAAGGCTAAGGTGGGAAGGAGAGGAAAGCTGCTGCTTTAGCATTGGGAAAGGTGAGTTTTTGGGAGTGGTTAAGTAATAATAAAACTCATAGGAAAAGGAAGACCTGCATGAAAAGGAAACTGGGTAGTTTGGGGAGAGGGTATAGCAGGTTCTGGTGCTGGCAAATGGGTCCTGGGAATGTATTGGGCTCCTTGGAGCTCATCATTCCAAGGGTCATGGAGCTGGTTTGACTTCTCAGCTTCACCACAAACTACTTCTGTATGAGCTCTCCAAAGACATGCAGAAGCACTGGTGGGTGCCCGATAGCATCTTCAAGTGAAGCACAGCAGAGAAGCTCTGCCAGACCCCCACAACTCATTGATCCAGGTCTCTGAGTAGTTCAGCCACCACGGGGTGCTCAGCCTGTCCCACGTCTCCCTCGGTGGCCTCCTTGGCCACGCTAACAGTGAGCTGCTTGTCAGGGCAAGGACCTGCTCTTACACACCTCCATCTCCAATGGGGCCTCTCAAAACAAGTGCATTGGAAATGCTGAACTTCCTGTTAACTCAGACAGTCCTGCTCCTGCTCTGGATCATGCTGGCTACTTTCTTTGACAGCCCTGCTCAGTTTATGGTGCACATCTGGTGGAGTCCCCTCCAGTGCAATAAAGCTCCCCTTTTATGGAAAGATCTGCCTAGTGGAAGAAGGAAAGAGAAGGGGACGCAACGTGACTGAATGTGCTCAGGGCTCCTTGGGTAAAGGGTTACGTGTGTTTATTTTATGGGAAGTGGAGTAAAGGACTATTGGGCAAGCACACACACAAAAAAGTGTTTCATAATCTCAACCAGCCTAAAATCGCTTTTTTAATGGCCAGTTCCTTTCCTGCATACTTGGGACATCTGTGGAGCAATTGTTCCTCATGGGTGGGATTTCTGTGTCCTCAGAGCTACTGTTATAAGGTCGGCTTCAAGCTTTTAGCTGAGGCCTGGCACTACTAGGCTCAGGAAGAAGAGGCAGTATGCCAGGAATGCTGAGCACAGGAGTTGCACGGTGGCCTGGGTTTCCCAGGAAGCTCTGCAGGCTCCCAGCGTGGCTGGGCTGCAGGCTGGGTGGATAGTCAGGTCTTGGTCCCACCAGTCTCAAGAGGCACTTCCAGATTTCTGACTTAGGTCATATGGATATCCCTCACGAGAACAGGTATATGAGGAAATGCATGACCTCACAGCTGATGGAAGAGAATTTCCTCTTGGGAGAGGAGGGGGTGGACTCCCTTGAGAGATGTGGACAGGACTAGTTGTTAATTTGAGCGGTTCCTCGGCGTAGGAAATGGAGGATTTACAAGTGGCCTTTCCTGGCCATCAGTCCCTGACCTGCAAGGGAAATCAGGCTCTATTCTCCTTTTTTCAGCACACAAACCAGGCAGTGGGACAAGAGAGGAGATGAATCAACAGCCCTTTCCCACGTCTAATTCCTGTGATTAAGAGCCTAATTGGAGTGGCTAAAGCACACCGGGGGAACATGGGATCTGTAACGCGATGGCACAACAATTCTCATCGAGCTGGTAGGAGGGAAGAAGGCCCCTGAGGTTGGAAGAGCCTGTGCTGTCCCTGGAGGGGATGGAAAGGAGATCAGAGGCTGTTGGGGTCAGCCTTCCCCACGCGACCAGGGGATCAAACAGAGAATGTGGCAGCCGGGCCTCCGGCAGCCCTCCCGCCTGCGACAGCTCAGCTGCACACCCCACCTACCAAACTCAGCATATTTGTGTGCTCCACAAACAGACTTTCTGGCATTTTTCTGCGTCTGTGACTCCGCTTGTGACCCTGTGAACCTCCCTTTAAGTCAGCCCAAACAGTCTGTTTTCATTCTGTGATAGCCAAGGCACATTAATATTTAAAAGCCGTTGATAAGATGAAAGAAGAGCAATCCTTCTGGATGAATTAACAGGACATTTGCTGCTCTCCCAGGCTCTGGGAACTGCCATCAGCTGACTGGCATTGAGAATATCTTCTGAATGGGGCTTAGACAACTTGCATATTCAAAAGAAAACAAAGTAAGCTATTTGGGGGAAAAAAGTCTTCCTGTCCTCCAGGATCCCTGCTCTTCCTGGTGGGTTGGCTGGAAATAGCAGTATGATCAGAAAGTTTTCTACTTTGGGACTACTGATTCCACTCTGATCCATGGCTTAAATTGACTGAAGGATGGGAAAAGTCCTGCAGAAGTATTCCTTGGGAATATTCTTTCAGTTCATTGCATTTATGACTCTTGTGCTGAAATCCACAAAAGCTGGAGTGTAGCTGAGCTTGGCTTGGGGATTGGAGTCAATTGTATAAATAACTTTTTGCTGCATATATGACAAATGGGAACTTGCAGACACATGTGGAGTGGGTTACTTCACACAAATCATCCCATCAAACCCCAGAGCAGCACGGTGATTATGTGTGAATAACCAAGGCAGCAGGCATTTCAAAGAGGAATCAGTGCTGCTCACATGCTAATTCAGGGAAAACCAACACAGTAATTCAGAAAATAATTTAGGATAATTAATACATCTGAGAACTGTTGCAA
This sequence comes from Corvus brachyrhynchos, assembly GCF_000691975.1. NCBI lineage: Eukaryota > Metazoa > Chordata > Aves > Passeriformes > Corvidae > Corvus > Corvus brachyrhynchos. Next base: position 6,335,688 of record NW_008246054.1, read on the forward strand.
ACCACAAGGATGTGTTCTGTGAGCCGTAGCAAACACAGCACATCCCCACAGTTTAGTGCTACGAGAGCAGAGCAAATTAAGCCTTATCAGCACCCAGCTGCTTAAATGCCCTCTGTGACCATCCTGATCCAACTCCCAGGAGACACATCTCACTCTTAGGAAGCCAGCAGGGGTCAGATGAAGACTGAAGGGAGGCCAAGAGCTCAGGAGACTGAAGACTTACTCCCCATGCAGTCCCAGGGCTGGCTGAGGGATGGGGCAGGCAGCAGTCTCAGCTGTGGAGTCTGTCCCTCAGTGCTCCCAGACACTAGAGGAGGGAATCTGTGCCCTGTGGTATGGACAACATGGTCCAAACACTGCCTGCTCTGCCAGAGCAACATCCTTGCCCTTTTTCTCTTGACCTTCTCCTAGTCACACCCTCAGGATACGAAAGCATCTGTCAAGACTCAGGTGCGAGGAAGACAAGAGATGGAGACAGAAAACTGATGGCAAATGATGACCCAACAGTTACAGGAACCAAACACAGGAATTTTCAGCAGGGCAGGGATGTACATTTGTTTTTCAGGGGGGACAAAACCAGCCAGCAGCTGCCACCAAGCGTAAAAGCTTCACTCAGCTCTAACTAGCATGATGCAGTACAGTGTGCTGTCTACTGCAAAAGAAAAAAGAAAGGAAAATGTTATGAACTTACAGGGTTCCCATCGATGCCTGGAGGTCCTCGTTCTCCAAAATTACCAGGAAAACCCTGAGAAGAGGAGGCAAATGTGAATGTTATTGAGGCTCCCTGGTGTAGACAGTCTGTTACAAACCTCTCCCCTCGCACCCCGCGCAGCACTTTGGAAAGCAGTGGGACACAGGGACATGTTGGACAACCAGCCTGCCTATCCTCATCCAAACCATTCCTGCCACACCAGCACAGCTCAACAAGGCCAAAACCCTGATTCATAAACCTCACTGCAGTGACTATATTGAAAAATGGATTGTCAATCTGAATTATTTAGTGCTATCTACTAGCAGGATCATTTGAACTGCACCCCCTTCTCTCAGGATAGCTGGACAGCACAAAGCCTGTTGGAGCCCATGCAGATGCTTAATGGAGCTGATCGGAGATGCCTGGTGAATTCATTCCCTTTCAGCTTGCCAGAGGAACAAACACTTCCAAACTCATTACAGTCCACACCCCAGAGCTGTGAAAGGCCATGTTTACTACATGAAAAAGTCACCACAAAAGACGACTTCATCTCATTACATCCAATACAAGTTTGGAAGACTTCAGATAATTATAGAGAAGGGAGTGGAGGTACTGAGCCAGAGCCAGAACATGGTGGTGTGACACGTTCTCTCTCACTCTTGGACAGATCCTGTGCTCCTCTAAGCCCCCCCAATTCCCTGCTATGACCAAATCCCAAAGCAGCTTTCTCTTCCCTGTCTTGCCATGCTCTGTCTCCTGCAGGAAGAACTCAAACTGGGAGTCAAAGTAGAAGTGCTTTATCCCCTTCTCTGGCTTGCCAGAAATACAAAGCAGACACGGGCACGTTCTGGAATAGCTGAGAGCTGAAGAGACAGGGATGAAGCAGAAAGGGAGAGGATGCTCTCTTTTCCTGCCTGCTTCCCTGTACACCTACAAACACTGGTTATCTGGCAAAAGCAAATCTGAGGGAAGTGGATTGCAACGGCCAATGGCAACACACTTATCTGAAAACCCATCAGCAACAACAAAAACTCAAATGATCACAACAGACAGAACAGGAAAACTATACTGGGGAACTCTCTCATCCAAGACCTCCCTTGACCTTTGAGGGTTTACAGAGCAGAAGAGGTAAAAAGTTACTTCATAAAATCTAAGGTGAGAGATGGGACACCTATTTAAGTCAATCAAAATTTTGCCACTGACCTCAGAGCCATCATTTCAGCTCTTCTGTACCAATTGCCTACAGTACAAAGGACTGAACCAACACGAGCTACTGCTTGCTTGGATTCAACACTCCTATTTTGTGGGAATCACTGCGAATAGGAAAGTTGTCTGCCTTTCTCCAGCTAGGCACTGCATCCCTGAGGCTTGTGCGCATGCCAAGAAGCTGTGGTAAGCAACCACTGGAAACAGCCTTCTGCCATCTAGAGACAAAGATGTCAAATATAACAAGAAGGCAGGGGGCTACAATTTTCTTTAATGAAGAAAAGGGGGAAAATAACTCTGCTACATGCTGAATCAGTCAGATAAGAAGAAAGAGATGTGCAGGGAAAACTCATTGCTCAGGCAAGACAAAAAACCAAGAAGACTGCCAGAATATTTTGCTGTTTACAGTCATACGACTTGCCAAGGAAAATATGAGCGTGCATAGACTGATACTGTACTTACGCTCCTGCAGACTTCAGTCACAGCCTTCACCATTCCCCCAGCTGCATCCTTCCTTCCTCAGAGGGCAGAGTTGGGCATGGAGTGACCCATGGATGCCACTGAGCAGCAGTCTGGCCCTGTGGCTGCTGAGGTGTCTGCTATGGAGCCGAGCTCTTGCCAACATGGGGAGATTTTACTACTTTGAATGGTACAATGAAAACAATATTGCTACAGCAGCATAGTATCAGCTAGGGGAATGCTTGCTCCAGACTAGAACACCGTCTCCTGAATTTTTAAAACTGCTGCAATGTGACATAAACAATGTGCTCCTGTGCCAGAATAAAAGAACCCAGATAAGGAACTATTTAAATGCACGTTTCACACGTGTGTTTCATGCCTTTTTATGCCTCAGTTTCCAGTATTAACCTTGCTGCTTAAAGACAGGAGATTTGAGGCACTTGGTGACAGACTTAGTAAAAGTCTAACTTCTACGCAGGTTTTCCAGCACTAGATCTCCACATATCTAGAAAACCAGATTATTCCTGTGTTTGAATGGCAGAGCTGAGCACCGGAGGCCACTTGGCCAATATTACCCAGCAACCAAGAGATTCAGCAATAAAACCTGTTCACAGCATGCTGTGACTGCCCACAGAGCTCGGGGTTCTGTCCATCCTCAAGATGGGATGGAAAAGGGTCAAAGTGGGAGGAAGCTGAGAAGAAAAGCAGAACAGGCCCAGCACAACACTCACCACCAAAGCCCCATCCTTGTCAACACCTGACTGTCCTTAACACACCATCTGCACTGCTGGCACCAGCAACCCGCAGCCCCAGCTCACCCACTGCTGGGGTGGTGGGTGGTCCCCTGGTACTTTTTGGCCCAAGCTGTAAAACAAACCCGGAGGAGGAGACAAATGGAAAGAGCAGCTTCAATTCAACTAACCCCAGGCATCCTAGCCCAGCAGTCGAGCTTAGCACACCAGTATTAACAGGTTTTGCACTTTAAATGAGGCTAAGGCTGGTGGCTGTGGCATGGAGCAGGATATTTCAGCATCCATACAATCTACAAAGACCCAAACTAGGTTGTGAAAGCTATTCCAGCACAGCTCTTGCACAGCAGGAAACAATCAGTCATCTAAGCCCCTAATGAAAAAGAAAGCACTTTGTTTCCATGGGGTAAGTAGTAGCAGTTTAAACCACAATAACAGTTCCAGTGACCACAGTGTTCTAATTTATTGGATCTCACATGTCTGTAAAACCTATTTTTTTGGTGCCTCTCCTGCCTAAGCCTAAAGGAGAAAGATGTTCCCCAGGAACACAACTAGCACTGTTCAACTAAAACCAGCAGCCTACAAGTTACAGACTTTGTTATCCCACTGGTTTCATTCCCCTAAGCTGTGATACCTCTGCTCTCCCATGCACTGCTCCAATAGCCTGAGGAGCCCCAACTGAGGGGGAACACATGAGGCAGGGAGCTCATTTTATGGTGCTGGCAGACAGGTGGGTCACAACTGGCAGCCCATTACAGGAGACTTTTGAAAGAGATTAAAGGGTCCAGCAGATTCAGAGTCTCCTGTGAGCGCAGAAGGGGTTTTGGTACAGAAAATCCATCATTTTTCAGCATGCTGTTTTTTCAGGGTCCCTGGAAATTATGCTTAAGAATTGTGACAGCAGAGGAAAACACCCCAGTGAAAAATATAGAGCCATGCATCCTGCCTGCTCTGTGGGAGGGACAGGACGGACAGGGAAGGACCAGGACAGGGAAGGGAATAGCAAATGGCAGCAGAACTAGGAAGAAAATGCTTGGCTAAGAAGTTTTGCTGGCCAAGAGCCGGCGGGGTGCTCCTCCACAGCGCTCCAGTCAGGTATGACAAAACTTTTGGCTCTATCTCACAGCTGGGAAATTCAGAGAGGAGATGGCGGAAAATGTCCAGCTGAATGGATTTCACATTGTCCGAAGGAGAAGTTCAATGAAAGAAGCAAGATGATGCTTGGGGAGGAGTTGGAGAGAGAGCACACAAACAGGTATTTTGGACTAACAAGATGTGGGTGCTCCTGTGCTCCCCCGTCCCCAATCCAACCCAATTTGTCCTCGCTGCACTCGGTGAACAGAGACACAGAGAGATAGAAACTGATTTATCCCAGGTTACACTGAGAAGTCTGAAGCTGAAGCAGTAACAAAGTCTCTATCTTTGAGATGTTCCAATAGTGCCTTAATTCTATTTCATCCCCCCTGCCTGCAAAGGGCATCCTTTCATACATCAGGAGACTCCTGCTGAGAACAACCAGACCTAGACAGACACTGGAACCAGCTCCTCCTGCATCAGGGGATTACATCCCCGTCCACCTCCCCTTCCTTTCTTCCTCTGCTTAAAGCAAACAGAGCAGCCTGCCCTTTCTGCTGGCTGTTGTCAGCCAAAGCACTGCTCCTGGTTGGAGCAGACGCCACTGCTCCTTGTCTCTTGTCCCTGGAAGCAGCTGTCTCCTGGGAAGCAGGGACCGGTGACACACACGGTGTCCTTTGCTCAGCCAAAGTCCTTTCAGGTGTTCACGTGTGGGTGGGTGTGTTGTATGTATACAACATCTGATTCAGTTTAAAGCACTTTCCCTGAAGGAGTAAAGGAGGCAGTCTGGCAGCTGCTGCTCCAAAGAATCCTGGCAGGTCTTCACGCCAACAGAATCGTTCTCCAAAAATAGGATTTTATTTTCCTGTTGGCTGAAGGTGAAGCTGCTCAAACCAACCAGCCCTCTTGTCTTGTCTGCAAAAGACTCTATTTGCCAGTTGGCTCCAGCCAGGTGAATCACTGCCCAGGAGCCTCCCCAGGGATGGAACTTGCAAGTCAAACAATTTAAGTAAGGAAAAAGAAAAAAAAAAAGGCGGAGGAGAAGCAGGGCTGAGGGTGAGAGAAAGCATTCACTGGAAAAAAAGAAGGCGAATAAAACAAACAAGTGTAGCTTATGTTGGCAGCTCACACCTCTGAGAGAATTCCTGGTGTGGACAGCAGACTGAGCCCCTCCACAGGTGAGCAACGAGTGGCTCAGCCCCAGCAGGAGTCACCCCAAAGGCAGCCTGGCAGACCCTGTGCTCCTGCTGTGCCTCCCAGCAGCTGTAACTCAACAGCTATGAAGGGACCTCTGCCTTCCCCTGGGTCTAGGCAGTTTTCAATCCTGCAAAGAGGGAGATGCCATCCCTAGCTGGGTATAGAGTGAGGGTCCTGCTGCAGCTCTGCTCCTCTGCCACCTGAAAGGAAGCTTTGCTCTCTCCCCCGGGAGACTTCACAGCTCCGTGCCACCTCTTGGGACAAAGATTTCAGGGCATTTCTAAACATAATTCTCCCTCCAGCTGTGGGAGCACAGCAGGAGCAACACAACAAAAATTTCCTGAAGCCCCCCCCAGCAAACATCACTCAAGCGAAATGCCAGCCCCTCCACAGTCCTGCTCTATTCCTTTTTCACTGGTACAGGATCTTTTCCCAGCCTGCAGAGCTCTAACCAAGTTACCATTGCACAAACACGTTGGCCTAATGCCACAGACCACCGAGCCTGCCACTGCTCCTCCTTATCTATGGCCAACATTTCCAAATCAAGCAGCCTCCTATTCAAGAAAGTCAAGCAGCTTTAGGGATCAAAATGTTTTTAGACTCAGAGGTGATAGTTGCATTATTTTTTCCCTATAATTTCTATCGAGAATAATTTTTGAGCTTTGATTTATGAATAAGCTTTGCCCTGAAGGATTAAAGATACCTGGGAAGCCTTGATTCAGTTCCTCACAAGATTTTTGAATGATGATGGACAAGTCTCCTAGGAACATTCTTGGAAAAAACCCAAATATATTTGGGATTGTTTCTTTTCCTTCAATGGAAGTTACAGTTCTTGGCACCTTTCAAACTCTTTTCCCTGTGTTTTCAGTAATTTGCTTTGCCCATTCTTAAAAAAATGAAATACATACTGATATTGTCCACCTCTCCAGGTTATTTGTATGGTGTAATCATGGACATAGGAACATGTGAGAAGTAATCATGCAAGCACCTCACCACAGAGATTTGGGAAACTCCAGACATGTGGAACACAGCTCAGGCCAAAAAGAGATGGTGACATTTGCTCTGGGCTCATGCCTGCATTTCAGAGTGGTGAACCAGGCCCAGAAGGGTGGAGAGACCAGACCAGCTGCCCAGCTTTAGTGTCCAACTTCAGCATTGAAAAAAGTCACGGATTGCTCCAACCACATCTATTTTAAAAATTTAGGTTAACAAAGAAAAAAAAAAAAAAGCAAAGAATTTACTTAAATGGCTAACAGGAAACATCCGGTCCATGGGCTAAAACTCTCATTAAAAGAGGAGCTTTGTTCATGGCTAGTTTTCAGGACCTCTACTGGACTTTTCATGCAAACAGAATGATTAAAAGCATATTCTATTTGCTAATTAATCAGTTCCTGAAAAAGGCACCAAACATTTTGGTGCTGTGCTGGGGTACTGGCACAAAACAGAGCTACCCAAGTCCTGTCCATTAGCTCCTACAGACCACTTGTGCTCCTTTCTGCAGCTCATCTTGTGGATTTGCCTGTACACACAGGTCTTCAGCCCACACATTTCTCCACTGGCTTTAGCTGGCCACATCTAAGAGTACTATGAAGTGCTGTTACCAGTTTCCTAAATCTCAGCTCATGTGGTGCAGGAAACTCTTGGCTCACTCCAAATGCAAGGAAGGGTCTCAGCTGCATCCAAAGTAGAGAAAAGATTGGAGCAAGAGAGGAGCTGTTTATCCTCTTAGTCCCTACAGAGAGAAGCAACATTTGTTTTGTTGGTGTTCTGTGGTTGTGCCAGCCTTTCCAGGCACATGGCAGAGCACGTCTTCCCACTGTTGGCATGGACAATAGCTGAGCCTGTGTACCTTGGCAAAGCCCCACGCTCTGACGCTCAGGATCGATCTATCTCAGCCATCCATCAAAAGGTTTGGGGAGGCTACAAAAGAAAACCTTCCTGACCCAGAGGCAGCCCTGCTTTTGGCTATCCAGAGTCTCCCATGAGGCAACTGATGCCTGTTCATATGATGCAAGAGCCTACTCACGCTGGTGGGGAGGGCAGGAGTATCACATGCCCTTCTGACAGCTGATCAGATGAAGAAAAAGCAATGTATTGTGACTTGGTGTTCACTGGAGGCAGGAGTTAATGCATGATAAGTAAACACAGAAGAAGACAGCACACATGAAAAACAGCCTGGTGAGAAGGTGCCACTGTGTCACAAGCTGAGAGCTGGAGAGGGCGATCCTGCCTGTGGTCAGCTCCTGGGAAGTGGACGCCAGCTCCAGCACCCTGGCATTGCACTGGTGCTCCCAGCAAACACTGAGGCTGGTTCCAGTGGCTGCCAGGTCACTGCTGGCTCTCACAGCCCCCATGCTGTGGGTGACAGGAGAGGCACACTGCTGGACTCACTCACATGCTGATCTCTATTACTTCAAATCCATGTGCCATTTTATGGCACCTCTTCCTTGACACACGAGCTGTAATCCTTGGCATTTCCACTCTAAGCTTCAGCTGCTGAGCTCAAAGGAGAGCTCTCCAAGGACGGTGTTCCCTGGTTTGCACAGAGCCAGAAGAGCCAAGCAGCTTGTGTGACACTGCATGTCATGGAGAGAAACCAGAACAATGACCACAGAGACGGGCAGGGAAGCAGAGATATCTGCTTGTGGTATTAATGTCTTGCTCGTGCTGCTGTTACCAAATCCTTCCAGCCCTGGGGATGGTCTGATCCTGTGCTGTTTTGTGGACCCTTTGGGCCAGGGCTTTTCTTTCATGAGGCTTTTGCATGGTACCTGACACAGTGAGGCTCTAACCACAGGACCAGCAGCACCACCAGGTTCTTAGAAAAATATAAGGAAACCTCGGTTATGTTTGACTGACTTGTGAATAGACCTCAGATGAACCTCAAAATTACTAAGTATGTCTTTGAATTAAATTTTGCTCCTTCTTTTTTATCTCTTTGAAAGAATACTACTAACAAAACAGATTGTAAGCAAAAAATCATAGATATAAAATAGCACAGCTGGTGCAGTACTGACACTCTATGTGAAAAAGAGAGATATAAGCACACATCAAAACTAAAGATGAACCAAAAAAGAGCTCAAAGCTCTTTGGATATATTTCCTGAAAATTTGCCTTAAAATCTTTTCCTCTAGCAGGGCTTAAGAACTTCTGAAAATATTACACTCTATTTGAAGTTTAATACAATCTGCAGTGCAGACACTTCTGATTGTGGCTACCCATCTCCCACAGCATAAGGACAGCTTGGTGTTCCTTGAGCTAGTTCTATCTCCTACTCTTCCTATGAGTCATTTCCTACAGTGGCAGCACAGCTCCTTCCTAAAGATGAACCAGGACTGACACATTGCCTCTGCATGGCAAGACAGGGTATGAACAGCTTCTCTCACTCCTTCCCCCAGCAGCCCTGATAGGGTCTTGTTTTTATAATTTTTTTTCCCAGCTGCTCAACTGAACACCATAAAAATCCACAAAAAATACCATAAAAGACAATTTTTTTCAGCCACTGCACTGGCAAGACTGAAGGTTTAAGCAAGCAGTTGCATCAGCTCCAGCCCCCCAGCCCACCTCTAAAACAGGCAGATCCAGAGACGTACAGACTCATGTTATTTCAGCCTCCTTCATGCACTGGACTCCAATCATACCTCTCCCCCCAGACCACCCCCAGCCCTCTCCTTCTCCAGGGCCCATCTGTTGGGATGCACTGGCCTCCCGCGTCACTGATGTTGGGCAGGGAGAACCGAGCAGGAGGTGGAGTCAGCTGTTTTCACGACAGACTCACCACATCCCCCACAGCTCTGCAAAACTTAACTTCCCTGGAAGGATTTCAAGATCTGACTCATGTCCAGTTCCTCTATTTTAATCATTCCCTCTTACATCATTCTCGGAGGCCCACCATGTCACATGCAACCTCCCCCCGCC
>NW_008246054.1:6345888-6365293 GCF_000691975.1 Corvus brachyrhynchos
GCAACCTCCCCCAGCCCCCCGCCCCTCCTTGGCTGAGCACTCATCTGCTGCCAGCTCTCATCCCAAACAAAGCCAGGTACAGAAATATGTGTGATACCAACTCCCTTCCTCCTCTCTAGAGCATTCACCAGCTTTGATGGCAGCTAATAAGGGCTTCCAAGAGCTCCCTCCTGAAATGACAACACTGAGATAGCACAGGAACAGCAGCCACGCTGGCAAACCTAAGGGTGTGGGGATGGGAGAGACCAGAGAAATCCCAGAAGGCTCACGAAAACCCCAAAGCAGCTGGGAGGCAGCACTGGCCAGGAGATAGGTGTTGGGAAGAGAATCAGGTCAGCTGGCTCCTGCTTTCCATTTCTCCCAGAGACTTCCTGAATAACTGTGGATGTCACTTAATCTTTCTGTTCAAGCTCGGAAGTACAAATTGTCAGCATCGGTCCATTCAAGATTTCTTATTAAACCTGATATCATAAAACAGGGATGGAGCCAAAACTCTCTGAAGGAGCCAAGCAGAACAAAGGTGCTCATGCACAGCCATTTAATCCCTTCCCTAGATCCCAGCATAAATGCCTCCACGGCTGAGAGATTCCCTGCTGATCTCAGGGGAGCCCCTTGCTTGTAGCAATGACCGCCAGACCAAAACCCCTGCCTGGAAGATTACAAATCCTGGCCAACCAACAGCTGGAAGGCTTTGAGCCTGCAGCGTGCTCTGTGCAGAGAGAGCAGAGAGCAGAGCCCCTGCACCTAACGACAGCTGCTGTGTTTGTTTTGCCCTGGCCATTGAGTCATGGTTACACCACGGGCTCTGCACTTATTCATCATGGGGGTTTCTGGTGCAACCAGCAGCTTACAGAAGATCTGGTATAGATTTCCAGCACCCCTCCAAAAAATCTGCTTGACTGGTCCCCATCCCAGGCAGAGAAGGACAGGTGGGATGGACATGGCACTGCTGAGGTGTTTGCACAGCTTTCACAGTGAGAACATCAGCGAGCGGTGGGTGTGGACTCCTGGGATGGACTCCAGGCGAGGGGGGCAAGGGGAAAGCGCTGGATTTTTCTGTGTGTGGGTGAGTGGACATTTTGCAAGAAGCCTGTGAGTGCAATGATGTCCAGAGGTCAAATGAAACTCAGGCTAACATGAAGGACAAGGTGCAAAGGCAATGAGACACACCAGAGCTCCAACATGCCTGAGCTCTCTGCTGATTCCTGGAGCCAAAAGCTTTATCCAACTTCTGAAGGAGGCATACAGAACTGCTTGGAAGAGGGTTGATGGGGTAAAGTCTTTCCTTTCTGTCCTTTCCCTGTTTCCTCTGCTCATTTCAGTATTTTTCCCACTTGCTCTTGCTTTTTGCTACAGTCAGCACAGTCCCCCTTGTTCTTCTACACAGCTCTCACAGCTTTTTTCAGCCCTACCTGCAAAAACCTCTTCCTCCTAGCTGAGCTCTCACATCTACCTGGTCTCCTTGCTCCTCAAACACATCTTCCCCAGTATGTTACATCACCAAGGACAAAAAGGTTTCTATACAAAACCTTGCATGACACAAACCAGGATGAGAAAAGAGTAGGAGAGAGTCACAACAAGAAAAGGATAATGTGATGGAACTGGTGGGAGTGCAAAGCAGGAGATGGAACAGAGCCAGTACAAACACCTGGGACGCTGCAATAATGGCTGGGAATTAAAAAGTGCATCCAGGGAAACAATTGGCCAGAGGCAGGACAGGAGGGAAGATGTTGTAGAAGAAAATCTAAGAAGTGTAAGATGCAAGGGAGCATGGAAAAAGAGTGCTAATGCCTGTGAATTGAGCAGAGCATGGAAGAAAGGAAGAGAGCAGTATCTCTATCTTTGGTTTTCTTCCTGCTTGAGAAGACAGACATGGAAAGGTCTGTTTGAAGATATGAAGGGACCCAGCCAAAAGCCACATGTCTTGTTTCCAGTTTCATTCAACAACATCTGCATAATAGACGAGGAAAAACTTTACCGGCCTACCCATCTTGCCCCTCTTCCCAGGAACTCCAGGGATCCCCTGCAAGGAAAAAACACAGAGAGGAGAAAAAAAAAAAAAAAAAAAGAAAGGTTAAGAAAAGAAAAACAAAAGCTTTAAACAACAAATTTCAAATCACAAGAACATTAAAAGCACACATCTTGCCCCTCTTCCCAGGAACTCCAGGGATCCCCTGCAAGGAAAAAACACAGAGAGGAGAAAAAAAAAAAAAAAAGGTTCTGGTTGAGAAATCAAACAGCCAACCAACAATACAAAACAAAATGAGAAGAGAAAGGAGAATGCAAAACAGGCTAATGACTGCAGCATTGTTTGGGAATCAAAATTGACTACTTGCAGTCGGCTGCGAGAGCAGAAGACAATTAACCTTCACCCATTATCTATGGCCTCCCGAGGACACACGCAGGCAGCACCCCCAGGCTGGGGCTGTGCTTAGCAGGAGCAGTCATTAAGCTACTGGTCTGGAACCAAATGAAGGCCACCGCCGAGGCACTTGCTGCAGAACTTCTGTTTATGTTTCTTATTTAGTTATACAAGCATTAAATCAGCATCGCCAGAGTGCAGGGCAGGCCCCTCCCAGGCAGGCACACACATGCTCACTCCCACATGGTCCCAGGGCCTCTCTGGTTTCTGCAGCTTGCATTTGAGGGAGAAAAGCCTGGAATCAAACAGTGTTCATCTTCCAGTGACCTTTCTTAGGAGCTCTTGTAGCAGGAAGAGGGGGGTCCTTGGATGGGAAGAGATCAGGCAGTTGGGAGGATGGGGAGATGGAGAGTGGAAAAGCAAGGGGTGTCCTGTAAAGCTCTGAACACTCGGGTTGGGGAAGGCACAATGAAAAGGATGGGAGGAAGGGAGGACACAGCCACAGCTACCCACTCACAGCCCCATTCTTGACTGCCTAACTCAATGCAACTGGAAATAAAGCCATTTGCAGAAAGCTACTGTCTCTTCTGAGAGCCAGGCTCTTTGCAAACATCCCCAGTCAGATGCTGAGACAGAGTGGCTGGGAGGTCATTCCTGTGGGAGCAGGGAATCTCCATGTATATTCTCTTCATCCTGCCCCACCTCAGCAAGATGAACTGGCAAGGGGGAGAGGGAAGGCAGGTTTTTAAGTGAAGGAGAATATAGAAAAACTCCTCTGTAGTCAACAGTGAGGTCTGATAGCCCTGCCTGAAGCCTGGGTTCTCCTCAACTGAATATCAGCATTATACAGGGACACAGGTCTTCATTCAAGGGTAGGAAGAGGCTAAGGAAGGGATAGTTAAGCATTAGGCATGCTTGCCTCCTTCCTCAGGAACTACACATAGAGAAGGTTACATCAGGCTCTGAAGAACTGTATTCAACCAACACACCAAGGTTTTCTTCACAAAATACTCACTCGTTCTCCATCAGCCCCCGGTAGCCCAAATAATCCTGGGAGACCAATATACCCCTAAAGAAAAGAGGAAACAAGTAGTCAAATATGTTTCTCCATTAGCATCCAGTCAGTCTGTGTTTCCTGAAGAGCAGAGCAACCTCCAGTGTTGGTCAGTGGCAGCCATGATGAAATAAACCTTGAGGCAAGTGTATATGCCCATGGACTGCATGGTGCTGGCTTCCACGATGTAGTCCAAGGGCACATACCCTCACACCAGGGATCAGGAGGACTCCAGGCAGGAAGAGGACAGCCAAAAGAAACCTCACCTGGGCTGGCTCTACGCGTACCTGAGGGAAATGGAGCTTTGTTTGAGGTTAGCAAGAGCAATAGCAAAAGTAATCCACAGACCTACACCTCCTTTCATCTCTTTCTTTGCCTTTGACACTCATTTCCAACTGTTCTGTTGCACCAAGCCCTTTCTGTTTGTCTTCTGTCAGCTGGTGGTCACACACTGTAGCCCCTTCTGAGGCAAACCCCCTCTTTTGCCACCACCCTGCAGTCAGTCCTGGCTCTGCCCAAAGCCTGTCCCTGCACCACCAAGACCTTGTGCAAACCTTCGTCATCCCAAGCACTGAAGGCCCTGCCTGGGCTGGGAGAGGCAGAACCTGACATTCCAGGCTTGGGGGATTGATGTGAAGCTAAACTTGTACATCCACACAGATCCAAACTATAGGGAAACCACCTTTGCACCAACACATTTCACATAAAACCTGCTGCTTCCACACTCATCAGAAACATTGTGTTTTCAGGTTTCTCTATGGCCTTGGGGTCCTGCTGAGACAAGACATGCTGCATAAAACACTGTATTTCCCTTCCCTTGCCACAATGGCAGCCTTGTGTTTAATCCCTTTGCTCAGCAGCCTGGACAAAGTTACCTTGTGTGCTGGGCCTCTGCAAAGGCCCAACTGGTGCCAAACATGCCGAATCCAGAGGAAGTGAATTTCAGCTGGGAGCCTCCTCCGTGGCACCTCACTGTTACAAGTGCTAACATTGCTTTTCTCTCATCTTTCTTTCTCCCTCATCGCTAAATCTCTATCTGCCAAGCCCACCAAACTTTTTCACCAGTCCATCACTCCCTGTGTTTCCTTTAGAGACAACACCTAGCTGGGAAGTAATGCTACATTAAAATGATCCTGTCTGCCTTTGCCTCCTGAATCCTAAAAGAAACCACATAACTCCCGAACTTTTCCTGGAGAAGGAAAAAGTAGAGGTGGAGGATGAAGAAGAGTCCAGAAATGCACAAAATGCACATATCTTACCTTAGCACCCAATTCTGATTGACTGTGGTTGAACTGAGAAAGGACTTCCTTGGGTATTTATAAATATTTCAGTCCTCAGCACTCAGGGGTGCAACATGGAAAATAACTTCCAAATCTTACATTCTGCACATCTACCGCCCAATAACTACACAAGGCCCTGGTTAGAGCAGTGAAAGAGATGCCCTAGGGAAAACTTCAGCCCTTGCAGAAGTGGGGTGAGCAAGTTGTGCTCTCAGATTTTCCTCTCTCCTGCAGGAACTGAACATGCCATCTCCCTTCCCAGCTCAGGAATACTACTAGCTACAGGGTCAGCATTTGTTTATTCCTTGCAGTTTTCCTAATGATGAAAGCCAGCTGCTTGAATTTACTGCATATAGAGAAAGTATCACATGCTAGAGAAATGGGGGGAGGTGGGGGGGGGTGGTGTTTATTGGCTTAGAGTCTCATTGTGAATTTATAATTGCAGGAAAAGAACAAAATGTGATTAACAAGAGCCTTAAGAAGTAACAAAAAAAGAATCCTTTGCAGTGAGAATAAAACCCCAGCAATTATTTTTGGTGAGTAAAACCAGACAGGACGGAGATATTGTTTTTATTTGCACATGGCTTCAAGATGCTGGCTTGCTGTTGTGCATAATGATATAAATCACTCCCAAACCAGGCCTGTACCCAAATAAGCCCATATTCAGCGTGGTCAAAGACCACTGAACCACACTGATTGAAACTAAAGAGGCCTTTGGGACATGGGGCTTGCAGGCTTTGATAGGAATTTGTAAGCCATTCTTTCCTCTCCTGCAATGTGAGCTCTGAAGGGGCTGACTTTATCATCAGCACTATTGGGGAACCTTGATCATGGTACATTCCATGTTTAATTTTAAAAACTTAACAGTGCTTCAATAAACAAGCAGTGCACGTTTCAAATCCCCCAAACTCAACAAATTAAAGCAACTAGCTTCTGCACTGCAAAATCAAGCATAATATTTCTTGAGAAGCCTTTGATAAAAACAAGCAGAGAAAAGCCAGATGAAAGGTTGCTTACCCGAGTGCCTTTTGGGCCAGATTCCCCTATGGGGCCAGGTAAACCCTAGAACAGAAGGGAAAAAACAAAGACAAATGTGGACAAGCTTTAACTTAAAATAATGAGCAGTGCCAACCCCCCAAGCACCATCCCTGCATGGTTCTGCTTTAAGTGCTTCTTAAAGCTCTTAAAGCTTTAAGTGCTGTGTGGTTCTGCTTTAAGGTTTTGCTTTAAGAGTCCAAGGAGTATCAACAAAGGAGGAAAAAAAAGACAAAATGATACAAATAACAGATCTCCCATTGCTGGGGAGCTGGGACTCAGCAGAACCTGAGACTGCTGCACATAGTGAGCCTTCCCTGGGGCTGAAGCAGAGATTTCTGATGATAAAGACCACAAGGGCTGATGCAGTGGGGTGTCCAGAGGTTGTGTTACACTTTGGATGCGAGGCACAATGATGCTCTGTGCCCAACAGCTCTCCATTCATCTTCCTGCCTAAGCAAACACATGAGTAGCAAATGTATTCCAATACCTGCTTAGGGAGCACTGATGGAATGAGACAGTCTGATTTCTACAGGCTAGAAAGTCACTTAGCTGTGCAGGTACTCTGATATCTCTAACCCTTTGCAGCATCAGCTATGGAAAGAATTGAAAATTCATTCCCCATTCTAATTCTATGCCTAATGCTGCTCACTTAAAGTACTGCAAAGAAGTGTAAAAATGCAAAATAAATTTTCATGTTTATTATCTTCTAGCAAGGTACCAGATCAATTTTTTTTTGTTCTAGTTCCAAGTGTTGATGGGATTTTCTGGGGGGGGTGGGCGGGGAGGGGGGGAAGGCTAAATCCATATTTTCTTCAGCTGGCAGCACTGCAGGCTCAGCCTGGGATGTGAAAGTCCAGTTGTGCTCTTTCCTGGCTCTTGCATCATTGCCAAAGATTTCAGGCATCAGGGTGAAGTTACAATCCTGCCTGTGATGCACAAACCAAACCCAAGCCAAGCCCTCTCTCCCACTGCTGCAGAGCCAGCACAGCTGACAGGAGTAACGAGTAGTAAAATCTCAGTAAAGTAAACAGCTCTGATGCAGGATACACACAGCATTCAGATAGGCCGAAAAAAAGCTGCCTTAAAAAAATAGAAAAGTCACTTTCCTGGCCCAAACCACATTTTAAGAAGGCAGTTTTGTTCTTTGAATGTCAAGGCACAGATTTCATCCTGCTTATCTGATGGGCTGAACTGCTTAACAGCATTTATTAACCTTGTATGTCCAAAATCTCCTGGACCTCTTCTTATTAGTCATCTAACACACATTCACACCTAGGAGACTCTTTGGCATGCTCAGCTCTAAGAGCCTTTCAGAGTATGAATGGAGCATTTAGTCAGGTGCATAAAGCTCCCATCCAGTTCTGCCATCTGTGCTCTCCAGTGTGCAAGCAAGGTATCAGTTTAATTTTCAATTTAAAATGGGTCATGCATTATTGACAGTCTGAGGCAGAGAGATGCAGACTTGTTCTGCAGGTCTAGTTCACATTTAATCCAACAACCTACACATCTGCATAAAAAATTCACATCCAAACTCATGATAAGTCTGAAAGACTCAGGACAGAGCATTTGGGATCTTTGGCATATGCCTGGTCTCTTGGCTTAGAGATAAACATGGCAGAATCCAACATTAATGTGTCCATTTTAGAAAATCCTGACAAACTCACTTCACCACAAACTGTTATAGGGCTAGATGTTCTGTCCTCCAACAGATTCCATTTTTTAGGGTCTTACAAATTCTCCTCTTTCCTTTCCACTATTAAGCATCTTACATCAGTAGGACAACAAAGTGCCTAGTCTTGACCCATTACCCAATGCACACTCCTCCATTCCTAAAGTTGTCTTTGTGTAATTTTTTTCAGCATGAGAACAAAGACTTGATTGTCTTTCATCATCTTATTTGCAGCTGCA
Source organism: Corvus brachyrhynchos (assembly GCF_000691975.1). NCBI lineage: Eukaryota > Metazoa > Chordata > Aves > Passeriformes > Corvidae > Corvus > Corvus brachyrhynchos. The sequence goes on from NW_008246054.1 coordinate 6,353,531, forward strand.
AATATGATTTTTATATCTATATTTACAGTTCATGCATAACGTTATGTGTGTGTATACGTATGATCATGCCAGTACATTTTACTAGTGAGAGTTCATCTAAATCTCCTCCTCCAATAATAAATACACCTTTTTCCATCCCAGGTTTCTAACTTGTCCAACATTAGATGCAAAATATGCCTAAAAGAGAAGGGTTAGCAGCTTGCAGGTATCTCTCTGCTCTGCTGTTCTGTTTTTTCCCTGTTATACTGAAGAAAAATCTGTCAGAATTTACTATAGAAATTCAGGTGTTATCTATCATAGGCACAAAATACTTTTTAACAATATTTCAGAGTTTAAAGACTGTATTATTGGTACACATCTTGAGGAGGAAAGAAGGAAAATATTCAGACATCAAATATTCAAATATACCAACATTTTCTAGAGGACTGCACTGTCCTTAGTGGGGCATGTCTTTAGCTACCTGCACACCCAAATCCCTACTGTGTGCACAGCATGATGAGATTTACTGCACCTGCCTGCCAGGATAACCTTTGGCACCTGGACTTCCAGCTGGTCCTTGTTCGCCCTTTGGAGAGAAAAAAGAAAAGGCACAAAAAGTCAGGTGAATGTCCCACTTGGGAAGTGTCTTTAGCTGCATCACTGTGGAATGGATTAACCCGATGCACATTTATCAAGAGGAAAAAAATATTAAGGGTAGATCATGAAGTTAATTAACAAGGGGGGAAAACACACAGAAGCCAAGTCAACAAGACCCATACACTAAGCAAGTGCTGCTGTTTCTCCTTCTCCCTTCATTTGCAGGGAAAGCAGCAGATAGTCTGGAACAAGGACGCTAAGAGAAGGTGTAAGGCTGCATCTATATCTGGCATATGGAACCGTTTTGCTAGTGGGAAAGCACTGCCAAAATTCTTCAGAACTAAATGGATTCATGTATAATATCCTTTAACATCATTGCTAACAGGGCCTGCTATTCATTGCCTTTTTTTTTTTACTGCATTGCAAACATCAAACTTAACCAAATAAAGAGGGGGAAGAAAAGGGGAGGGGGGAAATGGGCTTTGGGAAGGGAATGCATATACTCAACACAGTGTGGTTAGTAAAGTCCAGGTGAAATTAATGTAAAAAGACAAATAAAGGGGGAGGATGGTGAGCTGGTTTTTCTTCCCCCAAGTAAACTTAGCACGGCTGAGCAGTGAAAATTAGAAATTAAATTTAGCAACTCCAAGGCAGTCTCCTCCCACCATCCCATTGATGCTGGGTCCATGTGTGTGCTCAGATCCCAGTGTGTGCTGAGCAGCCCTGGAAGGAGCTGGCTGTCCACACCGAGCAGGCTGTACCAGAGCCAAACCAGCATCACAGCCAGCAAATCCATCCCTCCTTAAAGGTCCCCTGTTGGGAAGTGGGAAAACTCACCTGGTCTCCAGGGTGACCTAGTGGTCCAGGGTAGCCTTTATATCCCTGTCAAAATAGGATGGAGGAGATGAATACTAAGAAACAAAAATACAGTAAAGAAAATACAGTACTGGGTTTGGTTTTAATGTCTCTTTGCAGGTGGGATTATTGTTCTGAGGTGAAGCAGGATTTTAGACAGCATTAAACAATCATGCAAACTTTTATCAAGCTGCTTCGTGCTAGCACCACCCAAACCTGCTGATGTGCCCTGCTATGGTCTGGGGTGGTACATACTCCAGAAGGAATTGCTCCATGAACACATTTAGAGTGGTCTCCATGCTCAGATCTGTCTATTTGTAATCTACACCTTGAGCAAGGCTGCCCTTAATCCTCAGGAAACCACAGGCCCATAGAATGAAATGTTGGCTTTGGGCACATTGGGGACTACAGCAACATGAGTCACTTGTGTTTCAGAGCTCTTACTTTTGCTTTAGAATTTGAAATGCCACATGAAACACCAAAACAACCATTTACTGTCACAGGAAACTTTGATTTTTCTACCTTGAGCTTGTTCAGCTTCCACCTTTTCTAATCTAATTATTACAAGATCCAGAGGTCTTCATTATGAAGCTACTAAAAATTGTGAGCAAGCTGCCTCTCAACCTGCTCTCTCTGCTAAACTAATTAGAATGAGTTTCTTAATCCACCTTGCTTACTGGCAAGTGTTTCAGGCTTCAAATCATTCCCACAGGTCTTTCATAAACCTGCTTCAGTTTGTCAGTATTTCATTTTTTTGGGGGGATGCAGACACCGGAGCAGGACAAGGGCAGCCTGTTTGACTGCAGACTGAGCACTGTGTGTCTTTCAAGGAGTTTGCTTTCTCCTGGATTTACCTAGAGCTCCCTTCAAATAGAGTAAATTTTGTATGTGATTAACGCTTCAGGTTTTTTCCCTCTTCTTTATTATCTTGCTTCAGCTGTTTAAAACAAATTCACTTCCATCAAGAGAAGCAGAGCAGGAGATTAAACTCAGTTACAGAGATGACTGTTTAGCTGGGCTACCAGCAAGATTTAAAAAAAAAAAAGGCAGCAAATTTAACTTGAAACAAATGGGAGAGAAAAAAATAAACATGGAACAATCCTTGCACAAATACTAGAGAAATAACAAATTGCTTTCAATGGTGGATTACAACTGATTGTACCTCAGTCCCTGCTACTCACCCTGTCCTGGGCTCCAGCGCACCTCATCTGTCTCTGAACTCCACAGGGAGTGTCCCTGCTCTGGAAGCCATCACCAGGCCCAGGGGTGACCGAGCACTTGGCCTTTGGCTCCACTCACCACATGAACCCAGGACTGTTTCTGCTCCCAGGTCCACATCTCTGCTTAACAGCTTTTTTATTCTTCCCACAGGCTATTCCAGACCTGCAGCCTGAGCTTTTGCTGGCAGGGGGTGCAAAGCTCTCAGCCTTCCTGGCCACTACCCGCTCCCCTTTGCATTCCTCCTGCCTTGTTATTTCAGACAGTCTGGCCTGGAAAGATGTTGATTCCCTTCTCACCAGTTCTCTCCTGCTTGGCCTTGCTCTGGACAGAGCTGCACCTCCTGGCAAGGCTGACATGAAAGAGACTTGTTTGAACCACCTTAAGGGTCCTTTCTCCAAATGTTGTGAGAGCATTTCAGTCAGACATTCCTCACTGGAAGTGCCTCAGCAGCTCTTGGAGGAGGACCAGCACACAGGATTCCCTGCCCCTCTCCAGGAATCTGCCCCATGAAATCTTCTCCTGCTCATCCTCTCCCTGGCTCCTCCACAGGGGCTTAGCAGAAAGGAGGGAGGATGGTCCACCCTGGTTGGGTGTCTGGCCTGAAGGTGAGAGCTGTCAACAGAAACATCCCTGGGTTCAGCATCTCCAGTCATTCCCTGGAATTTAGATTTCCATGGGGTCTTCTCCTGGGACCTCTGCCCACTTCTTCCAGACTGGATCAGGAGCTCCATTTGTCTCTAGATAGCTGGAACACCAAGCTTAGAAATATTTTACTTTTCCACTGATAAGAAAGATGTGCCTGGCTTGGCTGCTCTGAACAATTCTGCTCCAGCTGGGTTTCTGGAGGATGGGTGTTTTGAGCCTGCCGTGTCCACCCAAAGTAGGTGGTGGCATGATGGTCCCTTGAGATGCTCAAAGCATGTCCTGAACTAAATCCTGCACCAAGCACCACATTGCTAGTTCTGTAAGTGAATGGCACTTAGGTTAAGTATGTAGACACTCTGCTACCGTTGTGTTCTATTAAATATTCTCCTCGCTACGTATCCTGGGCTCTGGAGTTTCAAATGTATTTCTTCACAATTTACCACAGTTATTTCTGCCCCAGGTTAATTATAATGAGGGAAAACCAGAAAAGCTCATATATGTTAGAGCTGGCTGCAGTGTGAAAGTATTTACCTGCTAAAATCCTCTTCAAATAGCAGTAAAATGACAGGGCAGAGGGTATGAAAACAACTGCATTTGCTCTTTTATCTGAACACTTCCTGATGATTACAGGGCAGTCAATACAAAGGGCTGTGATTTAGAAAGGAAATTGTGCTCCAGTGAAGAATTTACTCATCTATGATGATATATAATCCACTCTCTCCTAGCTAAAGGGATCATCCTGCACTTTGGTAGGAAATGTGAAAAATAAAGGGGCCAGGGAATGACACCTGCATACAGGATGTTTTGAAGCCCTGACCACTTCCCAGCTCTGTCTTTGCTCTCTGACTCTAATGAAGCTTTGCCTCTCTCACTGCTGCTGTTTTCTCCTCTGGAGAAATGATGCTGCTCTGCTGAGATCTATCTCCAAGGCAGCTGTGGTCTGCCAAAGCCAAAGTCCACAGGTTCATAGGCACCAGATGGACAGGCAGAGGGAACGTCCAAGACACCCTTCCTGAGAACTCCTGGTCTGCAGAAGCACCATTTACTCTGTGTGGAGAAGATGAGAAATACACCTGCTGCTTCTAAGGCACTTTCATGTACTCATAGATGTGTGGAGCTAAAACAACTTTGGGGGTGCTCTGAGATCAGCCTGTCCAATCCTACAAGTCCAATCCAAGTTTGTCAGCATTCCCAAGGCAGGCACTGAGGAATGAGCCACACTATCCAAAACCATATGCTGCTGGTTGTGGCTCCAGCTCATGCTGCTGAGCCAGTGGTTTCATTTAGTGGGAAAAGTATTTTATTTCTCCTGGTGAAATATTTTGCCCATTTGAAGGTTTCTACATGGTGTTCTCAGATCAAAGCCCTGAGAGCCCTTTTTGCAGCCCTTCCATGGAGTGAGCTGAGGGGTGCCCATTTCCAAGGTGTTGCTGTTTTCCGGTAGCCAAAATATGTTGCCCACCTTCAGCCAAGTACCAGTGTATTTTCACTGGGAGAATGCCAGCAGGGAATCCAGATTAAAAAAAAGATTTTTCCAAACATTCCTCCAACAGCTGCAAATTTTTTCTTAATGTAAGATGCTAATAAAAGCCAGGTTACACCAAACCCACTGCCAGACTAGTGCTACTGGGAGGTGTTTTTAAGCTGCACCAAGGAAAAAATTTCAACATCCAACTTGCTCATTACTTGAAGAAACAGAAGCATACCCCTGCCTTTACCCAGTCCTGTGGGAGTTAAGATCAGATGTGAAGGCCATGTGCTGGACTTGGGAATGTTTGTTCAATCTCCTATTCCTTCTCTGCTTTTTCCACTATGAGTCCTTGCACTCCTGACATTGCATTTTGCTGATCGTAACCACAAGGTTTTGTTTTATGAGCTGTTATACCAGGAAAATTGTATTCTTTGCACCCTATTAGTTAGAACTTGTTTGTGACAGCAAAAGATCCGTAATCGATCACTCAGTTGCTCCTACTCCACACAGCACCCCAAGCGTGACCAGCCTTGGAGTAGAAAAATAAACTCAGCCTCTCCTCTTGGCAATTCGGTTCTAGTATAAAGCATACAACAAATAATCATGGAGAGGGAGGGTTCCTTTCAGCCTCCTCCACACTCCACTCTCTCCTTGGAGTATTAAAACACCCGAGGAGGTGTTTGTGTGCAGCTAACTGACCTGAGGAACAGTGTACGGTCAATGGCCCATTGACTGATAAAGTGATTGAAACAAGATGCTAATTTTAACTGTTCAGTTTAGCTGTGGCAATATTGGCTTGCTGGGGAGTCATGGCCACTGAGTCCCACTCAAACAGCTTCCTGCAACAGGTCCAGCTTCCAAAAAAAGAAACCTACCTACCAACACAGCCTGGAACTGGAAACTCAGCTGCAATGCCCTTGATCTATGAGAGATCTGAGCTCCAGATATGGATTGCTGAGGCATTGCTGTGCAGGCTTGAAGGCATGGATACAGACACACACCCTGCTGCCTCAGGAAAACAGGGATGGATCTTGTGTTCTATCCTTACATACCCTTTTCTAGGCATAAATGTGTTGTTTGTGATGTTAATGGTGTTGAAGCATCAATATGGAAGCAAATAAAGTAAAACCTGACCAGTGCTGACAGTCTCCAAGCAAAATAAAGAGGGAAGGCACACAGATACTTTTTTGAAATGTGCTTTACCAAGATAGACAGCCATGGTTTCCTTGGAATGCTGGTACTGTTCTGAATCCAACCTTTGAGTATTGCTGTTGGTTGGAGATCCCTTTAGTTAATGCACTGGCTGCACCAGGTCTAAATTGAGCTTGCTGAGGAACACCCAGTGTCAGGGTGCAGAGGGATGTGGAATACAAAGAAAGAACAGAATTCTGTATCCAGAATTTCATTTCATACTCTTACACAGTCTTTAGGCAGTTGCTTCAGCCTATCTCCCTAGGTTATACACCTGCAAAATAGGCATAAGGCTCTTTGGGTGGGTACTGGGACATTTAATTAAATCTTTTAGGCAGAGTTAAAGAAGAAAATTTAAAAATAAAATTATCAATCTAATTCACTAGAAAAGTACACTCTTACCTTTCTACCAGGTGGTCCAGGGAACCCAGTTAAACCAGGTAAGCCCACATCTCCCTGTAGGAAGCAAGCAAGTTCTATTAGTTTTCAGCAACATTTTCCCAATGCCTCCTGCAGTTACTGCAATTATTTTGCTGACACCAGCCCCCAGCTATTGATATTTCTGGTTCTAATCACAACTCTTCAAAACCTGACTGGATAAGAAGTGTAGATTTAAACAACATCTCTATTAACTGGCTCATATAAATAATAACCCCAGTTAATTAATGGCAGCTGCTGCTGGAGTCCAGCTTTTCGCAAGCAGAATGAATGCGCTTTTTTCCCCCTCAATGATCTCATTCAGTCACATGCTTCATTCGCCTTTCAGTAGGCATTGAAATCGCCAAGGCAAGGAAATTTTAGCTTTTAAGTGTAATAAGAACAACAGGTACCTCCTGCCAAATCCTGTGATTTACTCTCACACTCTGCTACTGCACTGGCTCAGCCCATGGCTCCTGTTCGGATGGTGCTGGTGGTGTAATTATTTAACCTGCCCAGATGACACGGATTGAACCTTTGCAGGCTGCTAGTGGGAGGGTTTGTTCAGTGGCCTGTACTTCTGAAAAGGGATTGCATCACATCCCGCTGGCAAACCCAAACCATCACAGAACGGATGAGCGCATTGCTGTGAGACCTCTCCAACACCCAACTCGGCTGTGTGAGCCCACTTTGGCCTCCTCTGATCAGAGTCAAAAAACCCTGGAGTGTCTTCTTACTGAAATTTTAAAAATTTCCTGTATCTAGCTTGAAAATTAGGCATCACTCCAAACTCCTGCCGGAAACTCCTTATTCCTATTACTGCTAACAAATAAAACCTTGCTAACACAAGCTAAAGGCAATCTGGATCTCTCCCTTTTTACCAAGCACTGTCTTCAAGAAAACAGTTCCAGACCCTGCAGGTGGATGACTTCCACGTGATGCCACTCCAATATAGTGTACCAGAAATTTCAAAAGACATCTCATGCTGTTAAGTTAAAAGCATCATTTCAGACTTAGCCTTCTTAGTGTTTTCTAGCATTGCCTTCCATCTTGCCGTTGTGTGGCCTCACTGTGCTTTATGGAGGCAGCTGGTGTCAAATGAAGGGCCCAAGCTCCTTATGGCTGGTGCTTTCTATGAGCTGTGCATTTATAGCAAGACTTATGGTGAAAGGAAGAGAACCAGGCTTCTGCCCTGGACAAGAGTTACCAAGGATTGTGCAGGCATCACTGAAAGAACTAACTGAGGTAGATGATGTGGAGCCCTGATTGCCCTACTGTTCATTTCTAGAATTCTGTGAGGGCTTGTTGCCTCAGTAAAAATCACTCAGCTGTGAAACAGCAAAAATGGGAGTTGTAAGTTATTGAGAAGAATTAGCAGAAGTCTGATCCTTAACAACTGCTAAACCCAGAAAGCAGCTTTCCTTCCTAGCTAGGTGCTTTGTGCTGGTTTGAGCAGCCCTTGGTGGAAACCCCTCAGTGAGGTCCATGCCTTAGAAGCCTCTACCAAGAAACCTCTACCCTGATGGGGCTGCAGCAGGAGGCAAACCCCCGTTCCTCAGCTCCTCGGCAAGAACATCCTTTCCTTGGCCTTCAAGGTTTTTATTCCTTAGACTGGGATTGCCTTTTGCTGCAGCTGCATGCCCAGACTGTGGCTGTACCTTCAACGTGCTACTTGAAACACTTGGCTGAAGTAGCCACATGCCTGTGGCAACAGGGACTTCAGTTGGGCTGCAGATTGTGGATAAATTGGATGAACACTCAGACAACAGTTCTGTGGCAGGTGGCACCTCAGTGCACTATGATCAGTGAGGGCTACCTCTCTTTAATCCTGAATCGATGGTCTAAGCCTTATTTCCCAGTCCTATGTCTACTTGAGCAGCTGTGATGCTTGTGGCTGCAGTGCAGACTCCCTGTGTGTGTGCACAGGTCTAAAAGCCCACCATGGCCTCGGGGTGACATCTCACCTTCTGCCCATTGCGAGCTTTTCCAGGCGACAGGCCAGGATCACCTTTCTGACCCTGAAATGAAAAACTTACATTAGTGACATAATCCAAGGGCTCAGCCCACAGATGTGGTTCTGCTTCCACCAAGCCTCCAAACTAGAAAACCATTTTTTTTTATTGCAGTCTTCCTTGACATCCCAAATGTATTAAAGTGGCTGGGAATAGCTGTTTTGCTGGGGGTGGATTTGCTAAGTGATTGCTGCTGCTAAAGAGTTGAGTTTTAAACAGTAGTTGACAGTATTAAATTGGCTAAAGAAAAGATAACTGGAAGAAAGCAATGTCAGGACTTTTGATACTTATTAGACCAGACAGCTGCGATTCCTTCCTTGTCTACAACTACCATCACAAAAATAATTACCAAACCTAATACTGGGGCTAAACCATCCTTCTTGACAACTCACTAGATGCTGTTGCTTTTTTAACTGTGAGGAACAGATGAAACTGCAGAGAAAGTTGTACTAATTAGACACCCCCAACAGCCCGAGCAGAGGCTCCGAGGCTGGCAGAAAGCGGCATGCTCGACCTTAAGTGGCAGTGTTCCTTATTTTCCTCCTTAACAACCATGACGAGGGAAATTACAGTTTGAGGCTGTGATCTTCCAACAAACAGGCTGGACTCTCAGCAGCTTTTGATCATCTAATTCCAGCAGATTCCATTGGAAATCCCACTTCCAATTCTCAGAAGGTGGAAAGGTAATGTGAGCACCTAACAGGGGAAGAGATGCAAGTAGAAAAATCTAGAAGACACTGAAGTGTCCCAGGTTCTTTGGGTAGGGGAGAGCTAAAGCTCAGCACACATAACATCTCTTCTGGCCCAGCCAGGATGGGTATCCCCAGATCAGTCACTATTTAACACCCCATGAATCATAAGCAAGCCACAACCTCTGTGTGCCACATCAGCACAGGACAGCTGGGAGAGTTAATTAATGGCTGTCAAGTGAAGTGATTACAGGGAAGGGGAGACCCAGAAAGGAGCAATACTGGTTATTAACTGGCATTTCTCATGAGCAGCACAGAGCTCTGGCTACAGCCAGCTGAGCTGCTTTTCCACACAGCCTCACTGTAAGTACATTCCACGTGTACTTCCCACCTTGCACAGAGTGTAAATCTCCCCTTCTCCTCCTCCTCCTCCAGCATCCACCACAAGCTGCAACACTCAGGAATGAGACTGCTTGGCTCTGGACTGTAGGGAGCACTGCAGATTCAAGGCAGATGCATCTGCACAAATTCTGAATGAAGGCTGCTGGGTTTGCAAACAGTAAATGAAGTCATGCAGATAATCTTGCTTTGCATGCAGCTGTTATCAGGGCAATTCTCCCACTCCTTGAGGTTCAGAGCAGTCAGTGGGTGCTGCCACTGCTGGGAACAGATTAGAGAAGCCCTTGGGATCGCTGGGCATTCATTTCTACTCTGCAAAATTAATTCACTGCAGCAGGTAGACACCCACCACTTTCCCTAAATCTTCCCATGTGTTCCATGCAATGGCTTTGAGACATGGAAAAGAACACAAGCCTCTTGTGTTTTCCCCTGGGAAGCTCCAGATCACATTAGCAAAGTCTCTGCTTTGCCCTGGTTCTGTGCTCAGCACTGCTGAGACCATCACACAGGTGAAGAATTCAGCCACGAGCAGGGTCACATGTCCCTGAGATTAATCAGCAATGGGACCAGAGGGAACGGATGCCTGGATGTGAGGGCTGAAATTGTGGATTAATTGCTTGAGTCTTCTTATACAGAAATGGCAACAGGGGAATTAACCTAAATCTTGTCCATCACCAAGCCATAGAACCTTTGCAACAAGCTTCTCTCTTTCCCATCCTAATTTACTGAGAACACTTGTTCCTCTCGTAAAGGAAGAAATTGTTTTCTTCTGGTTTTTTTTTCCTACCTGGGAGAAGTTTAGAGCTATGCAATTTAAACATCCCAGTTTTGCAATCCCACTAATACTATTTTGAACATCAGTGAGCCAAACTGATGAGCTACCCTGGAGAAAAAACATTAACTAAACTGAAAATTCAATATTTTTCAAGCACATCCTGAGAGATACATCCAGTCATTAGCAAAAACACCCCTCCTGTCCTCCAGCAGCTTTCAGGTGACAGACCCAGTCATGACCCCAGCCCAGCCTGTGCCTACAGCTATTTCAAAGGTTATCTGCAATAATCGTTCTCTGCTAACCAGATGCAACAGCAGTTTTACAACTGCCAAGGACAACAAGCAGAATGCAGAAAGTGGCAAGAATCCTCCTTTAAGCAGTTTCACATCATGAATTGCTGAGCTAAGCACCACAGGCTAAATTCCCAGGTGGCACAAGCAGGTGTAATGCCACTGGAGTCAGTGAAACGATGCCCAAGCAGATCAGCAGGATTTTGGCTCAACATCTACAAACAGCTCTGTGCAAAAGATCAGCTTCCTAAGTCCAAGGAATTACAAGTGCTCAGCTCCAGTGGTGAGAATAAAGTGGGCTCTGCACAGGGTTGACTGTGAAATGCAGAAACACAACTAAAGCACTACAACCAGGCAGGAGACCCATAAATACATCCAGAGCCTGCAGTGCCACACCACAGCCCTTTAAAGGCTCTGGTCATTCAGTTGATAAAAATTATGCTCCTGGGTCCCTTCTTAAGTGACAATGACTTGGGAGTTAGTCACCGTTTCCAAGCTGTATCTAACTGGGAAACTTCAATTTCCTTTCTTAGATTGCTTGTTTCTTCCATGGGATTAACTGCTATCTAAGCAAGACCAAGCCCAGCAGCCACTTGTCGGCTCTCAGCAAGAGAAGTTCCACTTGGAGCTGCTCTGCCCTGTTGCCTAGGCTGAGCTCTCACAAGTCCATGATTTCTGCCACGTGCTGGGTCTATTAAGAAGATTCCCATCTCTGAAAGTGTCCAAGGCCAGGTTGGATGGAGCTCTGAGTGACCTGTTCTAGTGGAGGATGTCCCTGCCCATGGCAGGGCATTGGAATGAGATGAGCTTTAAAGTTCCAACCCAAAGCATTCTTTGATGATTTTATGATGAAGGCATCAAGTCCCAGGTGAAGGCCTACAGGCAGTTAAAACATAAGAATTAAAACACCACTTTTTGGGGCAAAGTCTGTCTTCTGGGACTGGTGTGACACCAGAGAATTGAAGGGAAGGAGTGTAGCCAAAACTCTGGCATCCGACACACACCTTCCAAAGGGCATTTCTGAGGCAGAGATGATGGAATCAGGGCTTACCAGGCTCTCCGTGCTAGAGGTGAACCTTCGCCGTGTCCTGGGCTGAGCTCCAGCTCTCACATCCCATTGCAAACCTAATATTTCTTTTGACCATGAACAGACCAATCCTGCAAATGGTGGCTAGACAGAATTAAAATATATCACAGAGCCGGATATATCATGGATGACACC
>NW_008246054.1:6365305-6373886 GCF_000691975.1 Corvus brachyrhynchos
GAGCCCCCCAGCCACTGAGAATGCCGGCTGCCAGACTGTGCATTGAGATGGAGGAAAAATGCTTACAGTAAGACTTAATTTCTATTAGGTGACCAACTGAATATAAATTTACAACCAAATGATGATTTCTGATAAGTCATTAGGCTAAAAGTGTTTTTTAAAAAACCCCCTGTAGCATAGAAACATAGTTTGCTCTACAGCTTGGACCAGGCTGGATTTGCTAGGCTGGAAGTTAGATAAAAGAAGTTTAATTTGACTTATAAAACTCAACAAGTGTGATCTGGAAGTCATTGATGGAGAATAAATGCAGAACACTAGGACGTAGAACTTTTACAGGCTCACTTTTCAGGCCGTACGTGGAATTTAAACCAGCTGCTGTTCACCAGCATGTCTCCAGTGCCTAATTTTTAATCATGCAGAGGCAGCATGCCAAGTTTCCAGAATCTTTTTCCCAGAGCATCAATAGTGCTCGTAACATCTCTGCCTACTGATGAGATCATGAAAAGACAGAACTATTGCTCGCACCTTCCTCTGGTTGGCTAAGACATCCTACAGCGTCCCTGGTACTGAAAATCTCTGTTAAGTATTGCCTCTCCAAACTCCATTGTTCTTTAGTCCAACACAGATGTTATAAAATATAAACCTATTCCTTTGTAAACAATCATACCAAAGCAATCCAAACCAATTTTCCAGGAACTCCACAGTCTTTAGGTAACACAAGTCTTATACATGGAACGAGCTGGGAATTAAAACACCTTTTGGAAGGGTTTTGCTGCACACTGGATTAGGACCCCTCCAGAGCCATATTTGTGCTCAATCCCAGGCAAAGGGAGAGGGTCCAGCTGCCGGGGGTGATTCCCACCTCGCTGTGATCCAGCTGCCAGCTGGAGGGAATGTGTGTACAGGAGAAAAGGACAGAACACAGGGCCCCTGGCACTGCAGGAGGTCTGTGAGCCCTCATGGGAGAGGTAAGGGTATCTAGAAGGAAGCCATGAGATTAGTTTTGGAGGACTGATGGAGTTCAGAGTTCCCAGAAACTCTGGAGAGGGAAAGCAAGAAGAAGGAGTTTCAGGAGGAAGAAAGCAGAGGAAGACACTGGGTGCTGCCAGTCACCCCTGCCACTGTCCAGACTCAAAGGTGGAGGAACAGGCTGCAAAATTCAGAGGAGAGAAATAAGAAAGCAAAGAAAATCAGAGCTGGTGAAGCTCTGGAGTGGGAGGATTCCACTGCCCTTGTCTAACGCAGCAGTTTGCGCCCTGGCACAGGCATAGCTTAAGCAGTATCCTAATTAGGCAGTCTTTGAAATTCAGGAGAACCAAGGATGGAGGCACAGAGCAGGGTCTCTCTGGGCACAGGAAAAGGCCTTGGCTGTGATGCTGGAGAGCCCCTGTGAGAGCAGACTGGAGGGAGAAATGGCTTCAGCGACTGTCTTTTTGTACACATCAGGGTTAAAAAAAAGCTGTCCTTCCCCCAGGATGTCCTGTGGGGTGGGAAGCTGAAAGCTCCTCGCACCAGTTCATACTTACTTTCAGTCCTGGGGGACCAGGTGAGCCAGGGTTTCCATGGGGACCCGGAGGACCCTAAAATACACAACAAACACAAAACAGAGTCAAAAGGAGACAGTGGGAATCTACATTAATCCTGGAGCAGCCGAAAGCCGCTGGCTGTGCTGTGCCAGACTTAACCCACAGCCCCAGATCCAGTGCCCTGGCAGGGGGATGGTGGCACTGGACCCTCCCTGGCACCCACAGAGGGGGAAACTCAGTTGTGGGTTCCCACTGGCCTCTACAGAAGGGGATGTGTGTCTGTCACCACAAGACATGTCATGACACTGAGATAATTTGGGTAAACCAAACATTCCACAGGTCAGGGGAGTCCAAGCTCTGGGGGGAGTCCAAGCTCTGGGAGGAGCCCCAGCAGAAGGGGATGGAAGCAGGTGGAGGGGAGCAGAAGTGTGCGGGGGTGTTAACAGTATTTTTTTTTTTGGTGAGAATTGAAGAGAGCAGAAGTAATCACTACAGGAAAACTGTTCAGCTCTTTGGGGTGAACTCATTTTCTCTACAAGCCAACCAGACTTTTGCCTTTAGAGGTTGGAAAGAAAATGGATAATCAGACAAGAAAACAGTGGGAATAGCAGTAAGTCCATGTAAACCCTTTAAATCCGTATTTTACATAGCTAAATCTATATTTTTCCTTAGTTCTCACAAGCCAGTGACACTGCCAGAGTATCCACCTCAGATCACATATACCAGTATCTCCTTTTACATCGTATTTTAAAAGTACCCTGCGTATTTTCCGAAGACTATTTAAGGAGTTATCTGGAATAAGCAGCTAAGAATAGTTTATGCCTGGATTGTACACAGCACAGAAGATCTGCTAACCTTTCAGGCAGAAGTAATAACAATTCTAAGTCCTCTTGAACACGTTCCTGGGAGATGAAACAACCTGAAGGTTCAACTCCAAGAATTCTGCCAAGAACGTGTGAGAGTTCTACAGCACCATGAGGAGCCCTTTATGTACCCTCAAGTTCGGGGAGTACCAGCAAAGGGATAAAACACACTCGGGCACTTTCTCAGCAAGCTGTAGAATTTCTAATGAGCATTTTAGGGCCAAAATCTTCAGGGTCTGATTTCCAAGGAAAATCACTGCAGTTAAACATGCCACTGCTAGCCAAGTTCAGTGCCCTTGCTCTCTTCTGAGAGTATCAGTGCACTGATCTCTATTCAGTTTTATTTTTACTGCATTTTAATAGAAAATAATGCCTTTTAAAATTGCATCTTGTGGTACAGACAGTTCCTGAATGCTCAGTGCTATTTCACAATATGCTGCTCTGCTGAAAGAGGGGGTTTAATTAAAAGATTGAGACTGAACTTTTCAAATGGCAATTTTTACCCAAGTTAACATCCCATTCTTAAATTCCTCCTAGATTTTCAGCCTGAACCCAAATACATTTATTGCTCCATTCTTAATTTGCTTCCACATTTTCACCTGAAATTCTCCTGTTTAGCCTGGCTGTGAATTTCCAGTGAAACTGAAACAGCTTTAATTAAATTAAGGTGCTTGAGTATCAACTTCTCATTTGAAAACCAATACAGTTGCTGTAGCTAGAGTACCTGGACACTGAGGAGTCTTAAATAAATTAATCTTCCCAGCAAACTGTGGAATCACTTGCCCACCTTATTGGGTGGGACACTGAAACAGAGACTGAATGTGCTGCTTAAGGTAATTCAACAAGACTGTAGTGCCAAAAATGCTTCAATCCAAGTCTTTCAAGTCTCAAATATGTAGGAAAATTATTAATAAGTGACAAAAATCAGAACAGCAAAGTCTCTATAAAAGATGAGTCCCTAAAAAGCTTTTACATGGAAGCAATAATCAGGGTAGCTCTGAACAGGGTTAATAAATCCAGCCTACTGCTGGATTTGAGGAGGGAATTCAGCTGTAACTCAACTTTGGAGTGAGGCAGCTTGGCCCAAAGCCCACATCAGTGCAGTCATTTGAAGTTTGTGCTCCACCGTAGCCCAGGGCAGGCTTACTACAGTGTCAGGCTGGAGGGAGCAGCTTGGTGTGGTGTGACTCCCAGATGAAAGTGATGCTTTCCAAGAGGAAACCTGGAACGTGGGAAGCTCAGCTGCCAATCCAGAACTCCTGGATAAGAGGCTAATCACACCCCCAGCAAAATCTGTGGTGCAGGTTCTTCCAGAGTAAACCAAAGCACAGCAACAAAATCCCAAAACATCTTAACCAGAAGGAGGGGAGAAGGGATGAAGAATCCAGTCACAGTTTCTAGTGATTAAAAGTGTGATTATGAAAACAGAGACTCCTGAGATAAAATAGAGCCTTCACCACCGAGTTCAATGAGTCTGACAGAGTATATCCAGTATAATCCAGGCAAAGGAAGGTCAGAGACTCATCCTGTCCCTAAAGACCAATGTGGTCTTATCCTAGTGGAAGTGGCCACATCCTGGTGATGAAGTGACAGTGGGAAGTCCAGTCTGGCGTGAAGGAAACTGCTGTGACCAGTTCTGGGGCTTGTGTTAGGCATCTGAAACTGCTCTGGGAATTGTGGAGAGAAAAGGGTGTTGTCTGCCAGCAGTACTAAAAATTGTAAAAAATAATTGATCTTGATGTGTTCCAACATGGTGAGTCCCAAATCTGTGATGCTACCCACATTCTTGGCAGAGGGGGAAGATGCTGAGTGGTACAGTTAGATGAGCTGAGAAACAAAAGGCTCAGGACAGTAGCTGCCTCAGGAGCTGTCAGCAACAGTTAATTGCTATATTTTATTAATTCAATCCTGAATTAATTCGATTTATCACTCCCACCTAGAAATTTGGATTCTCCTAAATATATTTATCATCAATACATCGGTTTTGCTCCTCTACACACAGGGTAGGACAATGCTGAGACCACTGAATGAAAAAATCCCACTGCATGTGTCACTATATGCTTGGGTGCTCATTTTCCCACCCACTTTGGCTTCCTATGTCTGCTGAAACAATCCAATCTAGCAGCAGGCAAACTTGCATCTGAAACCTTCCAAGCCTTGTACCAGAAACTCAGTGGAAAATTTTACCGTGGGACAGCAGCAGCCTGAGGCTACTCCATGGCACAGAGACCAGAACAATCCCTGAATGTGCTCTCCAAGCAAGGAGGGGTTGCCCGTCTCCCTGGAATGTCTTCTACGTGAATGATGCTACTTGAGAAGGACACTGAGCCGCTCAGTTCAGCTTGGGGATGCCTGGAGATGGGACCCTGCTCACAGAAGTGCTTTTATGGCTAATGGTTCACAGCCCACAAAAATTAACAGAAGTGTAACTGTGCATAGCTCCCCCCAACCCTCCAGCATTCACAAGGAGGGGAAAAAAAAAAAATCCTCCCAACTCCTGCTAAATGCTAGAGAGCTTCAGTCAGAGGAATGACTGCTCATTTGAAACTCATTATGTCTTGGGGTTTCACTGTGGAAAGCAACTTTTTTTGCTTCTGACCTACAGATCCCACAGTGACCCCTGGCTTACTGAAAAAGAGATAAATATTAGAAGTGAAGCCAAGCAAACTGTTTCTTTAAACACTTTTCAGAAATTGGAAAGTCTTCCTAATGGAATGAGGATACTGGGGAATCTCCACAACTGACTGAGTTGCTTGTTTCAGGGAGGAAGCCCTGCATTTCAAAGGAAAGGGAGATTTTTTCCAACCACAGACCAAATGTAACAGGGACGTGTTACACTGGGACCTCACAGTCTTTCAAGCTGCTGTGGTTCACAGGAGGATGGCAAGTGCATCCTGAAGCATCAGGGAGTGCATATGTATTCCCTTCACCCATCCATTTTGACTTCTCCCATGTTGTCTCAGAGTTTAAACAAACCAAGAGCAATTACAGCATGTCAGGCTTTTTATTGCTGATTCTGCCTCTGGCCTGTTGTGTGGACAGGGATAAAACACTTCTTGTACCTGTGTTTCCTCACTTGTTGGAGAAGGAGTGACTTCCAGTGGGACCTGGCTTCCTGAGTTAAGTGTTTTGGAAAGTTTGGCTGTTGCTCTTTCCTTGCTATCCTGGGGGCTCAGCAAACAACCAAAGCCAGATTGGACAGGGCTTGGAGCAACCTGGTCTAGTGGAAGGTTCCCTGCCCATGGTGTTAGGTTGGAACAAGATGATCTTTAAGGTCCCTTTCAACCCAAACCATTCCATGAACTGGACTCCTGTCTGGCATGTATCTGAGACTTGCTGTTTCCTTCACGTAGAGGTAAAACTGGGATTTCCACAGCCTCATCTGGAAGGCAGAGTTTAAGTGTCAACTCCTCACAGCACTTTTCTGCAGTCCTGATCAAACTGTGGGCACTTTGCTGGTCAAACTACACCAGTGAGGGCTGGAATGAGTCACCATTTGTGGTGAAGGCAGACGTGCTGTCCAAACCCCTCATGCAGACAGCACTGGGTGAAGCTCACAGAGCCCGGGGTGAAGCAGGAACAAGCTACAATGGTGAAGGAGTTATTGCTCCAGTGGGAGCTCTTTGTTGACAGCTCCTTGTAGAGCTTGTTGGCACATGCCTAAGAGCAAATCCCAGCCTCAGCCTCTGCCTCCCTGGGAAACCCTAATGTTTGAAGAAATGCAAAAGTCAGAAATAAAAGCTCAACACACATGGCTTGCACAGAACAGGGGGTGTCACCCAGTGGCACCACTCACACTCACCACCATGGAAAAGCTGTCCCACAACCTGCCTGGCATTCCACATCATATAAAGCTGAGGAAATCCTTTATTGCTAACACTGTCATTCCCTTAGACCTTACACAGACACTTGATAAGGCACACAGCATATTTATCCAAGAACAAGCAGTGTGGACAGACCTCTTATTATGCCTCAAATTCGTTAGTGCAGACGTGAAAGGTGAAAACCATCCTAGCTGGATATAGACAGAGAGAAACCCTTCCTGGAGAGCACACGTGGCAGTACAGCAATATCTCTGCAGATTGGAGAGCTCCTGAGATAATGTTATTAGCCATTACTATTGCATTTTTTAACTTCTTTGCCTTGGAGTCCCTCAGGAAATAATGAGAAGAAGAAACACTCAATTTTCACTTGTTATGAAAATGAAAATTTGCATTCATAGCTGCAGAGAGCAGAGCACAGGAATAGCCTGAATCTCTCTCAGTGGGTCCCTGCTGCTGAGTGACAGGGTGTACAACTAACTCCATGCTCCTGAAATGGGAATTGGCTTTTAACAATGGAGAAATTGTCATTTTCAACAAGACTACGACTATCCATTCTGCTACCCTGCCTTGGATTGCTCTTGAATGCTGAGATATGTCCTGATCAGAATCTCTTCCATGCTGTTACAGAGGCTGGGATGTGCCTTGGCAAAGCAGGTGGCACTGCCTACATGGAAGAGCCACCCACAGACTGCACAGGCAAGTCTGGTGATACTCATCTGCTGAAAACCAGGAGACAGATCCATGGGATCAGCCAGATTTTCTTACAGACTCTCACCCACCACAGTCTCACCCTCAAGGCAAAGGCTAATCAGAGATTTCATTTTACCCTGACCAACATGGGGGGAAAAAAGGGAGGAGACAATATGGAGTGGAAATTCTGCACTACACATCAGCATGGGGCAACTTCACAGCTACAGAAAGTCACAAGTCAAATGCTGCTACTGGATTTTCAAATGCACTGTTGTACTACCTGTTGTAAGTAACTACCTGTTGTAGGTAACTGTACAAACATTAGTAACGTAGAAATTATGCAAGTTACAGCAAGGGCAATTAAATCTCATGCATTAGGCCATAAACTGCTTTGGTGACAAAAAGATCCTTCCTTTCCTCTGCATCCAGCACTGAAAAGTTGCCTGCGATGTTCACCTCTCCTCTGGAGCTCCAAACTTGGCCTGGAGCTTGATGGGACACCTCATGGCTTATCCATGGGCTGGTGCAAGAACTCTGCTGCTGCTTTTTTGGAGGAGAGGTAGAACATGACCCCTGCAATGTTGCACATTTGTTTTTAAGTTGTTCAAGCACAACAAAAGCAAAAGATGCAAGAATTCCCCTAAGCCTGTCTTAGTTCCTGGCAGCTCCACTTTCCAATGAAATCCCTAAACCCCAAAGAGACACATAAAAAAATTGCTAGGAGAAACACATCCCAAAGTCAAAACAATTTAGGCACAGAGCAGTCCTGTCTCCAGTGCTCCAGGCTAGACATTCACAGAGTGACCCTTCTGCCCCTTCCCAAAATTAGCACAGCCTGTTTGCAGATGTCTGAGCCAAGCCAGGCTCAGCTGTGCTGAGCACTTCCTAACTGGGAACTCTTTCCTGGACCAATTCTCAGCACCTCTGGCAGGGACTGAGCTCAGAAACCCTCTGTTGCTTATTGTCTTTCAGAGGATCATCTTAAATATAGGATGGAGCATGCCACAGCTGGGGAGTAACAGACAATTATGACACAGCTTCCATGATGCTGTTTCTTTCAAAAAAACCTCAAGTGGAATTGGGATGTAGAGCTGAAATTTGGTCACTCATACAGCAGGCAGGGAATGCAGCTGGGGACTCCAGACCTGGAGTTTAGTTTGCAAACCACAGGATTGCCAGCAGTAACACCAAACACCCCTCATAAGCAATGAGCTGGGATAAGAACCAGCTTTAATGGGGATGCCAAGAAATGCAAACTCTGGGCAATCTACTGATGTGGGAACTGCTTGGGCACTTCTGACAGAAGATATCAGGGCTGATGCTTCACTAAAAAACTTCTCTAACGTGGAACAGATTGTCCCATCTATAAACACGAGCCTGGTGCTGCCTAATCCTGCTCACTTACAGCCCAAATCAACTTTCAAGGCTGTTCACACAGGCCCAGGCTCCAGGGGTCCTGCAGACCTGCATTTCACCATTGGAGAAAGGAGATGAGTTTATTTTTGCTGGCTACTGCAAGATCTCACAGGATTCTAACAAGTGTCCCAGGGGAATGCCTCCTCCCCCCAGACTCTCTTTCTGTTAATTGCCCATCATTGTCCTGCCGCCTGACTCAGAGATAACTCCCTCCGGACTATCTTCTGTTAATGAGCCTAATCAACACTTTGCCTCATGACTC
>NW_008246054.1:6373937-6400837 GCF_000691975.1 Corvus brachyrhynchos
CCTCCCAGCTCTCAGCCTCTAGCTTGTTCTTTAAAGACATTACACGGGGTTGAGTTTTAGCCAAGTATGTGTGAGGAAATCTCCCTTTGCTGCCAGGCCAGGATGCTGCCTGGATCATGGATCCAGATATCCCCTTTTTCCAGCCTCAGACACTCACACCTTTGGATTCCCAACCCACACCAGTCCAGTGCTCAGGAAAGGGGCTCCATGGCTGTACCCTGTGGGACAACAGTGTGCTTCCAGGAAAGCTGCACCGTACTAGCAGGAGAACAGTGCCAGCACTTCACCGTATCCAGGTCAGGCACTCTGCCCAGCCCTGGGAGAGTTAGGCCAGCGCGGAAGGCTTTCCTTGCAGCTAGCTGCAGCACTCAGCTCCAGATGTTTCCTCAGCATAGCACTCCATGTTCAAAGATCTGCATCAGAATTTCATTCGGGAAGGAAGAAATTCTGCAAGAGCCATTGCGAATTCCTGAACAGATAAGCCATTCTGCTTTAGAGATTGAAAAGGAGTCAGAGAGTGGGTCTCAGTCTGGGGAACAAAATACCTCATATCTCTGTGTGTTTGAGTCCTTGGTCCTGGACCATGGTCCCACTAATGAAGCACCTTGAACTAAACAATTTGTGAAGCTGGGGAGAGTGAAGGGGAGTACAAAAAGCAGCCAAAGCTAATATTCAGCACTGGGTTTGCAAGAAGGAACAGATACTAGAAACAAAATGAGACAGACAGACCTCATTCTTCTGACAGCCATTTGGAAACATCTGTCCCCAGCCTTTGCTGATGCCAAACCTTAGCTTAAGGAAGCTGCAAATCACCAGTGTGGCCTCCTGAAAACCTCCAACAGGGAATGAGAGAGAAGGAGACCAGATCTCAACAGAGAGGGGCCTGAAGCAATCATTACTCAGCCACAGGAACTACAACAGCCCTTGGAACAACAGGACAGGCAGATTAAAATACAAATGGTTGGAAGTTTTTAAAGCACTTACTCGAGAACCTCTCTTGCCAGGGGGTCCTGGTAAGCCCGGCAGACCTGGTGGGCCCTAGAAGAACAAAAATAGGTATTAGTGATGGTTCTGTAACAGTA
This sequence comes from Corvus brachyrhynchos, assembly GCF_000691975.1. Lineage (NCBI taxonomy): Eukaryota > Metazoa > Chordata > Aves > Passeriformes > Corvidae > Corvus > Corvus brachyrhynchos. The sequence continues at coordinate 6,375,020 of NW_008246054.1, forward strand.
TGGTGCTCCTGACAGTGCTTCACAGAGACCCATAACACAATCAGTTGGAGAAGACCTGGGGAGAAGGGTCAATTACAGCATCACAGCCAAAATTTCCCTTCAGTTTGTGCTATTACTATAAAGGGATAAAAAGCCACGTACAAAAACATCTGCAGGAGCACATATTTCCATAGAGACAGAGCATCCCCATCTTTCTGCTGCAGCCTGCATTCCCAGGATCACAGCTGTGTCTCATGCTTCCCCTCTCCTGGACCTGTGCTGTATCACAGGGGTAACACAACTGTCTCCCAGCTTTGGATTTTCCTGCTATGTGTTAGCACCTTGGCAAGGGAAGCACATTGTGTGTTCTAATCTGTATCAGCTGGACACGTGCAGCTCTTGGTATTGTAGGTTCTTATATGAGTTACAACATAATCATAACCCCAGCACTTCATATTTTAGAGCAGCAGGATATAAAACATAATAAAATTGGTGTCAACGTTGGAAATTCTTAAATACGGTTCTATAGCAAAGGGAAGGTCGAGTTATACGCATCAGAGTAGTGGGGGCTCTTGGAAGAGGGTAGGAACAAAGTGGAGATATCAGGAGCCCAGCTGTGCACTGATCTGAAACAGGTTAGGAAAAAATACTTAACCAATGAGGTTTGAACTCCTTTGAATTTATTCATCTATTTATTCTTTTTTTTCAATGGGCTGGAGAATTCAGATTTCTAGAGGGCCATCTGCAACTCCTAGTAACTCCTCAGAACTTCTTTTCCCCCAAGCCAAACACGTCTGACAAGAATAACTGCTAATTAAAGCGTCTCCCAGAGGATTTATATTCTGGTAACTTGCTACAAAAGACAGGTTTCCATTGCATTCAGCAGGGAGAGACATCCAGAGCAGCTGACTGAAGGATGTTTGGAAGGCAGCCTGAGCTCTCTGACTACGTGGCAGGTGGGAGAGCAGGTCCCAGGAACAACATTCCACAGGGATGAGGGTGCAGTGCATAGAGCAGGTGCAGGATGAGCCCCATGGCCACATTCTGGCCTTTTTCCCTTCCCACTGGCTCATCCCTGTGGGATCTCCTCCCTGAGCAAAGCCCACTGCCAGGCTGGCCCTGCTGCTCAGAGCTGCTCAGGTTGGTACTACCCCTGAGCAGGAGCAAAAAAGCTCATGATCTCTAGAGTGCAGTTCCCAGGAGTCATCAAGGGCATGATTCAGTAAGAAAAAAAAATTGACCCAGGAGATCCCTACCCTGAATCTCATGTCCAGGAAAAGATTTTGGAAAGAGAAAACTTGCCTGAACCATACAGGTAACCGATGGATAAATACTCCAGTGATATTACCAACCTTCCCACATGTAAACAGCACATTAAGCTTGTACAAACGTGATCTATTTTAAGAGCTAAACTCAGCACAGTAAAAAAAAAATCAGGGAAGGCATAATCAAAGCCCAATGTCCCCTGTGCTATCAATTTATCAGCACAACAAATAAATCATAACTTTTTATCCCTGTAGATAGTTCTAGCGGTAGTAAAGATAACAAGAAAAGGCTTGTTTTAAAAGAGCCTACAGAGCACAGAACAGCTAATACTGCTCACTGAGACACACAGGGATGGACTTCTGTCACCATATGACTCATTGCTGCTGCCCAGCCCTGCCTGCCCTGGAGATGTCCAGTCTCTATAGCCTGGGACACTTCATCTGACCCCTCTGCCAGTTGCTTATTGCTGGCTAACACAGTATTACTGGTCTTTGTATTAACAACCCCCATTGATACAGCTGACCCTCATTTTAGCAATATCCCAGTGTTTTAACCTGTCACTGTGCCAGCTCAGGGCCCCGTGCATAATGCAATTATACAGCTGTGCAAATAGACATGTAATTGTAGGGGTTTTTTAAGCTTCATGTATAATTGTGCTCCAGAATCCCACCTTTTATTAAAAATATCCCCCTGCCCTAGTTGGGATGATAACTATCAGTGCACGAGTCCAGTGCAACTCAGGCAGCAACAGTTTTAATAAAATTTACCAGAGATTAATCCAAGTCCTTAACCTCTCCTCCATCAAAACCCATCCCCATTTACACCCTTAGAAGAAGTAAAAGAGCAGATGCATGGCATTCCCCATGTACCAGAATTGAGGTGACCTTTTCCACCTTCCTGCTAACAGCAGCTGCAATTGTACTTGGCCACTTGAGCAAAAACCTTCTCCAAAAACGTGGGCCACTCAGAACAGACTGAAGCTAAAACAAAAATAAGGAGAGAGTTAATACTGGCACTGGAGTGGGAATATGGAGTTGAGAGAAAGGCTTCTAGCTGGAAAAGCACAGAGCAGTGCACAGTTCAGGAGTCCCTGCCACTTTGCTTTGATTTGGCATCCCTTCAGACTTATTTTTTCCTTTCTTGAAGAGTAAGAGGGATAAAGGTGACTGTGGGATGACTGGCTAAAAGGTGCCAGCCACTACAGTAACTGCAGAAGGTAGGAGTGTGACCACTTATAAATTTGAAGCCAGTCAAGGTGGAAGAGGACTGGGGCAGTGGATGGACACAGGTAGTGGTGAGGAGTGACACACTGTGAGGCCACTTTGTACTTCTCACATTTCTCAGTTCCTTGGTAGCTGGGTTGGATGGGATGTGGACTGTGCCTTCCTAGTGACTTGTTTTGCCTCTGCCTCCGTATCACCCAGCCCCTGTTCTCAGACAAGAGGCTCAAGCTCTCGGACAAGAGCCCCACATCCCACAACTGGCTTTGCCTGGGGAGAGCAAAGCTGAAATACACTCAAGGAAAATGTGCATCCGGAGAGTCAGCCAGAGGAGAATGGGCCTGGATCAGGGCCCAGCTACTTACAAATGATGGATGAAGTCCCACTTCAGGCATAGGGCTCCACAGGGAGAGCAGGAGATGTCTATCAACAAGGTGCCAAGAGCCTGCTTGGGGGTGATGCCTACACAGCCCCTGCCTGCACCAGAGACACCTCCACCCTCACGCCCAACTCAGATCACACCGAGCCTGCGGGGACCTCTCCACTGTAGCCTGGGGAATTTCATCAGGAGCACAAGGAGTGAGTGCTCCAAGGGGCAGGAAGATTTCCTGCTCCTGGCAGTGGGATGAGGATATCAGTGCTCCGGCCCTACCCTCCCATCGCAGGGATCAGCAAAGCTGAGGCCTCCTGTGGTGAGCTACTGCTCCTGGCACTGCAGCTCTTGTCTCTCTGGCTCCTTGCCTGCTCCTTCTGCAAACTGATGGCAGAGAACACACACCCTGTTGTCACACAAAGCAAGATCAGAGATCAAGGAGAAACTCAGCAGCAGCAGATGCTCTCTCTCTTCTCAAGCCAAACAGCTGAGCTGTTAACCAGCCTGAACAGTTCCTGAAGCAGCTCATGGCAGCCACAATAAAGTTTAACCCTTCTCAGTTTCCCACGGTAGCATTAGGAACAACGACCTATCCCACCAAATAATTACAGGATTTATTCTAAGCTGCTGCTGGGAAACTTTCTGGTGCAAAAGGGACTGTTTTTTTATCTTAGCCCTCTGAGCTTCAAATTGCAAATGGAAAATTAAACTAAGTTGTCTAAAAGAGAAATACATCGGACTCCAAGGACAAGGGAAATCTCATCATTTCCTCTTGCTGCTAATTTATACCTCTGTCTCTCCCACACTGTGATCCCCCTCGCACTGCTTCCTCTGGCCACAGCAGTGCTTCAGGGAGCAAGGTGCCCTCTGCACTCCAAACTCAGCGAGGGCAAACCTGCTGCGGAAGGCTTGAATGAAAGCATACTGAGTACAGGAATTGGTGCTGAAAATTGGGAAACGACTCCTGAATCAACTTGGTCAGATAGCAAAGGATTCCTGTAATTGTTTCCCCCAGGGTGAGTACTCAGCCTGGCAGCAAAGAGCTGAAAGTTTCCAGGAAACTATTAAGCTCATATTCCAGTGCACACTGACAGATGGACATACTTTAGGGTCTTCCTAATGTATTTCTGCCCAGACACTAGTGGCACAGTTCTCCTGTGTCCCAGAAAAGTGTGTTTTAGAAGTGCAAAACACTGCTAGGACTGAGGAGAGAGAACGTTCTTCTTTCTCAGGTGCTAGTGCCTGTGGTAAAAGCCAACTTAAAAGGGAGTTCAGAAACCACATCGAAAGCGTCTCCCCACATTACCACCAGGTTCTGAGCAGTGAGTGACATTACCCCTGCAGATAAAGGACCTGAACTGTTTTCTTCCAAGAAGAAATATTCCTACAGGAAAAAAGGCCACTGGCACAAATCTACCCTTTAGCCTGGGAAGCACCAGCAAGGAAGGACTGAGCAGCTACAGGGACAGCACTGGAATTCAAAATTCCCTGCTTAGGAGAAGAGGAGGAGAAAAAAACCCTCATCTTCAACAGCCTGCCAACCCCTCCTCACCTCCCCGTCATTGCCAGGCACTTCATGGCTCTAAGAACTGCCTAAAACAAAGCTAGAATTTCAGGGGGGCGGGGGGGAACTCCCAACACTTTGGTTACTTTCTTCTCCAAGGCAGGCTTATCATATTAAAATTTGGACACGTCTGGGTTTCAACCAGTCTAAAAACAAAAAGTCCTCATAATTTTGGCAGGAGCTGAGCTGCTGGTGGAGAGCCAGCCTTGTAACACGATTTCCGCACTAGGCACAGATGTTGTTCTGGGTCTGTGCAACACCTATCACACAAAGGTCCTTTTCCACAACTGGGATCCTCCCAGAGTAGCAGCACAATACACAACAAAATAGGAGTGTTCCAGCTTGATGAAAGCAACTTTTCTATGAGGACATTTCAGGAACAAGCTCTGCAGGGGGTACTTCAGACACTGGAGCAATCCCAGACCTTGGAATGCAGCCTGAAAGGCTGGGAAGGAATAGAGGGATCACCTACTCTACAACTCACTTTCTATTTTTAAAGATTTATAAAAATACTTGCATATATTTGTACAATCCTAGATCCTTTGCAGCACATTTATCTCAAACACACAATCAACTATCTCTCTTTGAAATTACCTTTATTTTACACAAATAGACCTTTCTGATGCTCGGTCATTTGCCTGCAAGTTTTCCCTTCAGGGATCTTTCCGGTTAAATCACCAAAAAAGTTTGATCCAACTGTGTGAGCAAGGATAAAACTTTTCCCATGCATCATACAAAGCATGCAGTCTCCCTTTTTTTTTTATTATTAATGTGACTCATTCATTAATAGATATTCAAACACACTGTGTGTTCCTTAATTTATCACGAACTGGCAGCTCAAACAGCCTTTTCTGGTGCGAGGAGGACTGGAAACAGGCACTTCATCTATTTTATCGGCGTTTCCAGTCACCTCTCTTCCCTGCCCACTGATTGAATTGGCTGGGATTGCTTCTTTAGGGAAGGAGCTGGGCTCCAAGACAAACTGCTCGTGCGGAGGATGGCAGCTGGAGCAGTCTAGACTGGGGACGCGCTCGGAAACACATGTGCCTCGCAGAGAGGGAGACAGGGAAAGAAAAAAAAACTGGGGGCTTCTGGCCCTGGACATGCAGATGGAACTGAGGGCTGCTAGCCCCCCTGTCCTCTGACTGGATATTCGGGATGTCCTTGAAACACACTCCCTGTTCCTCTTATGTTACTTAGTGCTTCCGCAGCCTCTCAGTGAACTCAGCCTGCTTCTCTGCACATTCAGCATAAGGGGTGGTTTTCTTGCTCTAAAAATAACCCTCAGACTCATCAAGAGTCAATACAGGCTTGTCTGTAGGGATCAAAAAGCTATGGAATTGCAGCTTTATATGGGAGGAGAAAGGTCTCACTTGGGGTACACTGTGCTAGACCCAGTCACGCCAGGGCAAGGGGTTTGCCACAGCTGTACCTGGCAGGTGGTGCTGGTGGGCAGGGGAGAGGCTACAGTAGCCCCTCCAAATCTCCCTGCCAAATCTGCTGCTGGTCTAGACAAGCAGATGACATCCCATCCACTGGAAGATTCAAATATTCATCACACCACAGCCCTAGTTCAAGAGTTTGACATGCTCACAACAGATACTATTTTTCAGTATGCATTTTTCTTTTGGGGGGGTGGTTTTAGGCTACTTCCAGCCATGTGCTGGGGTCATGCTGCAGGGCCTGGAGCTCTGGAGCAAGGCTGGCTGGAGGTGCTTTGGGCAGTGGGGATGATTCAGAGGGACCTTTGCCAGCTGCTGAGTCAGTGCTGTGTTACTGACCTCGTATGATGTCTGGGTGTTCCTTTTGTTGTTTCTCCCCTCCAGAAAAACCAAAGAGCTGAGATCCCAAATGCTTGTGGTTATTAATGGTTCCCAAGAAGTTTTTCTTTTTTAAGAACATATTGCACTCCCTCCTCTAGCTGCTCAGCAAATCCAGCATTCCTGAAGAATTAATGCTCTGCCATGAGTTGCATGTGGAATGCAGTGTCTCCACTTCCTTTTGCACAGCACCCAGGTAGTCCTTCAGGACAGATTAATACATGGACGGCGCTGAATTTTATTCCGAAATAAATCCTTTCAGTCCTTTGCTCCCACTCCTCTAACCATCAAACCTTTCTTCTACTGTTGGATGGGGCCTTTCTGCACCACTAAGATTATTCCATTGGTTGTTTTAGTAGAATTTACAAAGCCACAACTGCAGACACCACAGATCCTGAGTCATCACTGCCTCACACCAGGGCTGCCATTTCCATTCTGACGTTGAGATGATCAGGATGAACAATAGTCCTTTCTCTCTAGGTGGATGGTTCTGTGCCTGCCAGTCTGCCCAGAAATCACAGCCAAGGTGGCCCCGGTCCTTGCTGAACAGGCAGAAGGCAGTTCCCCACCCACACACCTCCCTGCCCAGGGTGACAATCTTCTTGAAGAGACCTTGTATCAGGCAACAACTGGGAAAACTAATTAATCACCTTATCCTTCCCTCTGTGTGCCGGACAGTGGATGACATTTCCAGCCCCCAACCTGCCCTGGCCAGGCCAAGTGCCAGGCTGGCATATCACTGACCTCATCAGAAATGCCTGCCCTGCAGCACAAGGGTAGCACCAGGTAATTGCTCAAGCCCAGAACATTTATCAGCACTTGTTCTGAAACACGCTCATCTGGCCATGGAAGTACTGCATTAATTTCTCAACATGTCATCCCCATTCCGATCTTTTCTCCTCTTCCCCTTCCCACGTCAGAGACATCCAAGGAAGCATGGTACAGAGATCTCCAAGTGAGTCACAGGAGCTATCGAGCATCATGTGGCAGCCAGCTCCAGCCAAGACATAACCTTTCCCTCCCCAAGCAGTTTGTTTCCAGCAGTCAAAGAGAATGAGGCCAGACAGAGCCTCAGAAAGTTCTCCTTTCCCTCAATTCAGGACTCCAGTTGTTCTCAGACAGAATGGAAAAATCCTGCCATCTCTTCCCTCAGCCTTCCACAGCCTGAATCCATTTCTTTGTTATGATTCACAAGCCTGAGAAGGATTTTCCACTCCAGTTCTGTAATAAGCTCTTTACATTGCAGGGGCTTAGAGCTTGGTCACCCTCATGACACTTGAAGAGCAAGAAAGTGGCAGAGGTCAGGATTTTGATGGGCTTGGAGCAGCCACCCAGATTCACCCTTACAGCTAAGTGATGTTTTAAGGGAAATGCACAACTGCTGAATTTCTTCTCTTGGAAATGTGCCTGAAATGACTCTCCACAAAACACAGAAGCCTGCCCAAAGACCAGATTGCTGGAGCTTGTTCTATCTACTCATGGATTTATCAAAACTTCTCCAAGCACCAACCAAGACTCCATCAGGGTTGGGCGCCTGTAGCCCACACTCAACCCCTGCCCAGGCAGCACCTTCACCTCTCCCAGGGGCAGGAACCTGGGAACAAAACACCACCCTGGGTGACTCTATACCCAAAGTACAGGGAGAGAAATCACCACCCAGCTTCGAGATGGGACAGGAGGAAAAACAAACTAAGTTCCCATTGAGGACTTGGGGAGACCAACCATTCCACTTTAGGTGTTACTTGCACCAAGGAGTAGCTCTGTGGAGAAAAGTGCTGGTCATTCCTTATGCCAGCCTCAATATTTCCATTGTAAACACTTCTTTCACTATTTTAAGAAGTCCGCTGTAAAAATTCACTCTAGGCTGGATCTTGGCAACCAAAGGCTCTGTCTGGGAGAAACTTCTTTTACATGCACAACCCCTCTGTCCTATTGACAGTTTGGGCTGGAACACCAAATCCCCCTAAAAGTTGGCCAGTTTAAAGATCATGTTTGCATTCTCAAATCTGAAAAAAAAAAAAAAAAGAACAGCCAGCAGATAATTAGTGGGGCCTGAGTGCTTTTAGCATTACAAAACGTGTGTATGCTTTTACAGTGGCCAAGATATACAACCTGAAATGGGTTATTTTATGTGGAATGCAGTAGTTAAATTTATAAAGGAAACTTTTTGCATGTTTTAAGTGCAGGCTATGAGAAATAAAAAACAGAACTAAACACCCAAGCAAAAATTATACCATAAAAATAGATGAGAGTTTGTTTAAAAAAAATAAATCCTGAAGCCATCTCTGCACTTGCATTTGCTGAAGCAGGGCACTTTTCTGGATCTGTGAGTATCAGATACAAACCAAACTAATAACTAGTGTCAAGAAATAGCTAACTTGAGGCATGTTCTTAAGGCATCTGGGTTTTCTATGGAAGATGACCAGAGATAAACCAGGGGGTGGAAGATAGCCCCAACCCGGCCATTAACACTTTAGCTAGTAATTGAAAGGAAAAGAAAGTGGGATTTCTCTTTTTTTCCCCCCTTTCTTTTTCTAAATCTAACATTAAGCAGCAACTTTAACCACAAATGTTTAATGGCATCCACTGTCACTGAACACTCAGGTTCAAAGTGAGATTTATGCTAAAATCGTGACGATCAGGAATGCAGTGGTGCTTGGCTGCCACACTTGGATAAGCTTCATAGAAACCCTTGGAGGTTGTGGTCTGCCAGCCCTTGAGCTGAGCTGTGACTGGGAATAGCTAACATGAAGAGCCTGAACATACCTGAGGTCCTCTCTCTCCTTTCACTCCTGGATATCCCAGTAAAAATGGAAATGGAGTGGGTCCCAAGGGGTCAAAGATTTGATAGCCATCCATGGCAGCCGGGGTTGTGAGGTTGAAGGCCTGTGCCCTGGCTCTGGAACCAGGCCAGGCAGACCCCAGGTGTGGTTTGGTGTACACCAGAGGGATGATACTGGGATCCACTCTCCTGGTGGGGGACGGCATATGCTTCTTTGGAATGGGCCCACGGCTTGAGTTCTGCAGGGTTTGCTTTAGGGTAACAAGGTGGACGTTGCTCGTTGTGTTATCAGTCACCCTCCTCATTGGCTTTACAGTACTGGGGGCTTCAGGGGGCTCGATGGTTGGCTTTTGGTTGATCTTCTTTTTGGTCTCTTGCTTGGATTCCTTCCTGCTGGCTGTGACCAGGCTCTGGCTTGTTGGTGGGACCCTCTTGGCAGTGGGAAGGGGAGTTTTCTCCCTGGGCGTGCTAGGAGTGGGCCGAGACACCCTGAGGGTCGTCCCCATGCCCCAAGAGAGCGAGCGGGTGGGTACCTGTGATTTGGCACTTGACAGAACAGGTGGGGCCACTGTGATCTTGGTGGCTTTGGTAGTCAGTCTCAGCAGTGACGGTGGGGTTGACAGCAATGTGACGGTTGTTGCACCTGCACCCCTCATCTTGAGGGGTGCAGTGACCCTGCCAAACTCCAAGTTTGGGGCAGCAGTGGTCAGGTTTTTCAGACCCTGCAGAGAGGGCTCCGTAGGCTGTGGGGTACTGGGGGAGGCACTGGGATCCCTGGGCAGGAGGGGGATGAGTGGGGGCAAGTTGGGCCGGTAGGTATCTGCTTGCCTGCACTGTTTTTTCAGGTATTTACAGTAATGATGAGCTGCCTTGGCAGAAGGATAAATATCAAACTGGCAGATGGCTCCTTCAAACTGCACGGAGTGCTGGCTTATCTTCCCAAAGAGGAAAGATCCATGTGGATCCAATGCCTCGTCCTTTTTAAAATGCAAATCCGCATGTACTCTGTGCTTCCCACAAGAAGTAAATAAAGTGACTGTCTGGCCACGAATGTTGATGGCCATATTGTGCCACTGGCCATCGTGGACATTGTAATCAAAATATACAGAGCGCTTGTGGCCCACATACACGATGATCTGCCCAGGCACAAACTGGACCCCTAGCTGCAGTTTTTTCTTTTTGCTCTTGACAGCAAAGAGAAAAGCATTGTTGATGCGGTGGGAGCAGAGGCTCAGCACCAGCAGCAGGTCAGAGCTGGAGCCTGCAGGGAGGAGGGTGCTGAGCGGTGCTTCGACACGTGCTCGCTGAGTGAAGATGACCCCTGATTTGAAAGGAATGACTCCTTGAGGAACTGTACGTGAGGAGGACCATCCACTTGATGGCCTTTTCCCTGACAGGCCCAGTCTTTGAAGAACATCCACATCTGAAAGGGAAGCACAAAGATTATGTGAGGTGCTGGGCAACCCAAGGGCTGAATGGGTGTGGAGGGAGGTCAAACCAATCCATGCATAAAGGCAACAGGATACAGGAAACTCACATATATAATCCCACCCTCTCACATATATATTCAAATAACCAGCATGGAGAACTCCCAGCTCTTCTCGCATCACGTGAGGAGCAAGGGCATGCTCAACATGATTACCAGCAATTGCCAAAATGCGTCAGCTCCATGGTACATCTGGTGAGTTTTCCTGTCCCACCAGGGACCAGCTCAGATGTTCTGGAGGGAACTGAGCTCACTAAAAGGAAATTTCCCACTAGGCACCACTAGTCCACTTCCTGGGATTTAATTCTGAGTACTGACCACATAGCTGGAAAGGAATTTGAACAACAGATTGAGCTGGGATTGCAAAATTTTATATCCCCAGAGGGCAAGTAACAAAACTTCCAAAGGGAGCAAAAGCTTTGTATCTGTCTCTCTTCAAGCTAGCAAGGAGCAGCTTTCAATCTTTGGAAAGTTTAGGGAAGCGAAGGTGCCTCGCAGTGTGAAAGAATTGCACCCAGATTTCAGTGAACTGCTCAAGGTTCTCAACAGCAGTACTTTTTTTCCCAGAAGATCATCTTACAGCATTAAATTATTTTAATAGGCTGGAACCAGACTTGGTTTGTGAAGAGCTCAGAAATTGGTTATGGCAGCCACTGAGTAGTGGAGGTAAGATTAGCCTCCTGTATAATGTCACCTAGGAGCCAGGTGCCTTGTTCAAGACAGGAGGAGAGAGATTGATGCCCAGAGGACTTTTCTCCACCAACTCCAGCAGGAACCTGCAATGGACAGATGAGCAGAATCCCCTCCTGTCTGTCCCCGAGGTCTATCAGAAGCCATTCACAGCTCAGATTAGCAGGCAACAGCAACACAAACTGGGGCCAGCTGGCAGCAACCTCAGCTGAAGTACTTAACTGGAGAAGATGCTGAGGTCTACAGGAGTGAAGGTGCAAAAGTAAATGTGCCCAGACCTGAAAAAGGTCTTATGTTGAGCAGCTAAAGGAGCTCAGCCTGGAGAAAAAGGAGGCTCAGGGGAGAACTTCTCACTCTCTACAACTCCCTGACAGGAGGATGTAGTCAGGTGGGGGTCAGGTTCTGCTCCCAAGTAACAAGCAACAGGATGAGAGGAAATGACCTCAAGTTGTGCTGGGAGTGGGGGGAAGGGGGTGTTAGAATGAAGAGTAGGAAAGGCTTCTTCACCAAAAGGCTTGTAAAGCATTGGAACAAGCTGCCCAGGGAAGTGGTGGAGTCACTATCCATGAAGTACTCAAAAAACATTAGATGTGGCACTGGGGGACATCTAATGGTTTAGTGGTGGGCTTGGCAGTCCTGGGTTAATGGCTGGATTTGATCATTTGTAAGGGTTTTCCAACCCAAATGATCCTATGAAGGTGATCATGATTCCCATGACATTATCACTGTTGACAGTGAGCTAGGATAACTGCACTTCCTTCCCTCTTCCTGCCCAAATGCAATCCCCATTACTTCTGGACCAAACAATGCTCCTGTTCCAGTGTTCTTAGGGGAAGCCAGTCGGGGCTGTACAACCCAAATGCTGATGTTGCAAGGCAAGATTTTAACACTCAGAAAGGTGGTGGTGCCAATCATAGTTAACACCATGGGATTGCAACTTTCCTAGATTAAAAGTAAATCAACAGTTCTCCAAAGAAAAAAAAAAATGAGCTAATTTTCTAAAGGTGCCTTGGTATTCAGCTGCTTTCACCCTTAACTATTAAACGTTCAGCACAGAACACAGTATTTGGAGGACAGGCACTTACAGAGCCCGTTGGTGTTGGCCAGAAGGGCTGTAGACTCAAGCAGTCTGAGACCTGTAATGTTGCTGGCCAGGAAGGGAGGAGAATGATGAGAAAACCTCTGTTCCTTGACTTTGGCAAAAACTTTGGCCATTTTTGCGCGTAAGAACGAGTCAATCAATATTTACTTGGCCTGAGTTTAGCTTTATTCCCACCTTCCTTTTTTAAAGCAGCTTGACTCATTTTCTAGCAGACACTACCCTGGAGAAGGTGCGTCAGATGGAGAAAAGGATGGAAATGTTCCCACTCTGTGCAGAGGGGTAATTTACTGCACAGCATGTTCAAGTGTTAATGACAGTATTTCTCCCATACTCCGAAATCCTTGGTCCCCCACTGCTTTTATTCCATATTGTCCAACAGGACTGTCTCTCAGCCTTCCCCTCTCTTTACTGAACAGAGGAATCATGGCAGTGTCTTCTTTCTGGATAATCTCCAGAGCCTATGAAACAGCAAAGGCCAAAGCCTGGCTTAAGTGAAGTGGGACCCTTGCCACAGACTTCAAAGGCATCAGGATTTATCCCTAAGGAAATAAATTTACCACTTAAGTGAGGAGCTAGACTCCAGCTTCCAATTTCTACATGTATTTTTAGGTTCTCTCTCAGAGACAGACAGGGGTTGTCTCTGCTGGAGATGCTGCACACTCCAGAAGTTATTTATTTGGTAGCTGCTCTGCAAGGACCTAAGGACGTTTCCCTGCTCAGAGGATGCCACTGCTGTTTGCAATCCCAATACAAGTGCCTCGTTAGCAACGGCATCCAGGAGTGCTTAAGGAAAAAAGCACAACCCAAACACTCCTCTCCCTCAAAACCCGCTAAGGTGGAGCCAAACTCTGGATGCCTATGCAAAATCTGATTAAAGAGTCCTCATGCAGGACACGTATGTGGACTTTCCAGCACTAGGTCCAGGCACAGAGCTCAGCACTCCTGTGCACCCAGCCCATCTGCCTCTCCGGCCCATCCAGCTGTCCCGGGCTGCTGGGGCACATCTCCTGGGATATGGGATGTCATCAACTAACGTAAAACACAAGGTAATTCTGACTTCTTGAAGCAGCTCCAAGTTTAGCAGAGGATTTTTTCCCCTTCAAATTTTTTCCTCTGCGGATTTTTCCATCAAAACACATTATTTGAAAAGAGCATTCACATACATCTCCCTGATCCCAGGTGCCTCAAAGCTAGTAACAACATTCCTGTTAGCAACATTTGAGCAACTGGGAAAAACTGTTCTATCAGACTCTGTGCCTGAAGTGAGATACACAGAGATTCTTGAACAACCACATGATCATCTCTGAAAAAGGGGAAAAAATATTTTATTGTTCTCCTTTCCATCTCTTTCTTTCCCTCTCCCTTTCTCCACACAAAAAGCTGTATAAGAGAAAGAAGCCAAAAGACAGGAGAGAAATAACATGCAGCTTTCCCAGATTCCAGCAGCCAAGGTGTGATACCCACAGATAAAACTGTGTTGAGTAAGTGCAGCATTTCCAAAAGTTAGTCAGTGCACAGCAAATGAACTCACCTCACAAATCTTTTGGATTTGTAACACTTATGGAAAGATCATCCTCTGTGTTCCCTGATTTTCCAGTGTACAGGAAGACTTCTAATCCTTAGAGTAACAGCCACAGTGTTTTCAAAAGCCCACAGCATTGGCTTATTTTCATCCTCACACTGACCTATGATCAAATTCTTACTACTTCTGACTCTCATGTTTGAAAATCCTGGGTGATAACACAGCCTCAAGTCACCAATGTTTACATACAGCCTTCACTTCCTTGGAAGGTTTTATTTTCTGGTGCCCAGAAGGAGATCCTCTCTCTCATTGTGTGAAAACCAGGCAAGTTTTTAAAAATTCTTTTATCACAGAGACAGTATCTCAGAGAGGAATTATTGACTACATAACACAGCCTCAACTCACCAATGTTTACATACAGCCTTCACTTCCTTGGAAGGTTTTATTTTCTGGTGCCCAGAAGGAAATCCTCTCTCTCATTGTGTGAAAACCAGGCAAGTTTTTAAAAATTCTTTTATCACAGAGACAGTATCTCAGAGAGGAATTATTGACTACACCAAGGTAAACACAATAAGAGTGAAATTAAAGAGTTTGCTTTAGATTGATGGTAACAAAAGACATGGCACCATCCCATAATTATCACAGGAGTAAAATGATGGATAGAGGTGAATCTAAACAGCATATTATAATCCACTTGAAAAGGGAGATGCCAAGACACAATATTTGTTCTGCCTCTTTACGAGCTGACATAAAACTTGCTCTGAAAACTGCTTGACTAAGTAATTCAGCCAGATGTTCACCTCCTTTGCATGGAGGCAGAATTTGGAAAATATTACATTTTTCAAAATTGCTGATGGCAGGGATCTATTCCCCCCCTGTAAAAAGTGCTCCATGGGCTGGCTGACATCTGAGTGTTGACCAAATTTCTATTTTTCCTTCATGTTTTGGAGACTGAGGGGAGAGCCCTGGAGCCTGCTAGTCCACTTAGTGTTGTCTGCTGACGGCAGGGGAAGCTGTTCACTTCCAGCAAATACCCATGTAAAGCATTCATGTAGGAAAGGTGTTGCTATTTTAAGAGGAGAAGGCTCCTTTACAAACAGATACTGCACAGATGCTCAGCGCCTGCTATCAGCTGTAAAAGATGAATATTTTTTTTGTGCTTTTGTTGACTTTGAAGATTTTTATCTCCTCTTGTAGGGTCATTGATTATTGTACCCCAGCCTAGTCCTGTCCCTGGCACCACCAGGGAGGTGATGCCTGGAGAAGGGGTGTAAGGACAGGGTGAAGGTGTCACTTCTCTATAGAATATTCCCTTACAGCACAGGGATTGAACCAGATATAGCCATTCTATTATCAACCAACCCTGTGGGATTTTCCTCCCTTAAATTTGCTTTTACCTTTAGAACTCACATAATTTCTATATGCATAACATCCCCCATGCTGGCAGGGGCATGCCTGGGGTGCACCAAAGTCAAGGAAATATCTGTCTGCCAGAGGCACTTAATTCCATAAAGCACCAGTCTCAAGGGGCACTTTCTAAAAGCAGTTCAGTCCTGGCAAGTGCAAGTAGATGCCAGTGACATTTTAGACACAAAGTGCTTCATTTGCACCAGTTCCATGAGACTCTGAAAATTCTGTGGGGCATGTAATCACCTGTAGAAAACCTGGTTCTTTTGCCAGCCTTAACTGCACCATCTATATCGTCCATACTGCAATGGTCAGCAACAAATGCATCTAACTGTGCACTGGGCTCAGACATTGTTAAGTTATAATCCTACACTGGTACCAAAGCACTTGGCTTTTACTTTTGTTGAAAGAGGAGAGAAGGGGAAAAAAAAAAAAAAAGTGTCACTTACCTTCAGAATTTCCCTGTGTGAATCCCAGGAACCAGGTAAAACACAATATAGTCCAGAAAAAGCAGAATCCCCTAAAATTGGAAGAGAAGAAAAAAAATAATGAGTTTCTACAATAGTAGTAACAAAACCAATTCCACTGTTAAAGGTCTTCTCCTTGATCCCAAGTCTAGCCAAGGCAGTGACAGTGTCAGCATGACTCCAGGAAGTAGACTTAGGCTGAGACCTTATTTGTCTGCTTTAAAGTCATCTAAAGCCCACTGAACTTAGTAGAAAGGCTTCCCAATGGTATTAGGAACCTTGAACCAGGACCAGCCCAGTGTTTTGAGAGGCAGGGTCATCACTGCTGAGTCATCAGTGCCTTTGCTACTGCTGCTCTTTGGCACTCACCCCACCTAGAAATGCAAGAGGACGGAGAAATCATTCAAAGCTGGGAGACCGAAAGCCCTGCCAGGAGTACACGTGCAGGGCTGTGGGGACATGGGTAGGAAATGGGCTGACACACAGTGCCCTGTCACCTCAGCAAACAAATCCTGAGTCCTAATGCTTTACTGCTTAACAATATCCTAAACATGCAATGGATCTACTATATGGATCTACTTCTCATTTTACACCCAGATGCAAAGATGGGGGCAGCTTCTAACCACTCAGCACCCTGTGCTGAGCCACTGAGGACCTTCCCACAGGCCTGGTATGGCAGGAAAGGTTATAAAGTGGGAGATCCACAGACTTCCAACCCTGCCTTAGACCCTTTCATGCCTGAGAGGGAATTTGACAAACCTCTCCATTAGCTCAGCTTTAAGCCTTCAAGTGCCATTGAAAACAGCAGCTCAGGGGAAAAAAAACTTGTACCAGAAAGGCAGCTAAAGCCCTCCTTTTCCCCCATCTGCCTCCTTGGTTTGTAGCCAACTAACAAACATGGGAAAGTCCTTGGTTAGGCTCACTTAAAGTTGTCAGTGGAAGATTGAATTCCCTCATCTTCTAGAGAGGATATTTAACAGCTTCATCAGCAGAGACTGCTGGAGGAACAGGCAGAAATGTAAACTACAGAAAGTCCTCAGCCAGGAGACAGCAGTGTGGGATATCCACAGGTTGTTCGCCACTTCAGCCCAGTCAGTGTGAACACCGGGCTGTGCAAAGCCACACCAAAGTGCAGCTTGCTCATTTCTCACAATCTGACACACAAATCATATATCAAACAGGGTTAGAGACCACTCTTCTCCTGCCATCAAGCCTCAGCTTTAGCCCAAGAAAGCATCCTCTGAGACGATGTATTACACTGGGCCAATCCTCACTTGTGCAGGAGACCCTTTCCCACAGCTAAAATGAAGCCACAGTGATTTACATCAGTGGGGAAACCTGGCCCTGAATGTAAAAATCCATCCAAGGAATCCAGCTATTAGCTAATATTTTAAGGCTTGAAGGGATAAAATACTGGAGCAGTCCCACATCAACTGGGAAACAAGTGAGCTGAAGCAATCCATGTCCTCCTTTACTGTTTCCATCACCCTGACACTGGTCTGCACATTTCAGGAGCTCTGGGACTGCTTTAGTTTATGAAAGAACAGGCGGGAATAGCCCAATCCTGGTGTTCTTTCGTCATGTCCTACAAATAGCCATATCCTAACCAGGAAACCCTCACCATGCTCCAGAGATCTCCAGCTGGGGAGCCTTGATTCTTTTCTGACAACTTCATCCCTTGAGACACAACTGTCAGGCTGAAGACACTGCCAAGTCCAAGGAGAGCTGCTGTCCCAGTACCTTCAGGGAGCGGAGGAAGGGAAGCAGAATAGGATGATTCTTCATGGCCACCTCTGCAGTAATTTTTTCTGCATGAGAGAGGCTACAATCCACAAGACAACCCGAATTTCTGTGCTCACCTCCAACAGAGTTTTAAGATGTGGATGCAATTCCATGTGTGCATGGAGCAAAGACCTGACTGGGTATCACCAGCTGGGCTCGACTGCCTGATGAGAGCACAGGAAGACAGGGAAGGGGGTCACCAGCAGCAGTCCCAAGCATTAAGAACCTGTGGTCTGGTGAGGATCAGATTTGTACAACCACTGCTGCTCACAACACACTGAACTGAAGTCCACTTTTGGTTTTTTTGAGGGGTGCCTTCACAAACCAAACTCCCTGTTGATTGACACAATGAGGAGAATAAGTCTTGGGGGAAAATCCAGCACGTAATTTCATTCCAGTGACACTCACAGGCTATAAAGGAGACGAATGCACAGTGCGGGATCCAGCTGGCCCCAGCCCTGCTCCTGGACCCCTCTCACAGCCAACACCATCAGAGCTGAGAGCAGGGCCGGGTGCCAAAACACTGAAGAAAAACACTTTGGCAAAATTTACCAACTTAATGGAAAAAGCAAAAGCAGCTTCCAAATGGCAGCCGTGTGAGTGATGGGGCTGTTAATTATCCCAGGGTTTTTAATGCAGGCTCTTTTTCCCTTACAGCTCAGCAGTGACAGAGCTGCATAAGCAGCTTGAGCAGCAAGAGTAAAGAAGATTTTTCTCCTTATGTAGAGCTATCAAACCCACCTTGCCTTTTTCTCAGCTTCTTCTCATGAGCAGTGACTTCCACTGAGATTCTATCAAGAGGTACCACTAAAGGCGTTTATTTCTTTTATTCACAGGGTCTACAAATACCACAACGAGGATCCTGGTCTTGTTCAGCCTGGAGAAGAGAATGCTCAAGAGAGGACTGAGAGCAACTTCCAGTGCCTAAAGGGGCTCCAAGAGATGGAGAGGGACTTTGGACAAGGGCATGGAGGAACAGGGCGAAGAGGAAGGCTTTAAACTGAAGGTGGGCAGATTTAGAACCAATACTATGAAGAAATTCTTCCCTGTGAGGATGGTGAGGCCCAGGCACAGCTTGCCCAGAGAAGCTGTGGCTGCCCCATCACTGCAAGCATCCAAGGCCAGGCTGGACAGGGCTTGGAGCAACCTGGTTTAGTGGAAGGTGTCTCTGCCCATGGCAGGGGGTAGAATGAGATGAACTTTTAAGGTCCCTTCCAACCCAAACCACTGCTGCAGTCACTGAGTGTAGAGGTGCCCCATAGCACACATGATGTAAGCTCACATGAGTGAAAAGTTTTCCAGTGCAGACACAAACTCTCTTTACAGCAAACTGAAGTTACTGACTACAGCTTAATTTTACTTCCCTACTTTTGGCAAACTCCTGGGGATCAGTCCACGGGAACTGACCAGTGCCAGAAGTCCAAGGTAAAGTACAACTGAGAGGGACAGAGAAGCACAAACACCCTTATTATTCCCTTCTAAACAGACAAATGCTGGAAGAAAGCCCTACGCTGAATTAAGGACAACAGTAACACAACAGCCTTCAGGGTAAACTTGGTCACAAATTATCCTCCAAAAAGTGCCAATTTGACAAAGCTGAGGCAACCTGTAAAATAATTGTGATCAGCTAATTCCCCACTATTTCTGGAATTGGTTTGGAACAATTTCAGCTTTTTTTAATTAAAAGGTTTGCCCTGCCTTAAAATAAGAAGTCCAAATGATTTTGACATCTTGTTTGCTTAGATGATGGGTTGAAGCTAAAGGAAATGTTTCAAGGGCCCACAGCAGCATTTACCTTTTTATTTTGCTTTCTCCCTCATTTACAGTGGGGAAATGGCTTTGAAATTGCAAACATTACTGCAAGGTGGAAAAACAATTCCCCACCACTTTTCTCCATTCAGGTGTACTTTTTTCCTGTTCAAAAGACCACAAAGCCAGCTGGAGGCTGAAAACTGCTTTTCAAGAAAAGCAAATCTGCATTTCTAGCCGTAGATCAGACAGTGTATCTTAAAAAGGAGAAAATGCATGTGTGGCTTAAGATCTTTTGCACATGAGTGGAGGTGGTATTTTATAAGACTCCCAAGCAAGTTTTGACAGACAACAGGAAGCAAATCACAACCTATAAACTGAGGCTTTAAATTGTACCGTGCATCAATTCCATCCCAGCTTTTTCGGGTAGAAATCTTATTTTGTACCAATAACATCCTTTGTGGAGCTTCTGGAAACGATGGTATTTCTCCACTCCCCCTCAGTTTCTGGCAAGAGCAATGGAAACACACAGCTATGTAGATGTCTCCTTACTGACCCTGCTCAGTCCTTTGCTGGACCTCTCCTGCAGTATAAACGACATACTGACTTACACCTCCAGGCAAAGATTTTGTACACAAGCGCTGCTGCAAACCCCAGCATGATAAGGGCAGAATTTCTGAAACAACCGAAATACTATTAGTTTTTAATCCCCATTCAGCATCTACATTTCTAAGGGAAAGTATTGAGCACACAAACAGATATGACCCATATAAATCCATTCTTAAGGTCATTTAAAAATACTAAGAAAACAGAGTGACCAAGAAAATGTCCATATTAAGTAAGGAAGAATGAAATCCCTATTCCTGGAAGTGTTCAAGGCCAGGTTAGGTGGGGCTTAGATCAAGCTGGTCTAATGGAAGGTGTCCCTGCCCATGGCAGGAGAGTTGCATCCATAAAGGTCCCATATTTGCTCATCTGGCACCTATAGCTCCTCTTAGGACTTCTCCAGGAGGGCCATCCTGACCTGCAGTGCACAGAAGGTGGGGATGAAGCACCAGCATGGCCAGGGTGACCTCCTGCAGACACGTCACACCTTGTCCTCTCAGGGGTTTGTGCTGGCATCTGCAGACAGAGGGCTGAAGGGTTCCAAACCACTGGTCCTTGTCCTCCTAACTGGAACTAGAGCCTGTGTATCCATTGCACAAAGCTGTCCCAGAACTGAGCTCCTACTGGTGACAACCTGCTTCCTCATCTGAGAGATGCCAGACAGATATGACTCAAACACCCTCCCAGACAGCTCCCAGCAGCTCTCCACAGCAGGGGATCTTTCCTGGGAACCCATTCCTCAGCCTCCTCTTCGCTCCCCATCCCTGTCTGGGATATTGACTTTGCTGCTGTATGAAGTGACAACACTCCTCAGTGCTGGCCCTGGCTCTTGTGTTCTCCAATAACTGGAGCCCTTGACAAACAGAAGTGCTAAGCGTGATCTGTCATCTAACTCCTTTTTTGTCCTTCCAACAAATGCCTTTGCATTCCTTCATTTTGTGAATGGGGTTTGGCAGGGCCATGTAGAATTCCCATTTGCACTTCAGTAAGCGTCCATCATTTCCACTTAAGCCCTCAACGAATTGGCAAAGAAAGGGAAGGGGAAAAAACCCCCACAAACTCTGTGTCGCCGGGCAGAGATTTCCAACAAGAGTCTCACCACAAACCTGGGCAACCTTCAGTCAGTAACAGAGTCTCCATGAACAGAGATATTAAGCAGGGCAGATCCTAACCCCTCAACCCATTGCAGAAAGAGGATGAAGCTGGAGCTTTATTTTAATAAAGGACACGCTTGGAGACACACATTGAAATAGCAGGAGAGGGTGAACCTGGACACTGGACCTGGGCTGTGATGCTGTCTATCCCTCCTGGGACACATCTCCAGACGCAATTTCCTCCTTTCTAACCCCAAGCCCCCAGCACACACATCATTTGCCACTCTGTTGCTGAATTTGTCCAGCAGTGCAATAATCTGTCCCCAAACCACCTCCCCAGCTTGCAAGCAATCCTCTTTTCCTCTTAAAAAGGATCCATGCCTTCCCTCCAGCCCTTTTAGGCCTTCCCAGGGGCTGACCCATCTTAATGGTGACATGTGGATGCTGTAGTACCATGTGTAGTACCATTTCTCATCCAGCACAGATGGGCCAGGTAGCCTCAGAGCAGCATTGTGCCAACACCCCAGGGCTGTGATAGCAGGCTGTCACCCATCAGAGGCCTCCAGGAGCATTGAGGCTCCTCCATGGGCAACATGTGGCACTGGGGCTGGAATGCACCAAAGCAGCACAACCACAGTGGAACAGCCCCAGTGCTATGGTCTGGACATGTGCTGGATGTGTGGTGGAATGCATACCCTCCCCTTTGTTTTGGGGAGCCTGTGGTCACCAAAAATGCATCAGCAGAAATGACCAAGAGGGGCACATTAACCTTGAAGAGCCTGTAAAACTTTGTGTTCTTCTGGTTTTACAAACTTTGGCAGCTCAAGTCTTCAAGCATACTCTGCAACTGCTGCTCCTTCCCTGGGGAGCCAGCCCTCCCATCACTCCCACCCGCAAGTCTCCTGTACATCCAGCAGCTCCCCAACCACCAGCCCTACTCCAGAAGATGCTGCAGGAGTGCTGGTACAGGAGAGACCCCATTGCCACAGAGGAATGCACCGGATCATTCCCATCACGAGCTGTCTTCAGGCAGCACAGCCCTCACCCACCCCAAGAGTGGCCTGGTGAGCCCAGGCACACACCAGCTCCGGGCTCAGAGCACCCTCTCCAAGACCAGCAGCCTCAATGGGACCATCGAGCTGTGGGGATGGTGGGATGCACAGTGCTCTGCCAAGCAAATCAAAACCTAGCACCAAAAAGCCCTCTGGGAGATGATGCAAAGGGCAACATGCGACCTCTGCTGAGGAGGGATCGGAGCAGCACATGGGAGGGAGACAGGCCGGGGAAGAGCCTGGAACAAAAGGCTCTCGGTTCCGAGGCACCAGGACAGACCAAAGCCAGATTTCCCATGGCACTGCAAGGCTCAAAGCCTGTGCAGCCGTGCTGTGATAGCCTGGGACACCCTGCCGCAGAACCAGACACGGATCTCCGGCGGGCCAGAAGCCACGCTGCCTTCTCCTGGGTCCCTCCTTCCTAAACCTGTCCTCACACGGGTCCGATTTGTCCTCAAGCAGGATCTAGGACCTGAGCGGGATCTCCCTGTCCTCATCTGTAGCGTGATCACGGCCAACTCCTCCACCAGGCCGAGCAGCTGGTGCTCTGTGAGTGGCTGGCTGTGCCTCATGCCAAGTGTCTCTCCAGCACCGGAGTCCGTCCCCTTGCTGTGACACGCTGCTCCTGCTCTTTCAAAGGAACCTTTATCTGTCTGTTCCCATTCGGACTTCTCCCTTTCTGACGCTAGCCACCCTTGCACGGTCCCAGGTGGTTCTCCCAGACCATGTCCAGCACTAGAAAGGTGTAACTGGGAGATGCTGCAGTTACCAGCATCTCCAGACATGCAGCAGCCACATCTACGCAAAGAAACCCCCAAACAAACAAAAACCCCACACCGCAATAACCCTAAAGCACTGAGATTCGGTCCTTGTGAGTATATAAACACGCAGAAAACTTGTCAACGAGAGCAGCTGCAGCCCCTGGGAAGGGGTCTGGGCTCTCTGTGTGACTCCACACACAGACTGAGCTTCCAAAGGGAACAGCACATTCATCCACCTCCCGGCTCTAGAAAAGGGGCGGAAACAGGATGACCCCGGTGGTGGAGGGGGGCTGCCCCCAAATCCCCGAGCCCCGTTCCCCCTCTTTCCCCCATCGCCCAGTCCAGCCGAGCAGGGGGATCCTGTACACAACTTTTTCAAACTGCCAAGCAGAAGAATCCCAGCCCTTCCAAGGGAGTGTCGGTAAATCATCAGTACATCCGACAACGCAGCCAGCGGGATTAACCCTTTGTGGGTCCCCAGGAAAATAATAACAACAACAACAACGCATTTAACAATGCAAATAGTAAAAGTTGGTCCCAGCTGTGGGAGAAGGGGGACGGGCAGGGTGTGTGCCGGGATCTTTTTCATACACACGGATGGAGAGGAAGCAGCATTTTGTGTGTGCCGAGCACATGAAGAGCTGCCACCGCGCACCTCCGCCGTGCCTCAACCCTCCGGGCTCTCCCACCTCCCGCAGCACCTCGGCCAGACCCAGGTACCCGTGTCCCCGAGGGACAGGGCGAGGAGCAGAAGCCCCCTGCTCCCAGGAGGGACTGGAACCGGGCAGGGTGAGGGGTGCGAGGGACAGCGGATCGCCCGTTCTACATCTGCGTGGGGGCTACACCGGCGCCCACCTCCCGGAGCAGCTCCTGGAGCTGGGACACCCTTTCCTGGTGCATGGGGGGAGAAGGGGGGGAGGCTCCTCCTGGCCGTCCCGGCGCCGATCCCCCGCTCCCGCTCCCCGCAGCCCTATTTCTCCCTCTCCCGCTCCACAGCGTGGCCTCCCTGCTCCCAGCCCATGCTCCTCTCCAGACCAGGAGTTTTCACATCATCCCCTGGCAGAGGAATGTCTTCCCCCACCCCGTTCCCAAATCCCGGGATCTCGCGGCTCCCCGGCACCCCCAGCCCGCCCGGGATGCCCTTCCCCAGCGCCGGGAGAAGCGGAGTTTGTACTCACCCCCTGCCTGCTGCTGTAGCTCTGAGTCTGGAGACCGGCTCTGATTCCGGCTCCATCACGTTTAGTGCATTGTCTCTTTCGGGCAATTTTTGCAGCAATCCATCAGAAATCGGGGGACAAGCCGGTTTGTGGGTACATCCTTTCCAGGAGCTCGGCTCTCTGCCTCGCTAAGGGGCTCAGCTGTGTCACAGACACCCCTGGCCCGGACGGCTCACTCCTTCCTCCTTCTCTTCTGGGTCCTTTTGCTTACACAGATCTTTTAATCCCATTTAACTCCCTCTCGGCAGACTGCAATTACCTTGGAAAAAGAAGAGAGAACACAAAGTACACTCTAGGAAGCCAGGCTGGCCCATGGTCGCTGGATTTCTTGCCTCTCTTTTTTTTCCTCTCCTTATAAATAGTGCAATTTCTGTGATTTCTGATTTCCAAAGTCCTTGATTTCAAGTGTTTTTTCTTAGCTGTTACTTTTTTGTTGTTGGTTGGTTGGTTGGTGGTTGTAATTATTATTTTTATTTGCAATGCAGATGTGCCTCCCACCCCCCAAGGATCTCTCCTCTGGACTTAGAGAGAAGAGGAAAAGGCAGATTTTGAAAAATGAAAATTATTTAAGGATGTCCTTACTGCCTCTCTCTGCTGCCCTCCTCTGTAATAGCGAAGCATTTACGAGAAATAATACAAAATAAATAAATAATTGGGGGGAAAAAAAAGAAAAAAAAAAAAAAAAAGAAACTCTTTCGGCCAGAAGAGCTGCGGGGAAAGAATTGAAGACCCTGTCCAGGCTCCAAGGAGGGAAGCACAGGCCCTTCTTTGGGGAGGCTGATGACGGAAATTGTAGCCCCCTGCACTCACCTGTCCAGGGCCATGAGCCCCAAACCGGCCTCGAGCCACCTTATAGAGTACCTGACACGGCTTTTCCCTTGGGATCAGCGCTTGGTGCAGGCAGTTGGGAGCCTGTGGATGGGACTAAGGCTTGGAGGAGAAAAGCCCCCCATGCCCCTGTTCCCCTCCTTGCCCTGCTCTGCTTCCCTGTGGAATCTCCAGAGCCCCTCTCCTCCCAGCACCAAGGGGTGGAATCTGCATCCGGAGGACAGGGAGAGGGGAATGAGTTTTCCTACGCAAGACCCATCAGAACAAGTTGGATTCCAAGTCTGCTTCGCCAGCTCTGTCAGGAGAGGGAACTTCCACATGCGGATAAAACCTTCATCCCTGTTTTCCACTCCTCTTCCAAAGCCCCACCCAGCCAACCGTGCGCCCCCCAGGGCGACCGGCAGGTCCCTCTTGTCCACAGCAGGACACAGCAAATCCCTCAGCTCCATGAGATTCCCTCAGGCAGGTGAGGGCAGCTCATCGCTCCGAGCCGTCCCACCTCCTCCGTGCACCCCTGGGTGGCCCTGCCCTGCTCCCTCCCCCTCTCAGCACCTCTGCCTTGGGCACTTACTCTGCAGCGAGGCGAGAGGCTGTGCAGCATCTCCCCGCAGCCCCATGGCCGTGGGCATTCATTTGTCCCAGCAGCTTACGGCAATTGCTACGTCTTAAAAAATAATAAAAAAGCAATTAAAAAAAAAAAAGGAAAAAAGAAAACTCAGACAAACCCCAAAGCCCCTTTCTCCTTCCTTCCCCTTCAAGGTGTCTCCTGCGCCGGGAGCCCGGGAGAGGCGGCCGGGGTGAGGGGCCCGGAACCAGCCGGGGTTTTCTGGGTTCCCCCCAAATTCAGCAGATAATCCTTCCCCGGGCTAGCGCGGGCACGTCCCCCTCGGGCCGTCGCTCCACTCGTGGGTCACGGATGCTGCAGGGATCCAGGAGAGAAGGGCGTTGGGAGCGGGCACTGGGAGGGACATGGATGAGAAAGAGGTGGTAGTTCTAAGGCTGCACTTCTCCTTTTAAATAGCTGCAGCCCGGGGACTCCGGGCTGGCGGGG